>NC_133329.1:106354127-106699870 GCF_042186555.1 Aquarana catesbeiana | reverse complement strand
CACAGCTGGTAGCAGGTGTGGGTCCACGATCAGAAGGGTCGGATTCCAGAGGTGACCAGTGTCTCTGTAGGCAAGCAGCAGGAATGGATCAAAGTTCCACATGGCTCTTTGCAACAGCAACAGCAGCAGGGAGATTCTTCATTGATGCTGTGGGGTGGAAAAGAGTGCATGGAGAGCATGCCTGTGTGACACTGCACCCAACAGAAGACTTCAGCACTCTTTCCCACAATGTTAACCCCTTCTGCCAGGCCACGGAACCTGGATATAAATGCACCCAGCAACCAATTAAACCAATTAAAATGAGGGAGCTCCTGGTGCCTGGCCCAAAAGTCCCATTGATAAAGTGAGTCTTCAGAGGCAGGGTGAGCAATAAGGGAATGCTAAAGGCTCTGAACCTAGAAAGCACTCCAAAGCTAAATTAACCAGAACTGAGGCTAGGTAAACTGTGCATGCGTACAAGAGTTACATTGTTCTCGTAACCTGGTTATATGATGCCGGGAATGTGTCAGGAGTTACTGCTTCTGTGCCATACAGTGTACACAGAGAAAATAACATTGCTAGGGAAAAGAGGAACAGTTTTGTGTTTTGTTTTTGGGAGAAGAGACATGTCACTTTCGCAAAAAATCACTATCTCCTAGCAATTTTTTTTTTTTTTTTAGTTTAGTTCTTCTTTAAATGGTCTACTCATTGCCCTACAGAACAAAACTGTGCCCTTCTTCTAATCATTCTGTGTTTTACAATCTTTCTCCTTCAGACATATATGTAGCATTCCCTGACCTCCCTGAGTGGACTAGCAGTTTACCTCAGGGCTTAGTCCTTAGCAACAGTGGAGCAATGTGGGAAGATGGATGCCAGTCACTTTACGATGCAAGAAATTGAGTTTACTAACTCCCACTTAACACTTCTGGGAGAAAAAGTTAGAACACAGGACACTTATGGACCTGGCAAACTCCAGATGAAAGATAGAAATATAAAACAGTCTTCACAGACACAGTACCCTTACCCCAAGCCAGCATTCCATTAAATCAACTCCTTACTGTAAGACAGCCATTGGTTCATCAAGTTTTCTGCCCAGTTCAGGTCACCACAATTCAGACAAGAACCAAGCTTTACCCAGCTTTCAGATACCTCAATTAGGCTGAAGTTTCCTCCATGGGGCTTCAATCCTCTTGTTCAGCATACTAGGCCTCAAACTGATGCCTTTATCCAGACATATTGTCCACCTCCTCAAGCAGCATGTCTGAGAGGATCAGATTGCCATCTACAACCCTTCTCCCAAGGTCATTCTTGCATAGTTATAAGCTCTCCCAGCCTGCATCATTGGCAATAAACCTCCTAGTGGTTGGCCAGTGGAATATAAACATTCAAAACCCTGCAACAGGAAGAAACAAGCAATAACTACAGCCCAGGAGAGACTCATAAAGTTGGACATCAGTCTAGCTTGTGCTGACTACAGCTTAGTAAATACTAAGTTTCAATAGACCATCCTGCTTAAGGCAAGGTAGCTACATATACAGTATGTTATGCTTCTTGTTCAGTGACGTATGAATGGAGTAGGGGCATCTGCAGTTCCTTTCTGAAAGATCAGGAATATGTACAGTAAATTTAGAACATACATGTACATACTTGCCAACAGTCCTGATTTTCCTGGGACATTCACTGTATTCAGACCTGCATCCTGGTCTTTCTGTGTCCTGGGAAAATTCCCGGGAAACTGGCTTTGTCCCAGTGTACCGTGGTGAATCGCCAGAGCTGCCGCTAGAGATCCGGGGCACCGCCATTTTTGTGAAGAATCAAAAGGCGGAACCCGGGTTGTGGGCCAGGCCGTGGGGGTTGGCGGCAGCTTCATTTCTATTGGCAGCCGCTTTCATTGCCACCCGGGCTCCGCCTCTTGTTTGTTCCCCTCGGCCTCCACAAGAGCTGCTCTTTGCAAAAATGGCAGAGGGGACAAAATCACCAGTGCCGACCCCGGACCTCTAGCGCAGGCTCTGGCAAAACAGCAGCATGGAGGTCTCAGAATCTGGTGACAAGCTGCATCTTGGTGACAAGTGAGCACTGCATCTCTGGTGGCAAGTAACAAGCTGCATCTTGGTGACAAGTGAGCGCTGCATCTCTGGTGGCAAGTAACAAGCTGCATCTTGGTGACAAGTGAGCGCTGCATCTCTGGTGGCAAGTAACAAGCTGCATCTTGGTGACAAGTGAGCGCTGCATCTCTGGTGGCAAGTAACAAGCTGCATCTGGTGACAAGTGAGCGCTGCATCTTGGTGAGAAGTGAGTGCTGCATCTCTGGTGGCAAGTAACAAGCTGCATCTGGTGACAAGTGAGCGCTGCATTTGGTGACAAGTGAGCGCTGCATCTTGGTGACAAGAGAGCGCTGCATCTCTGGTGGCAGGTAACAAGCTGCATCTGGTGACAAGTGAGCACTAACACCAGGTGTTTGGAGTATCTTTATCTATCTTTATCTCCCTCCATCCTTCTTTCATCTCAGACTCTAACCACACCCCCTTTAAGCGACACTCAATATTTGGGTTAAACCATGCCCATTTTTGTGCCCCCCGCCCCCCCCCGCTATGCCACGCCTACAAACGAGTGCCCTGCCCCCTAATTATAATAAGACTCCGCCTACAGAAAAAAGTGTCCCTATAAATTTTTTGACAATGTTGGCAACTATGCATGTATACAAAAGAGTATGACTGGTATACACCGCAGTAACACTTTGATAGGCATAATTAGGAATCCCCAATAAATTCTGAATAACACATTCAGGTTTAAATGTTCCCTGAAGGCCCAGTTGCTGTCATCCAGAGGGTTTTACACAGCAGGGTAGCTTGGTGTGATCAAGCAATGTCAGGACAAAAAACAAAGAACTGGTTCTGGCACGCTGTGTACCCTGCATGCATTTCCATACTAAGTCTGTGAGTTTTACCAGCAGTTACCTTTAATTTGCAAGTAATTTGCTTTGCTTATTATCACTCATTCATTGATGCGGTCCTAGCATCAGATATATTTTTCCATGTTAACCACTTGCCGACTGCTGCACGCCAATGTACATCCAAAGTTTGCCGGCGGATATCGTTGTTATGGCAGCAGCTAGCTGCCATAACCCCGGTATCCCCGTTTTCGTGCGGCGGTCGGCTTTCAGATAAAAGTGGTCTCTGCAGCGGATTTGCCGCGAGATCACTTTTATCGGTGGCGGGAGAGGGTCCCCCCCCCCTCCCGCCGCGATCCGGTGCCCTCCGCCGCTTACCGGAGTCGTCGGTAGCAGCAGAGGCGATCGCGTCCTTCTTAGTGCTGTGCCTGGAGACGAGTGAGGCTAAGATGGCGCCCACTCGTCTCCATGACACTGCTGGGCGGAAGCAACGTCAAAATGTCACTTCCGCCCATACGTCTTAAAGGCACATTTTTTTCAATGTCATTTTTTTAAATTACTTTTTTTTTTTTTTATTGCATTTTAGTGTAAATATGAGATATGGAGGTCTTTTTGACCCCAGATCTCATATTTAAGAGGTCCTGTCATGCTTTTTTCTATTACAAGGGATGTTTACAAAAAAGTGAATTTTTTCCAAAAAAAGCATGCTTGTAAGACCGCTGCGCAAATACGGTGTGAAAAAAAGTATTGCAATGACTGCCATTTTATTCTCTAGGGTGTTAGAAAAAAAAAACAACATATAATGTTTGGGGGTTCTAAGTAATTTTCTAGCAAAAAAACCTGTTTTAAACATGTAAACACCTAAATTCCAAAACGAGGCTGGTCCTTAAGTGGTTGTTAAGCACATACATATATGAGCTCACATTACTGCCTATGGCAATGCCTTAAAGTGATTGTAAGGGTTCGTTTTTTTTTGTTTTAAATAACAAACATATCATACTTACCTCCACTGTGCAGCTCGTTTTGCACAGAGTGGCCTCGAACCTCTTCTTCTGGGGTCCCTTGGCAGCTCTCGCGGCTCCTCCCCACATCAGATAACCCCCTAGGAGAAGGGGGTTACCTTGCAGGTGCGCTCCCGAGTCCATCATTCGGCATCCATAGCCGCCGAATGTATGACTCTGCCCCGCGCCCGCGTCATTGGATTTGATTGACAGCAGCGGGAGCCAATGGCTGCACTGCTATCAATCTATCCAAGAACCCAGGGCAGAGGGACAGCGCGTCGCAGACGGGTGAAGTTCCAGGGCTCAGGTAAGTAAAATGGGGGGCTGGGGGGCCGGTCACTGCCAGGTGTTTTTTCACCTTAATGCATAGGATGCATTAAGGTGAAAAAACACAAGGGTTTACAACCCCTTCAATCTAGCTTTCTCCCCAAAAGTCCCGCATCATGCAGGAAATCAACTTCCTGTACTAAGAGGGTTCGTACATTGATGACACAACCATGGAAAGCCCTCAGCTAGTGCATCTTACCTTAATTGCCGCAAAGTTACAATCTTAACACAGCATCAATGAGTGATGAGAGGGGCAGGGGAAATGCTTCCCTCCTGACTGCAGAAGACTCTTCTTCTGAGATATTATTGCCAGGAACTGGTCACTTCCCTGAAACTCTGACTGCTTTTTGAATTGCATATCAAAGCACAAACTTTTTATCTTGTTTTGGATAGACTGAAGAAGAATTAAAGTGGTTGTAAAGGCTGAAGGTTTTTACCTTCATGCATTCTATGCATAAGGGTAAAAAACTTTCCGTGTGCTGCTCCCCCAAAGCCCCATAGTAGTCACCTGAGCCCCCTCTAGATCCACGGGAGCCTGGGCTGTCCCAGGTCTCGCTCTCCTCATTGGCTTAGACAGCAGCAGGAGCCATTGGCTCCTACTGCTGTCAATCACAGCCAGTGAGCCAATGAGGCAGAGCCAAGCTGCGGCTCTGTGTCTCTTATGGACGCATAGAGCAGGGGCTCGGGAGTGAGCACGCACCAGTGCCCCCATAGCAAGCGGCTTGCTATTGGGGGCACTGGTTAAGGGGGGAGCCAGGAGCACCAGCAGGTGACCTGAGAAGAAGAGGATTGGGAAAACCATTGCACAGTGCAGGTAAGTATGACATGTTTGCTATTAAAAAGAAACATCAATTTAACAGTTTCAAAAATCAGTTATATTTCCGGCACGTGCCGGGAATGTAACTGTCACATTGGTTGTGCTCTCAACCAAACTGTCAAACCATCCAATGGCTGGTGTCATAACTGATCACATGTGTAGCATCATGGCAGTTGAAGATTAAACAGAGGCCAAGATGGCAGCTTCCTTGGCTGAAAACGATAGAAGGGTTTACTTCCACTTTAATATCACTTTAATTTAGCTGCCTGGTCTTTACTGTTGATTTACTAAGCGCTAAGAGAGAGATTTTCCCTCACTTTCTGACCTGGTGACACCGGTTTCACCAGACAGGAAGTGAGAAAAATCTGCTACATGAACCCAGACTGAAATGAAATATGACAAGGATCCTAACCTTTCCCTACTCTACTAAAGAAAAACTGTTATCTTTCTGTATTGGATGCTGTTAATGAGCACCCTCGATCCCTGTCTCAGCCTTTCTCAAACTTTCTTAACAGAAAGGAACCCTTAAAATAACTTTTCAGGCTCAGGGAACCCCTGCTAATAATTACTATATCTATCAGGGTGGATTTGATTTAAATCAAGTCGATTTAAATCACTAATAAAAAGGCTTGATTTAAATCAACTCAATTTAAATCATCATTTTTAAAAAGCAACTGCCATCTCTGTCCCGCAGCGCCTCCTCCTCTGACCCGCTGTTGACTCACTAACAGTCCCATTCACTTTAATAGGACAGCTGGTGATGCAGCACAACAAGGTGAGGGACGTGGCGGCAGCAGGTGAGTGGATGCCTACTAACAGGCGTTGTCATGATGGATCTGAAATGACAGGTGCTCTTTAAATGTAAGGACTTATTTTTGCTGGTAGTTAGAATCTTTAATATTTGCAAACAAAATGAAAGTTTCCTATTTAGAATAATAAGCTGTCAGGTTAGGAAAACAACAATATCAGAACTGATTCAATCATACAGTTTGTAGTGTACATAGATTTGCAAAACAATGCAATAAAGGAATATCTCTGAACTTTGTTTTATCTCATGGTTCCTGTGAAATTGTGTGAATGCATCAATGCAGTGCATGTTATCTCTACTTGCAGACCTTGGATTCATTGAGTGAGTTTACTAGGGCTGTGGAAATTAAAGATTAATATCTCGATTAATCGTTAATTTTTTTGATCAATCAAAATTCTGGGCTCACCTCTCTGCCAGCTTCCGGGTCTTCAGGGAGTTCCGTCGGAGATCCGGTGACATCACGGACATCGATGTCACCGGACTCCTCCCCCCTTCCCCAAGTGCCTCCGTCTGCTAACGAAGGGAAGGGGGGAGCAGTCCGATGATGTCGATGTCCGTGACGTCACCGGACAGCCTGGACAGTGATGGTAAATATGGATGTGGTTAACTGGGATCATTCAGTGAGCTAAGTGTAGGCAAATTTGATAACCAAATTTGACAGTCAATATAATAGATAAGTTTTATATTTAAAGTTAAACTAAGTTTCTACGTTTTGATTAAAAAAAAATTACTTACATCAGAGCTACAGTTTGAATTTAAAACGTATTTGTGTGAACTGTGAAGTTAAGTCATGGATTGTGGAAACTAACTAGTGTCGGGTGATTGTATATAGTGTATACCACATTTACCACTAATGCAGAGTTGCAATGCAAGGAGATCAGCTAAAAGTAGTTGGATCTGTATGTGCGTTATAATTAATCAAAATTAGTCGATTAAGCGATTAAAAAAAAAATCGACTAATCGAACACGAAAATTTTAATCAGTAACAGCCCTAGAGTTTACCAAAAATGAAAATACTACAGAATATACAGCCTCATGCTACATAACTAAGCTCCATTTCATACTGAATAAACTAAATTATTAATGTATCTTAAATAGAAAACTATCTTTACAAAGATTTTTACTCCAAAAGCATTTTAATAAAATAAATTTTATAAAAATCAAAAAAAATCTGCCTTAAATCCTTGATTTTTATCCACCCTGGTATCTATAGATCACACTACATTACTGCGATAATCACCTTGAAGAATGCTCCTTACATCTGTAGTCATAGGCATCCCCAGGGGGTGTGCCAGGTGTGGGCACACCCTAATCACTTTGTGTGGTGCCGATTCCACCTACTGCCTGGGATTCCATTTGTGTTGGCCCCCCTGCCCCACGGTGCTGCTGGCTTCCCTCCACTCCATTCCCTCCAACTGCTGCAGGAGGGGTATTTCAGGATGGAGAGTGGGGGAAGAGGCTAGTAAATATGTCATTTACCAGTGCCAGTGTCATTTACCAGTGCCTTCCTTTTCTAAATAAACACATTCACCCACTGTGTTCATTCGTAACTGAAGCATAGTAAACTGTGAATGAATAGGAAGCCACTCCGCACAGAGCACTTTCATTCACTGCCCCGTGCAGCTGAGGCTGCAGAGAAAGGCATGTGTGTTTGAGCTTTGGGGTGCACACCCTAATGCAATAGGCTGAGCACACTTATGTGTGTAGTCATTGGGAAAAAATACCCCCTTACAGATAGCTGTTGTTAGTGGTTATGTATCCGAGAGGCAGAAGTTGCTCATTGCTCAAGGACCCCCTAACCACCTCTGGAGGAACCCTGGCTGAGAAAGGCTGTCCGCAGGAACAGAAATGAAAACAAATCTCTCTAATGAAGCCCTAGACCGCAGTAAAAATAAAACCTGACAGGAGTTCTAACTCTTCCCCGTTCTCTATCCAAAACCAAAAAATGGCTTGTCGTACATTTAATGATAAATTGCAGAGTTTTGTTTGAAAATGATATTGTTGCTGTATATTACAGAAAGCCAAGATTTGTAAAGTCACATATGAATTTGTCTTGGGCTGTCAGTACAAAGGAAGGCAATTTATCTACTTTTCAAAATGGTGCTCATTACTTCAAACCACCCCAGACCTTGTGTATTATAAAACGTACCAGCTGGTGGCAGTTTGCACGATGTCAGGGTGTCCGTACTGGTTGAACATGTGGAAGGGAGGCGGGGGAGTCCTTCTTGAAGTTGGGGAACTCTAGTCAGCACTGGAGACTGAGGGATGCTGGGTAACGTAAGGGATTTCCCCAGAACCGGCCTCTGCAACTTTCTATCCAGGGACCTAATGGGAAAAGAAGCACAAAAACTAAACATTAATGACTGCTCACAAAGAACAAGTATTTCCAAGCTGACATTTCAAACTCTTTATATAGTCCCTCTTGAGGACGTTGATGCCAACCACTGGTGATATTTTGTTTGTAGATTATAAATCAGTAGCAAGAAAAGCTTATAATGGGTGTACAGCTAAGTACTGGCCAAATTATGGTTGACATTTTCTTTCAGGAAGAGTTTTTCAGCCTTGATAATAAGGTTGTTTTATAGATACCCTTGCTTTTATTGCATGATGCTAGCATTTACCATCATGATATAGCATTTGTATCTATGTTAGTGTACATTTTGCCAGGGGAATAACTGTGAGGTTCAAAGTCAGAAACAGAAAGTATTAAACTATATTCCATGATCAAGAACCTGCCTCATCCTCTCCCGTCTTTCAGTAACTCATGTTGGTCCATTTCTGTGATGGGTAGTGTTATGCCCTGTACACACAACTGGTTTTGCCGTCGGAATAAACTCTAATGCCGTGTACACACGAGCGCAATTTCCGACAGAAAAAGTCAGACGGAAGCTTTTCATCGTCTATTCCAATCGTGTATATGCCTCATCAGACTTTTTTTTTCGAAAATCCTGACAGACCTAGAAATGGAACATGTTCTAAATATTTCCGATGGAACCAATTCCTATCGGGAAAACCGCCCATCTGTATGCTGTTCCGACGGACCAAAAAGCAAGTACGAGACGGAAGCTATTGGCTACTGGCTATTGCACTTCCTTTTTCTAGTACCGTCGTATGTGTTGTACATCACCGTGTCCCGGACGGTTGGACTTTGGTGTGACCGTGTGTAGGCAAGACCGCTTGAGCGGAATTCCGTCGGAGTTCCGTCTGAGAAACCTTCAGAGTTTATTCCGACGGCAAAACCGGTTGTGTGTACAGGGCATGAAGGTTTTTCCGACGGAATTCCGCTCAAGCTGTCTTGCATACACACAGTCACACCAAATTCCGACCGTCAAGAACGTGGTGACGTACAACACGTACGACGGGACAACACGTATGACGTCTCGTACTTGCTTCAGAGCATGCGTAATTTTTGGTACATTGGCACAGCATACAGACGAGCAGTTTTCCCGATAGGAATTTGTTCCGTCGGAAAAATACAGAACATGTTCTCTATCTAAGATGAAAAGCTCCCATCTGACTTTTTCTGTCGGAAATTCCGACCATGTGTACGGGGTATTACTTGCGCTGCATACTAGCTCATTATGCCTTTGCCTTGAAAAAAAAAGGTGCAGGTATACAACCGCTTTAAATGAACCTGTGCCCTGAGAAAACCAGTAGATTCACTTAGAAATACCATGAACCAGTAGGTTCACTTGAATGGCAGAATAAGGAATCACAAAGGGTGCAACTAAGTGCAGCATTTGCTGCCTTTATTACTAGTTAAAAAGCATAAAAAATGGCCACTCACATGTGTAGAAAGTGTAAAGAGCATAAATGACAAACAATGGCACCATTCTACTCTCCTATGAGCCTAAAGCTGGGACAGAACTGAAATCAAACACTGCTGATCACTCAGTTCTCTGTGGTCTGTGAGTCAGCAGCTCTCTGCTCTGAGCCACGCGCTCACTGGAGTATTTTGCTGAGCCGGTCCTGGCTTCTGGGTGGATCCCGACCATATGGTCGTGATCTTTCCCCACCCTGGACCGACTCTGTGACATCAGCTGACAGTGGGCTTCAGCCCGCTATCGGCTGAAAATGAATCACAGAAGTGTAGAACAAACTGCACTCCTGTGATCTACAGGAGAAGTACAGCCAAACAAGCTTTGGCTGTACTTATCCTTTAACTGAAAAAAGGTTGGGAAACACTGCAATAGAGTAAAGGGAGGGTAAATCTGGAGAACCAAGAGCTATGTCATGTTTTCAAATCATATGATCTTGAGCTGCCTTCATTTTAGTGTTCAGGCTCAGTATGGCACAGTAAAGTCACGTACACGCGGGCCGAATATCGGGTAATATTGGCCGGTTCAACAGAAACAGTCTGACATTCAGCCCGTGTGTACGGCAGCTGGTCTGACAGAAGTCAGCCAAACACTGCCAGAGTGGACAGCGTGCTCCACGGACCTCCATATACAGAACAGGGAGCGAGAGACAATACCCAGTATACCTCCCATTTCCCTCTCAAATGAAGGATTGTGGAAAGGCCTGACCTGGCCTTTACTGAGAGACCCCTTTGTCTGAGCTTCTAAGTTCCTGCTATTAGCCTAACACCTCATACCTCGGGGGAGAGTGATACGGCATAATTTGTGGGGCATAACAGACTGAAACGGAGGCTAGACCAGACCTCCAACTACACCATCCACTGACAGTGACAATTCTACTTTTTCTTGAATATCTGTGTACTTGAGTGCTGTGCCATTCACCTCATATCGAATACAAACTCTCCTGTGTAAATACCCCTGATGAAAGGGCTTTGAACCTGAAACGCGTCGGGTACCGAAGAGTTTTCTCGGACACTGGAGAGTAACTATCAGACTTATGCACCAATATTCTATTGCAAGAAAATATGTATATGTCAATTGTCTTGTGTGTTTTATTAATCATCATATATGTTATTGATGGTTTTTTATCATATTTTTCAAAAAATATCAATTTTATATATATTTTTTTGTGTTGTTGCCATTCAAAATCCCACCTAGGGGGTATTAATTTTTCCAAAGAAGCCAGTAAAATGTCCGACTTCCGTTGAAGGGGTATGACTGAAAAAGGTCTGCCGATTTGCATCCGATCAGCGCTCTCAGCCAATGGCTGAGAGAGCTGACTGTTTTGTTCTGGTGGGGGGCCCCGCTCCAAAATTTAAAAAAAATGGTCCCCCAAAAATCCATACCAGACCCTTATCCGAGCATGCAACCTGGCAGGCCGCAGGAGAAGAGGGGGGGATGAGAGAGCTCCCCCCCTCCTGAACCGTTGAACTGTACCAGGCCACATGCCCTCAACATTGGGAGGGTGCTTTGGGGTAGCCCCCCCAAAGCACCTTGTCCCCATGTTGATGGGGAGAAGGGCCTCATCCCCAAAACCCTTGCCCGGTGGTTGTGGGGGTCTGCGGGTGGGGGGCTTATCTGTAACAAGGGGACCCCCAGATCCTGCCCCCCGTGTGAATTGATAATGGGGTTACGTAAACGGGTGACCCCGCCCCCTCTGACAACACAGGGAAAGCCATAGTGAAATCCCTGTGCGTCAGAGGGGGCGGGGTCACCGGGTGGCCCTGCCCTCCATTATATAAGAGTTGTCACCTGAACAGAAGTGTCACACAGCAGGAGACTCCCATTGAGGTGGATCGGAGGACGAAGCGGAGAAGAAGGAGGAAGATGCAGGAAGAGAAGACCGGAGGAACAAGCGGAGGAAGGTAGAGGAAGAAGTGGGGGAAGAACAAGATGGAGGAAGAAGAAGAACACCGAAGGAAGACCAGAAGAGAATGGAAGAAGTAGCAGGGAAAGAAGAAGACGTTAAATAAAGGAATTGTCAAAAAACATCTATTGTTTTTTTTTAACATTCTTGACACATTTTTTGTGAAATGGTTGGGGTACATTTGTACCCCATTACCAATTCACACGGGGGGCCGGATCTTGGGGGTCCCCTTGTTAAAGGGGGCTTCCAGATTCCGATAAGCCCCCCGCCCACAGACCCCCACAACCACAACCAAGGGTTGTGGGGATGAGGCCCTTCTCCCCATCAACATAGGGACAAGATGCTTTGGGGGGGCTAACCCAAAGCACCCTCCCAATGTTGAGGGCATGTGGCCTGGTACGGTTCAGGAGGGGGGGCGCTCTCTCGTCCCCCCTCTTTTCCTGCGGCCTGCCAGTTTGCGTGCTCGGATAAGGGTCTGGTATGGATTTTTGGGGGGACCCCACGCCATTTTTTAAAAAATTTTGGTGCAGGGTTCCCCTTAATATCCATACCAGACCTGAAAGGCCTGGCATGGAATTTGGGGGGACCCCCACGCATTTTTTTTTTAAATTTTGGTTCGGGGTGCCCCTGTGGGGGAAATTCCATGCCGTTTTTATCAATGAACTTTTATGTGTATTACAGGACCGACAATTCATAATAGCCGTGAGTAGTTTTAAATGACTTTTTTTCCTTTAGAAATGTCATTTTGCTGTCAGACTGTTCTAAACATGGGAAACATGCGTCACTTTACAGGCATACTATAGACACCCTCCAGGTATGAAATTTAAAGGAATATTACACTTTTATTGTTTCACTTTAAGCATTATTAAAATCACTGCTCCAGAAAAAACGGCTGTTTTTAAAACTTTTTTTTGCATTGATAAATGTCCCCTGGGGCAGGACCCAGGTCCCCAAACACTTTTTATGACAATAACTTGCATATTAACCTTTAAAATTAGCACTTTTGATTTCTCCCATAGACTTTTAAACGGTGTTCTGCGGCTTTCGAATTTGCCGCGAACACACCAAATTGTTCGCTATCACGTTCGACCCAAATATAAAGCCCATCCCTACCTCTGAGGGTATGCTTCTAATTCTTTCACGTGTGAATGATTGTTAGAGGCACCTGGGCCCCAAAAATGAGTGGCCGTTATAAAACAGCATTGGGCTTATGTTATGTGGTCACACTTTATTTTTAAGGTATATTTGCTGTACTTGCATAATGACATTGATAATGCATAATGACATTGATAATGACATTGTACAGCCTAATGATCTGTGTTGGACTGGAAACGATCCACGAACAAAAGCCATTTAAAAATGAATACTGGAATGAAGACAGAGCTCCTGGAAGGGAGCATAAGTTTGAAATCTCAGTGGTATCAGAACAGTATCTATCTAGCAATGCTGGCACAACTTGTCACCTGGCTGTATGGAAAGCGCATTGCAGTCATTGTCACATTACACCGGGACATTGCAAAGTGACAAATTAATGACAAACAAGTGACAGAATGTTACATACACTGTTGTGTAAAGGCATGAAGACATTGCGCAATCCGAATTTGAACTTCCTAAGATAGAACTGCTCCCTTACCTGCGGGTAGAGCTTTTTGCAGCTTCCATGATCCATCCCCTACAGACCCGATGACCTTAACTTTTTTGAACAAAGGTGCAGAGATGACCCCCCCACTCCACAAGCTTGCTTTCCTTACTGTACAACTTACTTCTAAGTGGCCCTACACTGTCTCAAAATGATTACATGCATATGTGGGCATCAGACCCTAATAACATTATAGATCCTGAACAATGGACCCAAATCTGGTACACCACCAAATTGAGCCCTCAGAATGCCCTAGCCATATAAACCAACTATAAAGACTTCTACTGTTGGCACCTAGTACCAACCCACTTGGCACATTTTACTCAAGGTTACACAGGGCGCTGTTTTCGCAGCTGGCCAGTCTCAGGAATCTAAGGACACGTGGTGGTCTTGTCCAGTTGTCCAAACACTCTGGACCTAAACATATAATATGCAATGGGGCTGCGTTGATCAACTAGATCAGGGATATGCAATTGGCGGACCTCCAGCTGTTGCACAACTACAAGTCCCATCATGCTTCTGCCTCTGGGTGTCATGTTTGTGGCTGTCAAAGTCTTGCTATGCCTCATGGGACTTGTAGTTCTGCAACAGCTGGAGGTCCTCTAATTGCATATCCCTTAACTAGATTAATATAAGCTCAATGCAAGGACATTGAGAAAACAATTGTTCTTTGTCTCCTACTCACAGCATGTCTGTATTTTTATGCAACACAATGCACGGCAGTGCATCATACCACAGTGTTGTGCATAGAGTTGAATTAAGTGTTTTTTGTTACCTTTCAATAATAAAAAAGTAACACAAAACACTGTGATATGGTATTACAGCACAACGTTCTGTGGGTGCACAGCACACACATGCGCAAGCGTTATGTGTATTATATTGTGCACATGCTGGTGTGAACGGGTCCTTCACACCCACATCATTAAAAACCATCAATAAATGGTGTTCATACCCACTCAGTCACTATGAGATTCCTTTTCTGTATTCTGCAAAATACCTGGTTGATCCTGCTAAGCGGTGGCCCGTCCATTAGAGGCGAACGGGCGCCGCCCCCCCCATCCATGTGTCTGGCCCACTGATCTACATGCAAGCCATCGGACCATGGATTCCAATGGCAGGGGTGTATTTTTTTGGAAGCATGTGATTAGAACCAGAGGCTCTAATAGGCTTCAAAAAAGGGTGGGCTCGAGGCGCAAAGAATTGCACTTCGAGGCCAGCCAGTTGTGTGACATAGCGAATTAATATTCGCTATCACCACACTGATCTTCCTCCAGGCCAATCAAGAAGCAGGTCTGAGACCGTTACCCGATTGGCTGAAAAGATAGGGAATCCAATTGGACACCTAGGAGGAGGATCACGCTAGGACACGCTGCTGCCGCCGCCCATAGGCCACGCCACCCATTGGACACGCCACCCATAGGACACGCTGCCTGCCTGCCCGCTACCTAGATGCATCCATCTGACCATCCTCCCGTAAGGGGGGGGTTGTGCCGGGATGGGGGGGTCGTTGGTGCCGCTGACCGACTGGGGGGGGTTGGTTATTTGCCACCCCCCCCAAAAAAAATACACACCAGCCGCCACTGATCCTGCTGCTCTCTGTCTCCCCTTCCTGTCCATGTCCCATCAGCAGTTGAGGATTTTACAGAGCAGCGTTGGCAGCTAGTGCACATGCTCAATTTTCAGTGGGTTTCTATGCTAAACAATCCTCCCCTGATCACATCTGAGCAGCCCATGTGACTATAGAGTCACACATGTGGGCATACACAGTGCTAAATGACAGCCCGCTCCCTCCCTCCTCCTCCATGCCAATGGGTGTGGGATTTTACATGTAGATTAACGGAGGCTTCACCTCCCACTTTTTCCAAAACACAGTCTGGAGGGGCGTGACATAGCCTGTGACTGGCAGAAATCAACCCCTACCATGTTATTGCAAAAAATAATAAAGATTTGATTTCAAATATATATTTGTATGCCAATTTAAAGGATAAGTGAACCCTAACACTAAAATCTCTACATCTACAGACATTGGCGATCTAACAATAATCTATCTAACCCTGTACAGAAGAAATCAGTATACATACCTTTTTTGAAGCCGATCCGACCCGATCCCACACTGAGCTGTCAGCTGCGGCTTCGCTGTGCAGACGGGTGCAGAGGACACAGCCAACAACGGAAGCCCCATAGTAACTCTATGGTTGACATCACTTCCTGTTCATTTCACAGCCATTGTCAGCTGTGTCCTCTGCAGAGCTTCTGCCGCTTGAGACCAGACCGGATCGGGTTCAAAAAAGGTATGTATACTGACTTCTTCTTTATAGGGCGAGATAGGTTAGTGTTAGATCATGGATGTCTGTAGATGTAGCGATTTTAGTGTTAGGGTGGACTAATCCTTTAAAACAGTTTGTTGATATTATTTATTTTTACTCTGTATTCCAAAGGCAGTTTTTTTGTGTGACCAGCAGCAGAGGACTAGAAGCTCTTCCTGCTTATGTTTCCCTGCAGACAGGCTGGGAAAGATCCGGGTCACATGTACAGCCTAGACCTAAGTTCGAAGAGGGCTGCAAAGAAACGCATAGATCAATTTCAAGATCAACACTTTTAAGAATAAGGGCACCAATCCATGACTAGAGTAGATTAGAGCTCACCTCCAATCCTGACCCCTACCTAGGTCAACCCCCCCAAAATTCCCTCACCATAATTACTAGGAAGTAACCACAAAACACACAAGTAAAGTTAAAGTGGCCGTAATTGCCCTTTCATTAAACATAAGCTTTCTTAAAACACCACAATACTGGGCACTTTCACCCCCTTCCTGCCCAGGCCATTTTTAAACTTTTTAGCACTGTCGCACTTTGAATGACAATTCAACAATTCAACACTGTACCCAAATTAATTTGTTTATCATTTTCTTCATACAAATAGAGCTTTCTTTTGGTGGTATTTAATCACTGCTGGGATTTTAATTTAAAAAATAAAGAAAAAAAGACAGAAAAATTTGAAAAAAAAAAATGTTTTTCTTAGTTTCTGTCAGTAAATTTTGTAAATAAGTAATTTTTCTCCTTCACTGATGTGCGCTGATGAGACTGCACTGATGGGAACTGATAGGCTGCACTGATGAGGTGGCACTTATGGGCACTGATGAGGTGGCACTTATGGGCACTGAATAGGTTGCACTTATGAGGATGAACTAATATGCCGCAATGATGGGCACTGATAGGTGGCAGTGATCGACACTGATAGGTGGAACTGGTGGGCATTGATGGGAAGCATTGGTGGGCACTGATAAGCACTGTTGGGAGGCACTGACTGGCATCACTTATGGGCACTGATTAGGGGCACTTATGGGTACTGATAGGCACTGACTGGTTGCACTGATTTGTGGCACTGATGGGCACTGCTGGGTCTTTCCTGTAATCAGGACACTGGTATTCAGTGCCCTGATTACCTGCCAATGTCTCCCCTGTGAGGAGATGCTGCTGATCTGCACTCATCGCAACACACTTTGTCAGGGTGAGGCGAGGAGAGCCAATTCACGGCACTTCCGTAGTTACATGTGACCGGCTGTGATTGGACACAGCTGATCACATAGTTAAAGAGCTGTAGCCGTGGCTCTTTACAGAGATTAGGGTCGCGCCGTGTCCTTGCAACACTGCACGGCCACGATTGCCGTACTGCTCGCCCCCCGGGCGCGCGATAGCGGCCGTTCTGGGACACCATCATATGACGTCCTCCCAAAACGAGAGTCATTTGACGGCGGGCGGAAGTGGTTCAAGAACACAACATAACAATACATAACTAAATCCAGATAACAATGATTCAAGGTCACTGATGGTGCCATATAACCAAAACTTTTTGTGTCTGAGGCACCAGATAGCTGAGTTGCTAACTCAGACACCCACTGGTCTTAACACCACTATGCATTGCACCATACAAACTCGAGGACTCCATACCTCAGATGGGTCCCCACCGTTTTCCTAATAACCAGAATTAGGCCTCCGTCAAGGACCTCAACCACCAGAGAACCATAAATTAAAGAAAATATGACAACTGGATAAAATAATAAGGGTGGGCGGGAGGGATGTTCGTCTGACCATTTCTGCTCTGCAAGTGACCCAAAACCACTCCTTCTCCTTCCCAGCAACTGTACTCACAGCCCCCTCCCAATCACCCCGTCTCCTGTGCCAATAAGGTAAGTGTAAGAGGTGGCCACACCACTTTAAACTAGTTAACCCCTTCTGACCGGTTCCCCTTCCACCCTGTCATGTATGCCCTTTGCTGAATCCATTCCTCCTCAGCTCCAGGCATACCTTTCACCTCCCCTTCCCTGACCTAACATAGCCTACACTCCTCCTCCCTCACTTCTAAACTATCTGTTTACATCTAATGGTGCAAGTTTTCAATGCCCTGCCCGGGCATACACATTACAGCCCCTTAGGCCCCACGTACACTGGGTGCATAAGGCTCCAGCATTTAATTGCAAGCGGGAGGCACAAGTGCACAGTCCAACTATGCTACTGACAGCCTTTTAATCTCTTTAACCACTTCAGCCCTGGAAGATATGGCTGCTCAATGACCAAGCCATTTTTTACGATACAGCACTGCGTCGCTTTAACTGACAATTGTGCGGTTGTGCGACGCTGTATCCAAACAAAATTGACATCCTTTTTTTCCCACAAATAGAGCTCTCTTTTGGTGGTATTTGATCACCTCTGCAGTTTTTATTTTTTTGCGCTATAAACAAAAGAAGAGCGACAATTTTGAAAAAAACACAATATCTTTTACTTTTTGCTATTAAAAATATCCCACATTTAAAAAAAAAAAAAAAAATGTTTTCCTCAGTTTAGGCCGATATGTATTCTTCTACATATTTCTGGTTTAAAAAATCGCAAATAAGAGTATATCGATTGGTTTGTGCAAAAGTTATAGCGTCTACAAAATAGGGGATAGATTTATGGCATTTTTATTATTATTTTTTTTTTTACTAGTAATGGCGGCGATCTGCGATTTTTATTGGGATTGCGATATTGCGGCGGACAAATTGGACACTTTTGACACATTTTTGGGATCATTGACAATTACACAGCAATCAGTGCTATAAAAATGCCACTGGCAGGGAAGGGGTTAACACTAGGGGGCGATCAAGGGGTTAACTGTGTTCCCTAGGCGTGTTCTAACTGTAGGGGGGATGGGACTGACTAGGGGAAGAGAGATCGGTGTTCATACTTAGTATGAACACACGATCTGTCTTCTCTCCACTGAAAGAACCGAGATCTGAGTGTTTACACACACAGATCCCAGTTCTCGCTCTGTCACGGGTGCCCGGCGGTCATTGGCTCCGGGCACACGCTGGCACCTCCGGCGACGCGCATGCGCCCCTAGTGGCCAATAGGTGAAGCGACATAAGGTAACGTTGATTTGCCCAGCCGAGCCTACCTGCTGCAGTAAAACTGCGGCAGCTGGTCCAGAAGTGGTTAAGAAGCTTATGCTGGCCATATACAGTATATGAAAAATTGTCCGAAATTCGGTCATTTAGACAGTTTGTTTGTTTTTCGGACAGTTAATGGGCACAAAATCTATAATCGTTGGGACATTTTTGAGCCGAAAAAACAAAGGACAAGTTTGGAAATTTTCTGCCCAACGAACGATAAATTGAAAGGTTAATGTGTTTCCCGTCCAAACTGTCTGCACTAGGTATATGTAAAAAAATGAATTAAAAATGCATTCATTTATGTCCACTGAACTATTTATCGGTCATTACACGATATTATATATATTGTTATGCCATTAATTTTTGATATTTAATAAATTTTAGGATTTTAATTATTCTCTGGTAAATGCCCTCACTATCCACAGTAGCTGTCTTTGCCCCAGGAGTGCCACTTCCTTGTGACTCTCCTTGGAGTATATATATATATTTTTTTCTTATATTACATGATAGCACTATCGTTTGCGCTCACGGCCAAATGTTTGCTTTTCGAAAATGGGTTTTCGTATAGTGTATGGCCAGCATACCAGCTGCTGAATTTGGACAGTGCACTAAGTGCTACTAACCTTTAGGGCTGTATGTGTATTTAGGCTGAATTCCCAGAACACAGACTTCTTGCATTCCGGGCATTTGTCTCTGGGCATACTGCCCCAAACATTGGTAGCACTCGGTGCACCATCCAGCCACAGGAGCTGTCAGACTCTCATAGAGGTTAACAGGCTGCCAGGAGCGGGGCTGGACGGTGCACCTGTTCCTTCCGCTAGCACCTGCACTGCGGAGCCTCATGCGCCGGGGCTAAACACCTAGTGGGCATGGGGCCTTAGACTTCTGCGGGACTGTTTCCTAAACCTTTCTGAGCAATCTTACAAAATGCACAACTGCTTAGTGTTTGAGCATCTTCTCGTGAGATTTGATATCCTTAGATTTCCTAAGATCCTAGGATAAAAGATAATGATGTCACCAGTGCCTAAAGGAAGCAGACAGAAGTCAGAACATAAGTCTGGGAGTTTTTTTTTAATTTTCCTCCACTATTTTTTTTTTTTTTTTTTTTGCTTTAAGTTATTATTTTCTTCTAAAAAGAGGGGGCGGTGGGGGGTGCAGTGTTCCGTTTATACAGATCTAATTTACAGGAAGTGCCATCGGCACTTTATAAAGAGGATAATTGGTTCATTCTCTTCCTATAAGTGCTCCAAAAGACTTTGTGGTTTAGCAAGCAAAAGACGTTTGTGTTTTGTAAGCCGTTCTCCATTTGCATAATGGAAAAAGACAAATCGTTATCACAATTAAGAGTCAGAAGCAATTGCTAGTTCTTTTATAAGAGGTGTTTGTTTTGAAAGTTCTTGCAGATTACTTTTCGTGGAAATACCGCACAAAATTTTCAAGAGAGGCACATTGACATAAATATCGCTTTAAAAAAACATTCCGGCCCTCAAGTGATACTAAACACACTGTTTCATTTAAATTGTCCCTTCTATTTCTGTATATGGATGATGGCACTGTAATTATTTTAATTAAAACAAAAAAAACTAAGTATCTTTTTCCTAATCAGGGCTTTTTTTCTCGGAGAATAGGTGCAGGAACTCCCCCCGTCTGAGTCACCCCATGTCTCTGCCCCTACCCACCTCTGACCACCGTCCCTTGATTCTACCCCCTACCCACCTACCAGTACTGCCCCTTTTAGAGAATACAGAACCAAGTATCATTTTGTGGTGCTAAATCATTTGTATGGAACATGTTATTGATAAAAAGAAAAGCAGTAAAATAGATCCCCTGCAGCCAGGAAAAGAATCCCAGCAATAGAATCCCAGCAATAGACTCCCCCAGCAACAATGGACTCCACCCCAACAACAATAGATTCCCTGCAGCAACAGTGAAGCACCCACAACAAAATATCACACCCAGTAACAAAATATCCACCCAAGCAACATTAGACCCCCCCCCCTCCAGCAGCAATAACAGATCTCCCAGCAGCCAGCATCAATAGATCCTCCAGCAGGCAGTAAATATAGACCTCTCCCTCAACAGTAGATCCCTTCCAGCAACATAAGACCCCCCCAGCAACAATAGATTCCCCATCAGCAACAATAGACCCTCACACAAAATCAGATCCGGACCAGTGACAATAGATCACCCAGCAGCCAACATCAATAGACCCTCCAGCACACCCCACATCCCATGCTATTACAAACATTCAGTGCTGGAGGTGCCGAAACTGCGTTCCCCCGCATTCCCGGTGAAAAAAAGCCCTGGATATACAGCTATCACGTGACCCAGATCTCTCTTAGCCTGCCTGCAGTGAAACATAAGCAGGAGGCATTTCTAATCCTCTGCGGCTGGTCACATGTTCAGAATTAAAAAACTGCCTTTAGAATGCAAAAAAAAATAGAGTAAAAATAAATAAATAATATCAATAAACTGTTTTAAATTGTCATACAAATATACACTGCTCAAACAAAGGAACACTTTTTAATCAGAGTATAGCATCAAGTCAATTAAACTCCTGGGATATTGATCTGGTTAGTTTAGTAGCACAGGGGGTTGTTCATTAGTTTCAGCTGCTTTGGTGTTAATGAAAATAACAACAGGTGCACTGCATGGGCAGCAATGAGTCAGCCTCCAAAACAGGAATAGTTTTACAGGTGGAGGCCACCAACATTTTTTCCCCCACTCATCTTTTCTGTTTTTCACTAGTTTTGCATTTGGCTAGGGTCAGTGTCACTATTGGTAGCATGAGGCGATACCTGGACCCTATAGAGGTTGCACAGGTAGTCCAACTCCTCCAGGATGGGACATCAATACGTGCCTTTGCCAGAAGGTTTACTGTGTCTCTAGACTCTAGAGCATGGAGAAGATTCGAGGAAACAGGCAGTCACTCTAGGGGAGCTGCGCAGGGCCGTAGAAGGTCCTTAACCCATCAGCAGGACAGGTAACTCCTCCTTTGTGCAAGGAAGAACAGGATGAGCACTGCCAGAGCCCTACAAAATGACCTCTGGTCACTGGTGTGAATGTCTCTGACCAAACAATCAGAAACAGACTTCATGAGGGTGGCCTGCAGGCCTGTTATCCTCTAGTCACTGCCCAGCACCATGGAGCTCGATTGGCATTTGCCATTGAACACCAGAATTGGCAGGTCCGCCACTGGCGCCCTGTGCTTTTCACATATGAAAGCAGGTTCACCCTGACCACATGTGACAGATGTGAAAGGGTCTGGAGAAGCTGTGGAGAACGTTATGCTGCCTGTAACATCTTTCAGCATGACCAGTTTGGTGGTGGGTCAGTTATGGTCTTGGGAAGCATACCCATGGAGGGACGCACAGACCTCTATGGGCTAGACAATGGCACCCTGACTGCCATTAGGTATCGGGATGAAATCCTTGGACCCACTGTCAGACCCTACGCTGGTGCAGCGGGTTCTGGGTTCCTCCTAGTGCACGACAATGCCTGGCCTCATGTGTTGAGAGTATGCAGCCAGTTCCCGGAGGATGATGGAATTGATACCATTGAATGGCCCCCACGCTCGCCTGACCTATATTCAATATAAAACCTCTGGGACATTATGGGGGTTATTTACTAAAGGCAAATCCACTTTGAACTACAAGTGCACTGAAAGTGCACTTGGAAGTAAAGTCGCTGTAGATCTGAGGGGGACATGCAAGGAAAATAAAAAAACAGCATTTTAGCTTGCACATGATTGGATGATAAAATCAGCAGAGCTTCCCCTCATTTCAGATCTACCCCTCAGATTTAGAGCGACTGCACTTCCAAGTGCACTTTCAGTGCACTTGTAGTGCTAAGTGAATTTGCCTTACGTAAATAACCCCCTGTGTGTCAGTCCATCCAACGCTGCCAGTCTGTTCAGGAGGTCAGTGATGCCCTGGTTCAGATCTGGGAGGAAATACCCCAGGACACCATCCTGTTGTCTCATTAGGAGCATGCCCCGACATTATCAGGCATGCATACAAGCACGTGGGGACCATACAAACTATTGAGTACCATTTTGAGTTGCTGCAATGAAATTTTAGCTAAAAGGACTAGCCTGTCGCATAATTTTTTCACTTTGGTTTTCAGGGTGTCTTTGAATTCAGCCCTCTGTAGATTGATTTTCTTTTCCATCAAACTATATGGCATCCTTTCATTCCTAACACATTACCCAGTCCATATCAGTATAGATATCCAGCATGATATTTTTCCCCATTGAGATCTGATGTGTTTTCAAAGTGTTCCTTTAATTTTTTTGAGCTGTGTATATTTAAAATCAAGTTTTTATTATTTTGACTGGATTTTTATTTTGACTGGATTTCTTCCAGTCATAGGCTGTGTCACACTCCTCCAGCCTGTTAGAATAAGAGGGAGGTGAAGCCTCCATCAATGTACATGTAATATCCCCCCCCCCCCCCATTGTGTTTAGCTGGTTAGTGGGCATGGAAGAGGAGAGAGGGAGTGGGCTCTCATTTACTGCTGTGTTTACACCCACATGTGTGATTCTATAGTCACATGGGCTGCTCACTGAAAGCTGAGCATGTGCAGAGTTGCCACCACAGCTGCAAAATCCCTAGCTGATTTGGGGACATGGACAGAAGGTGGAGATAGAGAGCAGCAGGATCAACCAGGCTTTTTGCAGAACACAGAAAACAAATCTCATAGTGACTGGGTGAGTATGAACAGCATGTAATACACCATTTATTGATAGTTTTTTTTATGATGTGGGTTTAGTAACACTTTAAATTTACTCACACGTTCAGTGGAAAAAGAATGTCATTGTTATATGCTAAGAATGCAATTGTAATTCTGCAATGAAATTACAAAATACATTTTTCCTATACTGGACATAATATACAGTGTCAGTCAATGCTTCAAGATTGAAGCTTTCAGATTCCAACAAATATTTTTCAGGAAAGATTTGAATTCTTATATTGACCATGGGCAATAGAAGTTGTTCTAAAGCTGGCCATAGACCGTTCTTTTTTTTTTATATTCAGCCAGTGGGCTGTATTCTGGCAGCTGCACCTGCCACGGTCAGTGTACACAAATCAGTGGCAGCAGCTTATTATCTGCAGCTGCTGATCGACTAAAGTTTTCCAGCTTGTCCCTTCAACAGAAGTTGATCAAACAATTGGGGCAGCCACACACTGGTCAAAAGTCAGCCAATCCCCGCTGGACTAGTCAAATTTTGATCACTGTATGGCTAAATTTAGCGTTGGCCACCTTCATGCATGGATAACATTCCTTGAAGCCCAACTCCGGAAAACGTGAAACTTATGCAAGGAATATTTGCTCATTTAGGTCTAGGTGGCAAAGAAAAGATCTATTTACCCAATCCTCTGCTCCTCCTCACTGCTAGATCAATTTCTGCACCATCTTCTCCCCTACACTCCAGTGGTCTAAGGTCCAGACGTCAACAAGACCAATGCAGGAGCCATGTGATGATTTTGTGGGAAAGTCCACTGCTGGAGCATGGGGGAGAGAGTCATTTGCTGGGGAAGTAACAGATCAGGTAAGTCAAAGCGCTTCTCCTCTCCCATAAACTAAACAAGCAACTATCCCTTGTAGAGTAAAGCTGGATACACACTATACAACTTTTGTATGTGTGTAATTCCTTTAGATTTACCCTCAACTATGTAGTGCAAGGGCATGCCTGATTGCATACAAATTGAAACTGTTTAGGTTTGTCCTCATAATATATGTTTTTGGTAAATTCAAAGGAAAAAAATCTAAAGAAAATTGTATAGTGTGTATCCAGCTTAAGTGCGACCCCACTGCAAGGGATAATTTTGAAGTTTCCCAGAGTTGGACTTTTTTTCTGCTCCTAGAAGCTAAATAGTGTTATCCTATGTGTCCATGCACACTACTTTAGGCTATTAGCGTTTTTTTTGAGCTTCAGAGTCTACGAGCAGAAAAAAAATTATTTTTGTAGTTTCTTGGAGCGTTATTTCCAGCAGAAACGCTCCTAACCGCTGGTAAAAGCTCCTAAATACTCAAAAAAACGCTACTAATAGCATTTTTTTTGCTATTTTTTCCTTTTACTGCAAAATGCTAATAAAACGCTAATGCTCCTAAACGCTCTTAAATGCGCCAAAAACACTGCTAAAACGCTACTAAAATGCTACTACAAAAAGCTATTATCAGTGTTTTTTATCCAGCATTTTTTCAAGAGTTTTTTAGCTAAAAAAACGCTAGTGTGCATGGAGCCTTAAAGTGTATCAAACCCATCAACAAGAGTTTAATATTTTTACATTTTTAGTTCTTAGATCTAATAGCTGTATAAAATTTATATTTTATATTTTTTACTCCTTTTTTTTAACTTGGTGATCCTGCCAATAACACATTTCTGTGCTAGGATTGGACTACAGATCACCCCCTCTCTTTTTCTCCACAACATAAGTGAGAGTAATTTTGTAGTTCACAGAAATAACCTCGGCACAGCTGATAAGAAGGCTTAAAAATGGAACTTCCGCTTTAAGTACTGGTGACCCCCTGACATGCCACATTTGGCATGTCTTTTTTTTGGGGGGGGGCGGGTACACAGTTTTGACAGGCACCCAGCTCCCACTTCCTCCCCTGGCACCACGCCGCGGCTGTGAAGCCACAGTTGGGCGCCCACAGTTACAATGCTGGTGCCGCGGAGAGGAAGGGGAGAGGAGCGAGGCTAAATGCGCCCCCATAGCTGGACCATGAAACAGGTGAGTGTCTGTTTATTAAGAGTCAGCAGTTACACTTTTTGTAGCTGCTGACTTTTAAATGGGTGGAACTTCGCTTTAAGATGACATTGCAGAGTGCACAGGACAGCAGTGGATTTTTTGCGGGATCAAAAAGCTTTTTTTTTTTCCACTTGGCAAACAAACATAAGAACAAAAAACTAATTTATTTGAGTATTTAATGAACATAAAGTAATCAAATAAGTTTATTGTTAGAGATTGCATACACTTTAAAGGCCCACTTTAGAAAACTATATTATAGTCTGGTAACTATATGTCGTTAATATCTAGAATAATAACATTCGGTATAAAAATTCCTTTTGTATGTCATATGCTTCTATTTATATTTTTCTCCACATTTACATACAGACAATGCTCTCCAGGAAAAGTGAGTGGCAGGGCAGACAATGCTCTCCAGGAAAAGTGACAGTGGCAGGGCAGGCAATGCTCTCCAAGAAAAGTGACAGTGGCAGGGCAGACAATGCTCTCCAGGAAAAGTAACAGTGGCAGGGTAGACAATGCTCTCCAGATAAGGAGACAGTGGCAGGGCAGACAATGCTCTCCACAAAAAGTGACAGTGGCAGGTTAGACAATGCTCTTCAGAAAAAGTGACAGCGGCAGGGTAGACAATGCTCTCCGGTAAAAGAGACAGTGGCAGGGCTGACGATGCTCTCCAGGAAAAGTGACAGTGGCAGGGCTGACAATGCTCTCCAGGAAAAGTGACAGTGGCAGGGCTGACAATGCTCTCCAGGAAAAAACAGTGGCAGGGCAGACCATGCTCTCCAGGAAAAGTGACAGTGGCAGGGCTGACAGTGCTCTCCAGGAAAAGTGGCAGTAGCAGGGCTGACAATACTATCCAGGAAAAGTGACAGTGGCAGGGCAGACAATGCTCTCCACAAAAAGTGACAGTGGCAGGGTAGACAATGCTCTCCAGGAAAAGTGACAGTGGCAGGGCTGACAATGCTCTCCAGGAAAAGTGACAGTGGCAGGGCTGACAATGCTCTCCAGGAAAAGTGACAGTGACAGGGCAGACAATGCTTTCCAGGAAAAGTGACAGTGGCAGGGCTAACAATGCTCTCCACGAAAAGTGACAGTGGCAGGGCAGACAATGCTCTCCACAAAAAGTGACAGTGACAGGGCAGACAATGCTCTCCACGAAAAGTGACAGTGACATGGCAGACAATGCTCTCCAGGAAAAGTGACAGTGACAGGGCAGACAATGCTCCCCAGGAAAAGCGACAGTGGCAGGGCTGAGACAAACCATATAATACTGCTGGTGGTGCTTAGAATGGTCAGCCTCTATTCATGTGATTTAAAGCTGGACTCCAGGGACAAACAATGTATCTAAATACATTTATAAAAATATATTCCTCAAACCCAGATATTATCTGCATCTGTATCACCCATTTTCAGGTGTCAATGTAACAAGATAATCAATATTATTCACTTTACCTGTCAGTGGTCATAATGTCATGGCAGATTGGTGTATACTGTTTGGCAATAATAAGCAGTTCTGTCTCTCTTTTTTGGCCAGTCACTGTTCACTGGCATACGTAGTGTGACGGTATGCAAGGTGATATAGTGGATAATTGCTACATTTCACCTCGCATTCGTTCTGTTGTGAGGGGTTGAACCGGAATCTGGCCTGGGTTTTTCCAGCCTCTGTGGCAGGCTAGGTTCCGGTCCAGATGTTCCGGTCCACTTGGGCCCACACTCAGGTGGACTTTAAATAACCAGGAAGAGAGCTCAACAGGGCTCTGGTTTTTGAGACTCAGGAAGGAACCTGAGTGAGAGGCGCTCTGGCTATTGGACTATAAGATTTGCTTTACCGCATGTTTTGTGGGTGACGGGGACCAGCCTAGTCTAGAGAGGAGACTGTTTGTTTAGTTAGCGCCGGATGGCAAGGATTTACTTTACTTTAGATGGAGGAAATATTAAAGGCCCTGCTACAGGCCAATGCAGCTCAGCAGGAAACCAACTGCCAAGTTGCAGAGGCCGCTGCAGCACAGCAGGAGATGTACCGCCAATTCACAGAGGCCGCTGCAGCACAACAAGTGGTCGCTGCAGCACAACAGGTGGCCCGGCAGGAAATGAACCGGCAGTTCGCAGAGGCTCTGGTGGAACTGAAAAAGGGATCCGCAGCTCCTGTGCCAGTGGAACCGAAGTTGGTACGTGTATGCTACCGCCTACAGAAAATGACACCTGCCGATGAGGTCAAGGCATACCTTGCGACTTTTGAGAGAGTTGCTGTCCACAAAGGTTGGCCAAAAGAACAGTGGGCGGGTCTGTTGGCCCCATTTCTGACCGGAGAACCTCAAAAGACCTATTTTGATCTGGAACCGGATAAGGCCCAGGACTAAGAGACTCTAAAGACAGAGATACTTGCACGCTTGGGTGTCACTATGGCAGTCCGGGCTCAGCGCGTGCATCAGTGGACCTACTCCAGCAGCCAGCCACCCAGTTCTCAAATGTTCGACCTGGTCCACCTCACCAAAAAGTGATTGCAGCCGGAGACCTTGACAGGCCCTCAGATCGTGGAACGTGTGGTAACGGACACGTAACTGTGTGCGCTCCCTGCTACTCTGAGGAAGTGGGTCAGACAGGGGGACCCCAAAACTGCAACCCAGTTGGTGGACCTAGAGGAGAGGTACACTGCCACTGCGGACTTGGTGAACCCATCTACGCCCCACTTCGGTGTCTCTAGGGGTGCGAAATCGCCCAGCAGTTCTGGTAAGACTATTCTGGGGTTTAAGAGCATGGGGAAGGTGGATAAGACTGTTGTTACAGCTGATGAGACTGTGGGTCCTAGACCTGGAGACTGGCCAAAGAAGCCAGGAAGGTCTTTGGGGCCGTTAAGAGGACTGGGGGTAGGCCACATACGGAGTTTTCGTTGCCATGCATTAGGGCATATTGCTGCAAACTGTCGTATAGATGATGAACCTATGCAATGTGATTATGCTTTTATGAAAAGACGCATTTCTCTGTTTGCACAGGTCGCATGTACTGCATTATGTCAGAGTCGCATTGAAAAACAGATGTTTTTTATTTCAGTGGATGGAAAGCCACTCACAGCCTTGCTAGACTCTGGTAGTGTGGTGACCCTAGTCAGGAATGATTGTGTGAACCCCACAAAACTACACACCAGTACTATTGGGGTAATTTGCATCCATGGGGACACTTGGGGCTACCAGACAGCGGTGGTTGAGGTTGATACCCCCTGGGACAGTGTAACACATTCAGTGGGGGTGGTACCTTCACTGCTTCATGAAGCTTTAGTGGGGAGAGATTTTCCCCATTTTTGGAATTTATGGGAGAGCAAAGGGAAGCTGGTAGATAGAGCTCCCCCTGCTGGGGAAGCACGGGAACTCTCACCGGACCCTTTTTGCCAAAAGGAAGGGGACGCTGTTGGTGGGATCAAGGAAGCTGGAGATCCTCTTCCTTTACCTGTCATGGCTGGGGAGCCGGAGGACCTGGAAGCTAGCTCCCGGCCCGAAGGTAACGAACAGGAGAATACATCTGACCCTGACAATGAGAGTAGCCAGAATGTGGTACCCGACTTAGAGGTCAGGAGAGAGGATTTCTGTACCGAGCAACTGCAAGATGCCACCCTCATAAAAGCCAGGGAAAACGTTAAGATGTTGGATGGGGAACCCGTAGATCCTAACTGGGGGGTGTCTTTCCCCTACATGGCCATTAAAAACAATTTATTGTATCAAGTGGTAAAATGTGGAGAGGACGAGATAGAACAGCTACTGGTTCCCAAACCCTTCCGCAGGGTGGTGCTAGACCTGGCCCATGGTCATGTAATGGGGGGACATCTCAGTATTGAAAAAACCAGGGAGAGAATCGCCCAGAGATTTTTCTGGCCTGGGGTGTATGCAGATGTCAAGGATTACTGCGAATTGTGCCCCGAGTGCCAAATGACGGTGCCGTCGCCCCATTTTCGCAGCCCCCTTTTTTCTCTACCAATAATCGAGGTCCCCTTTGAGAGGATTGGCTTGGGGCCGGGCGTGAAATCTGCCCGGGGTCACCAGCATATTCTGGTGATCCTGGATTATGCGACGCGCTATCCCGAGGCCATACCATTGCGCAACACCTCCACCAAGGCTATCGCCAAGGAGTTGGTCCAGGTGTTTAGTCGAGTGGCGATCCCAAAAGAGGTCTTAACCGATCAGGGTTACAAAGGAACTGTGCAGATTATACAAAATCTCCCATCTCCGTACCTCTGTCTACCACCCACAAACGGATTGTCTGGTCGAAAGATTTAATAAAACTTTGGACTATAAGGTTTGCTTTACCGCATGTTTTGTGGGTGTCGGGGCCAGCCCCCCGAGGAGTCTGTTTAGTTAGCGCTGGACGGCAAGGATTTACTTTACTGTTTTGTTTATTTTTATTTTGCAAACCTCCTTGTAAATAAACCTGGCTTCCGCCAGATTTTCAAGAAAGTGCCCGTTTGCTGACTGTCCTTCAGAAAAGGTGATCCCCACGAGCTAATCTTCCCACAGTAGTTACATTGTTGCTTGTTGTGAGAGGTAGCCGCCCCTAGCAAGACAGGAGAACTGGCTTAGATCCTGACTGTGTCAACCATCTCTTGTCACTTACACCCTCATATCATGTCACTTTTTTTCCTTTGGGAAGACAAACTGTGTCATGACATACTGGAGCTCATTTATTATTTATCAAATAAGAACGCAGGAACACAGCGTGCCGCTAGAATTAACATTTCTGATGTCATTTTTCTTGTGGGGAGTTAGATGGTGAAATCTAAGATTTGAATCCCTTAGCTTACCTATCCACTATCAAAATTCCTGGACACTGCAACTCCATTGAATTTTACTTTTGGTCCGATCCTTCTGCTAGTGTTCTATGAAGTAAACTCATTACAAATGTAGCACTACCCCCGCAGGGGCTGCTGGGAACTGGCTCTCCTACTCCTGCACAGCCAGGCAATGCGCATTCTCCACTTGCATCCAAACACAAGAAGTCAGTCCCTTGGCTTTGTTTTTATGTTTTATTAGGGGTAACAACTTGGATGGGTGAAGAGAACTATATAGGATGCAAAACTTGTATCAAAGAACAACAAAAAGGGGACAACTTCCTTCTTTTGTACAAAAAGATCATAAACTGCTTTCTTTTCTTTCCTCAGGCTAAGGCTCGGTTCACGCCTATTCAGTTTGCCTTTGATCTTTTTCTGCAGTACTTTTTGCAGAGCATTTTGCGATTTTTCACATGCATTTTTAAAGCATTTTGCATGTTTTATGCTTTTTTTTTTTTTTTTTTGGCCAATTTGTTGTTGGGTGGATAAAAAAAAAGGAAAATTGTGGCAAAATCACAGTAAAAGCGTGGCAAAAACACACTACATGCTTTTCTGAAGCCCCTCCATTGAAGTCTATTGAACCTACACTATATTGTCAAAAATATTGGAACACCTGCCTTCACACGCACATAAACTTTAATGGCATCCCAGTCTTAGTCCGTAGGGTTCAATATTGAGTTGGCCTACTCTTTGTAGCTATAACAGCTTCAACTCTTCTAGGAAGGTTGTCCACAAGGTTTAGGAGTGTATTTATAGGGATGTTTAACCATTATTCCAGAAGCGCATTTGTGAGGTCAGGCAAGACAAGGCAAGAAGGCCTGGCTCGCAGTCTCCACTCTAATTCATCCCAAAGGTGTTTTATCGGGTTGAGGTCAGGACTCTGTGCAGGCCAGTCAAATTCCTCCACCCCAAACTCGCTTATCCATGTCTTTATGGACCTTGCTTTGTGCACTGGTCCAAATCATTTGGTGGAGGGAGGATTATAGTGTGAAGTTGTTTTTCAGGGGTTGGGATTGGCCTCTTAGTTCCACTGAAGGGAACTCTTAAGGCGTTGGCATACCAAGGCATTTTAGACAGTTTCACGCTCCCAACTTTGTGGGAACAGTTTGAGGAGCCTGTTCCAACCCGACTGCACACCAGTGCACAAAGCAAGGTCCATAAAGACATAGATGAGTGAGTTTGCGGTGGAGGAACTTGACTGGCCTGCACAGAGTCCTGACCTCAACCCGATAGAATACCTTTAGGATGAATTAGAGCGAAGACTGCGAGCCAGGCCTTCTCATCCAACATCAGTGTCTGACGTCACAAATGCGCTTCAGGAAGAATAGTCAAACATTCCCATAGACACACTCCTAAACCTTGTAGACAGCCTTCCCAGAAGAATTGAAGCTGTTATAGCTGCAAAGGGTGGGCCAACTCAATATTATGGACTAAGACTGGGATGCCATTAAAGTTCATGTGCGTGAAAAGGCAGGTGTCCCAATACTTTTGACATAGTGTAAGAAACATTGTTTTGCTTTTAAAAAAAAGTCCATGATCCTGTTCAAAAGTGCAGTGGCTGAAAAAAAGCATAGATGTGAACATGTCTTATAAGAAACCATGTTAAATGGACTGTAGTGCGTTTCTCCAAAAAGCACCAAAAAACGCATAGGTGTGAACCGAGCCTTAGTCGATTAGTAGCTAAAGTCTATTACAGACTAGGAGCTCTCAGCCCCTTTTGGAAATAGCACAAAAATAAATAAGGGAAACCGCATGCAGGAGTGTAGACTTGTGTAGAACTGCTCCCAGCTAAACTGTTTGCAGGCACTACAAGCCCTCCTGGCTGCTCTGAAGATATTCCAGGGCAAGGATAAAAAGGGTTAAGCACAACCTTGTCCTTTAGAAAGCTTGCTACATGTGGCAGTCTCTCCCCTTGAAAATCCCTGGGTGTGCTGACGTACTGATGTACTCACTCTGTCCTTCTTGCTCCTACTGCTCTCAGGCAAGATTCCAAATCAAACTGCTCTGCTGAATGGATCCTCCTGAGCCAGCCCAAGCTCAGCCTAGCGTTGGGGTCTTCCCTAGACCTAAGAGATCCCTCCTAGGCAAAAGACAGTCTCCTCAGCATGTATGCAGAACAACCCTCCTGGCCTCCTCCCACTAACTTCTAGACATTTCTCCAAACTTCCAGAATCAGGGGGAGGCACCAGAGACCTGCCTGTATGAGTCATCCAGCCTTACCTGCAATAAACACTGACCCAGATTCCAAGCTCACACTTACCATGAGTCAAATAAATTTGCCTGTACTTCACTACTAGCACACTAGAGGGTGCTACACAAAATTATATAGATTCCAGTATTCTTTAGATTTGATCAGTGCTTAGCTCTGAAACTGTATAAATAAAGGACACTTACTGAACTGAACAATTATGTAGGCTATTCTTATTAACCTCTCCAGGAAATGCCAATTCCCTAGCTGTCATGATGACCCAATGGGGTTAGTTTACCAAAGGCAAATAGACTGTTCTCTTTGCAAGGGAAATTGCACTTTGAAAGGAAATATTTGCAAAAGCTTAGTGGATGATCATGTGTTGACTTCCATCGTTCTATGCATGTGCAAGCAAAGATGCTGTTTCTTTTCAGACAAACGGTAATCAAGCAACTCTTCTCTTTATTGTCTTGCTCCTTTGTTCCTTCCTTCCCCTCTATCTACCTTCAATACTTTCTTTCTATCCCCCTTTCTATCTTTTGTTTTTCTATGTTAATTTTTTTCCACTCCACCTAACTAATTTGAATTCCCAATGCTATTATATAACATACTCCAAATAACTTGAACTGTGTGCTTTTCTCATTTACTTCCAGTTTGCTTACACAAATGGACAACCATGGACACGCTTGAACGAATCCTTACAGCTACCACACATTCCCACTGGCCAATGGTTAAGGTCCACAAAAGGAAAATATGAATGGCGCTGGAAAAACAGATCTGCCCTTTTCGCTAAAAACAAAGTTCTTAATTGTAAAAGTCTGTAATATAAATGAAAAGTCCATATATCAAATGTATAGAAGCAAAATTAGCGGCAGCTCCCCATAGAGGCAAGCAATTCTCTGTAGGGAAGAAAAGGGACACAAGAGGATGCCAGACTAAGCGTAGCAGGTAAAAAATGACTGGGTATTATTAAAAGCCAAATGGCAACATAAATAGGTAGTAGACCATCTACCATCTATGTAAGTTGCCATTTGGCTTTTAATAAAAGCCAGTCATTTTTAACCTGCTACACTAATGCCCCGTACACACGGTCGGAATTTCCGACAGAAAAAGTCCGATGGGAGCTTTTCATCGTATATTCCGACCGTGTATATGCCCCATCGGACTTTTTACGTTGAAAATTCAGACAGACTTAGAGAACATGTTCTATATTTTTCCGACGGAACAAATTCCTATCGGGAAAACCGCCCGTCTGTATGCTGTTCCGACGTACCAAAAATGACGCATGCTCTGAAGCAAGTACGAGACGTCGTACGTGTTGTACGTCACTGCGTTCTTGACGGTCGGAATTTGGTGTGACCATGTGTATGCAAGACAGCTTGAGCGGAATTCCGTTGGAAAAACCTTCAGAGTTTATTCCGACTGCAAAACTGGTCCTGTGTACAGGGCATTATTCTTGTGCCCTCTTGCGTCCCCCTTGTGTCTGCTTTTGTTTCCTGCAGTGGTTAAGATTCACCGAGGGAACCTATACAAAAACAAGTCTTGAAAAAACTGATCATTCAGTTAAGGCCATAGGCCTTAATACTCCTAATTTGGGAAGATCAATTCTATAGCACTCCATGTCTACCTGAAAGTCTGGTCACTCAACTAATTTTCTAGGCGAGGCTGACCAAGAAGAAACCCAAAACAACAGCCTGCAAAGATGGTGCGATGACTTCTGAGTCTGCCAGACAGCTCAGGAATTTTGTCCCACAATGACTGAAAGGGCAGGGTGCAAGGAAACACCTCCAGAAGGGTAGGCAAAGGAAGAGATAAATACTCTGGTAGCTGACTGAGTTGGAAATGGCCAGAAGGGCTGAGGATAACTGAAAACATCCTCCCTGGTACATGAGAAATACCTCTAGAGCAACTCTACTGGAACCCTACTAAAGAGCAATTCTGCCTATCCCTAATGCCTAGCCATAGGTCTAAGGAAGCTCCTAAATGCCCAGATCCAGCAAATCACCAGTGTGTGTGTTATAATGAACAGGAGACTTCTTTATACAACCAAAAGCAAATGCCTAGTTGGAAGCCAAAACAAGACAAGAAACTTGAGTTCCTTCCTCAATATGCATCAAAACTGTCACTGAAAGAGGGCCTAATCCTAGTTTGATGAGTCCCCTGCTTTCAAAAAAGGGTTCTTCGTGTCTTTCCGAGGTTACCTGCAACAGGAGATTAGTGTACTCCGCCTGCTGCCCATAGAAGGACCTTGGCCTGCTGCTCAGGGTCTGAGGCATAAGTAGAAGCATGAACTTCCCCTATGTATCTATCAGAGGCTACCAGATGAGAGGAACTGGTGTCCATGATCAGCCCCTAAAAATATCAATATCTGTGAGACCAATGCTTACATCATTATCCTGCACAGGAACAAGACTTTTCCTGACATAGGAAGGACTACTCACCATTATTGGTGGTGAATACACAGTAGTATCTCAACGGTGTCAAACAAAGCCTGACCCAGGAGACCAGCCGAAGGCAGAATCCTACAAAGTAAATGGAACCAACTGTTCTGTAAGACCAGAAGGCAGCTAAGGGATGGAAGGAAGGGCATTCCAGGGGAGAACCTCCCTGCCTTACCAACTGCTTGAAGGTAAGGCTGAGTAGACACACCAAGGTCTACCTGGTATATTAAAACAGACTACTCAGGAAGATGGGATAAAGTAACATCTGTGAGAATGGTCCTTCAACACCCAACACTCCTGTAAGGGAGGAAAGGAGAAATACAACTTGTCTGATGATGAGGGCATTAAAGAACCACTTACCTGTATGCCACTGCTTCAGATCTCTGACCAGATGAGGGACAGTCAAGGCTGGTCCCAGATGACCTAGTGAGACAGAAGGTCCCTTTGGAGACATAAGACATTGACGGTTACTGAGATACCACTAGGGTTGAGAGGAACACAGGGGACACAGGAAAGGTGTCACAATCAGTGTGGTGGCACAAGAAAAGGCAGGAGGCACAACTGGAAAGAGTACAGAGGCCAAAGATTTTGCCTTTGTACCCAAGGAGCACTCTCTGAATCTCAATGCCTAAAGGTTAAACTTCCCATAGACCAGTAAGAATTTACAGATTAGCTTCACATCTGTAAAAGAGGGGACACATCTTCATAGTCAAGGATTGTCAGTGGACGATTTCCGACTTTTAGCTCTGTGGGTAGTCTGAGAGTTAGGCTCTGGGGGACCTAGGGGCACCTGCTGCAGAAGTGAAGAAGGGTGAAGTTCAGGTAACCTCTCCCTGGAGTTTCGTGCAATAACGGTTGGAATGTTATATAAATTTTCATGCGATCCATGAAGGTGTTATCTAGGCTAGATCTATTTAGAAAACATCCCTCAAAAGGTCAGGCAAAAATAAATTTAGTTTTGAAGGGGCACCGTCATCCCTGCGCATCTGTATGGACAACATGTCCATGTGGGACTATAGTCTACAAGATTGTAGCAAGCCATTACAGCTAAAGCATGAGGTTCTAGACATTTTTTCACCTGTTCAATTAAAGAATTAAAAAAGGGGTGGAGAGATTCCTTTTGGGAAATTGACCCCATTCTGCCACAGTATAGCAGACTAAGCACAGGAAACACAGGACTGAGGACACCTCCTGCCAGAGTAAAACCGGAACTTGTAATCCCAATGCTGAACAGCAGGATCCTTTAATGCACGCAAGTCCTCTACTTTGAAGTCATTTTCCTGTTAATGTGAGTCACTCACACATCCAGTAGAAAGAAATGATTGGGTATACAGAACCGTTTATAAATGCCCCTCTTACAGGGGAATAGTTGTGCCTCAGGTGGGGCCCAGGACCCTTTAGAGTGCTTCCAGTATACATAGAGAAATACCTGAAGCAGGTGTAAAAGAAAGGTCTGTACAGCTGTAGGATGGAGAAAGCAGGCTGCACCTGCGAATGCATTGTAGTACGCACTGCATTAATATGGGCCAAATATGACCCTCTATAATAATATTTTTAAAATAAATTCTTTATTTAAGAAGAAAGGCAACTCCAAGAAAGGATTTAATCAAAGATAAGAAATAAATATTATTACAGATATACTATAATCTTTGCATCTTACAACTTGTAAATGGCAATAAACGCGGTTATAAGTGAGTAAGTCAAACTGGTTGTATTTGCCACTCAATAAAGGGACACCATTACACCGCCTCGAGGACAATTAACCACTTACGTATTACCAGATACAACCTAATTAGAACCCGATGTTACCAACGTATTAATAGTAAGGGACACCCATATCTAAGATGGGCCCAACCCATAATTCTCCACAATTCTGAACGAGCACCGCCTTCAAAGACCCAATAGACCCCCTGCCCGCTGCTATACCAAGAATGAAAACAGACCCAGAAAGAAACTAAATGACCGGCCAAAATCTAAATATAGAGAACCCACAAAACACCCACCAGCACCTCAAAAAAGGCAGGAAGCTCCCACCAACCAAAAAGCAAACCAAGGGAAGGAGGGTGGGAGAAACCTGTCTGATGTGGCACAAGCTCTGACTGAGCTCCGACAAGATCGCCCCTCCTCTTTACCCATCTACAGGACACACTCTATGCCCTGGACCCTCCAGTCCAGTAAGAATACTACCTCTTTCAAAAAATCACCCCGCTAATACTCCGCCTGCACACCCCAGTCATGTTGGCCCTCCTCCTCGTTTCATTTTGATCTGGGGCATCAACTTTTTAGTTAAAACTCAGAATCAGTTTCAAACATGTTTATAGCGACTGGTGGACTGGCCTGTTCTAAGGCCTCTGGAAGGTCAAAGCTAGACCTGCAGGGAGTGGTACTGGAGCCCACTTTGAACCTCCTCAGCCAGCATCCTCAAGATATCAGTAAATCAGGCCACAAAGTCTAAAATGACTGCAGTAGGGGCCCCTTACCTAACAGAGCTGAAGAAGAAACAGATGATGCAGACCCTTATAACTAAAGGGTCACTGGAATCCAGATCACAGGCGTTGGTTTCCTCAAAGGATACATGCATACTGTACCTCCCAACATTTTGAGATGGGAATGAGGGACACCTACTAACAAATGTATGTAGGCATAGGACATGCCCCCTGCCACACACCCTTAAAGGAGAATTGACCAAAAAAAAAGGTTAATTAAATCCACAAGGACTTTTTTTACCACTGCTATTCTTTTATATTGACTTTTAAAATGTACAAATGCAGCAGTTTAGAAATCGGATGAAAGGTTTAGCTCTGGGAAACACTTTTTGAAAGATAAAAAGTGCATTTATATACAACTATATAGATCAGACCAAAATGAGGGACAAATGAGGTGGAATGAGGGACAGAGAGACATTGATCCAAATCAGGGACATTCCCTCCAAATCAGGGACAGTTGGGAGCTATGTAGATGTAGAGTATAAGCAAGGACCCCCTATAGTAGCAGAAATGATCTCTTTGTGTTTATGTACAGGCATGCTGCAGCCACATGGCAGCAAACAACTTGGCCCAAAATGTGAGGCAAGGTCTTAGGTACTCACAAACCCAAGCAGCTGGGCGCTGATGATATTGGGGGGGCAAAACTGACAAGTTCATTCTAGACGGGCAGTGGGAACAAGCCGATATTCAATGTTCACGTGACCCCTTGAATAGCAGTGGGATAATGCTTTGTCTCTGATGAGTGGCAAGACAGGGTGACATTCCACCTAGTGCATGGGCTCAGTCCCTCAGCATTATCCCCTACTGTAGGGAGAATCAGTAGTGTGAAAACAGCACAGGGGTGCTATAGCAAGGTATCTCCTATTGCTTCAACCTGACCAGCCTTACTCACAGTCAGTCTACACAGACAGGCTCAAACCTGAGGATCTGCCATGGCTGGAAAAGGCTCTACATCTAACTATCACAGTACACTCAAAGTCACACTGCAAAGTGCCATAAAGCAGAGCCCCATGCCCATAATGTTTCCTTTACGTTTGATATGTTTACCACACATTTGCATCAAGTTGCATAGGCATAGAGGAATAAAATCAAAGTACAAACTGAGCTCAAACAACTGATCTAATAGTCCATATACTCAAGCATTTACAGTATATCAAAATCCAAAATTTTTTTTTTTTTCTTTTTGAATAGAGAAGGCAATGGTTAAAATGCCTGTCAGGCTTTTTTACCGTGTCCCATTGAGGAGATTTCCTATTATTTCCTGTTCCGGAGACAAGTGTAACATTTTGGCATTCCCATCACATTCCAACCCTGTGACAAAGTCACCAAGACAAAGGAGAAGAATCTCCTCAGGGGGATACAGGTAGTAAATAGTCCACAAGTGCGATATATTGTATACCTTGATTGAGTGATAGTACAACAGTAGCTCCCACTTCTCCGTCCCGTGCTGCGCCCAGGTCTGATATCCTCTCGTGATTTCCTCAGACTGAAATATTCCGTTAACTTTCCAAATGAAGACATGCTGCCACTCTAGAGGTTCATCTGCCAATGACCTGACCCTCTGCCCACAAAGTCTGGGCAGGTTGGATGATGATCCTGGACGCATTCCCCGAGACAGCCCAGCGGAGCTGCCCTTCAACAACCAAAGCTTCCAGCCTTGACAGAGTTCACATCGGGACAGTAAAAACTGAAGACGCTATGGATTTTATGTTAAAGAGAATAACCAACCAGAAAGACACAGCACAGTTCCAACATGTCATTAAAATAAAACTCCAGCCAAAACCCTCTTTAGTTCAGCCAAGTGGTGGAGAGTTAGAAACTCTGCCAGTTTTTTTTTAAATCCATGGCCTCCTTGTGGAAGTTTCTACTCCCTGTGTGGTCAGAGGAAGATAGAAGTTTGATATGCATACCTGATAAAAACATAGGATCAAGACTCCGGGTCGAAATGCATTGTAAAACCTCAAGCTATAAACTGATTTTTTTATCATGGGAAGCAAGTCTGTAGAGTAACTCTAGGGTGAACTTTCACTTTAACGTTACTGAGAAGAACCAGAAAGAATGGGTGAGTTTGCCTTACTCTGAGAACAGGAAGAGAGAAGACATTTTTCCAAAGGGGTCACCGACAACCATAAAAAACATACCGCTTTTACACATTCTACCACATTTTAATTATTGTTCGTGTCCTCATTGGAGAGATCTACCCCTGTATTCTAAGTGGTCACCAAGAGAGGTTTGACTAAGGTTCCATTTTAAGAAAACAAGGAAAACTTTATTCAAATGTAATGTTTGTTGCACATAATAAACACTCACAAATTTTACAAAATAACTTTTTGGCCTTGACTACTAATGTAGTGTCTACAACTAATTGGTCGTCAGGGCAGATTAGAGAGTTGGGGGTAAGATTGGGGGTTTTTAGAAACTGTTTGTTAACAAAAACATACATAAAAATTGTGCAAAGATTTCCTTAAAAGAAAATTTTTATTAAACGATAGGTTAAGATTTTGTGTCCATATAAAAACAAATGCACTCATGACCTAATTCTTATAGTCCTTCTAGTCCTCATAGAGGTATTGTACTGGTGGATCCCAACATGTTTCACCCGTTAGGGCGCTGGAGCCACGAGAGGAAGTGCATACAGCAGATGAAAGTGTTCTCTGCGTAGTGACACTATGGGGGTGATTTACTAAGAAGAAGGCGCTGCACCAGTTCATACAATAATTGGTGCGCCGGAGAAGTCATTAATTGGGCGTGCAAACCGGAGCACATTGAAGCGAAAATAACGATAATAAATACCCTCATATGTAAACTGCAACTGGCGCTAAGGTAACTGCGGTTTTCTCATTGATAATAGTGAACGCCCAATACAATTGGTTAATTTCATCTCATTGGATGTGTCTTGTTAGGCAATTAATAGGTGTACTCGGTTAATTAACCCTTTTGATGCTAATCTCATTCCTATCACTTCTAATATATCTTTGAAATGTTTTTTTTTTCTTTTTTTTACCCAAATCTTTCAATACATTACAAATAACAGAGAAGAGTTTCTAAACCCAATGAATTAATATTTTCAGATCTTGATCTTAAAAGGTGACCACACACTGCAATCAGTTCAATCTTAAATAAATTTGATTTGGTGCAAGAGCCTGTTTGATTTCCTATAATTTGAATTAATTGTTCAAGTGCTTCTTCCTATTAACTATTTTGCCTAAATATCGAGTTGTACAGAGATTGGCCAATCAGATTGCATAGTGCATGACCACCTTAAGTGCCAAATTTGGAATGTAAATGTTGCATGACCCACTTGTATTTTCCTATTGATATTTCTTGGGCATTATACAAGGCACATGAAAAAACACCTTTTTTCAAGATATGCTAGAGTGATCAGGAATCTTCAAACTACGGCTCTCCAGCTGTTGCGGAACTACACATCCCATGAGGCGTTGTAAAACTCTGACATTCACAGACATGACTAGGCATGATGGGAATTGTAGTTCCTGAACAACTGGAGGGCCGTAGTTTGAAGACCCCTGTGCTAGACCATTATTATTTCTTTATATGTATTTATTATCATGCCCTTTTAGGAGGAGCTAGAGGAGTGAGAGTCTTTTTACATAATTTTAACAAGGTGCATGTCACATGTTGGCAAGGTAACATGCTAACATGACCTGTGTGCAAATCTCCTTAAAAAATACATAAAGGTGAACCAGCGTAAAAAATAAATTGTCAAGTTTAGAGGTGCGCCCGTTCAACCCGTGCAATTGCATGTACGTTGCTTAACATTTACTAAGATTTTGGCCACGCATGTGAACGAGCGCAACAGCCGCTTGCGCATGCGCACTGCTTACATTGATCTCACGCAGTTCTAAACATACTTGCAGGCACAGCAGGCTTTCTCTGAAAAAGTTACTTTCTCATTCTATTTTGGGCATATTTGTTACTTGGGCAGTTGTTACTAAACTTCCTCACTTCACCCCATAATATTGGCACCTCCATCTTCTGTCAATATTGATTTGGAGATGCCGTGCGCCATATCCAAAGCGGCGCACAGATTGCATTCTCCCGTGAGCCAAGATCGCTATAGTAAATGGGGGATTCGCGCTGTAATACCGGCGCACCATTTCGTAAATATGGAAATGTGCCGTGTGCCCAGGGGCGGACTGACAACTCATGAGGCCCCCGGGCAATAGGAGATTATGGGGCCCCCGGGCAATAGAAGAAGATTATGGGGCACCTGGGCAATAGGAGATTATGGGGCCCCCAGGCAATAGATTATGGGGCCACACAGTATACACACACACACATATACATTATACACACACAGTATACACACACACAATACACATACACACACTGAAAAGGCACTGGAGAGGCGGGGCAGCTATAATCTTGGGATTTTTAAAGAAACACAGATTTTTACATACTGTCCCTGGTTTTATTGAGGCTGGCAATCCTGATGGGCCCCCTTAGCGGGGCAGTGCCCGAATGGTCAGTCCACCCCTGCATGCGCCTCTACTGGTGGCGCACGGCTTTTGTAAATCACCTGCTATACCCCTCATGCCCGGGGTGGTGATCTCTAGAAAAATATATTTCTGGTCCTTGTGTGCCTCCTGTGGTCACGTAGAGTCCTTTATGATTAGATATCTTTGTGAACATCTTTGAATAGTTAAGACCCTAAATTCAAGCTACTTATGTGTAACCGCAGAAATGCCCTGATCCTTAGCGGATATTTCATCCCCTGAGGAAGCCCTAACGGGCGAAACATGTTGGGATCCACCAGTACAATTCCGCTCTGAGACTAAGGACTATAAGAATTAGGTAATGAGTGCATTTGTTTTTATATGGACACAATATTTTAACCTATTGTTTAAAAAAAAATTACGTTTAAGGAAATCTTTGTATAGTGTATTGCACCCTAAAAATCCCATTTATTGCTTTTCATTGTCTTCTACACATTAAGGGATGTAATGCTGTAGCTAAGTAATAATTCATCCACATCAGTACTTACTGATACATAAAAACTGATTTAAATATACTACAAAAGGCAACTCACAACTTAGCAAAAGGTGCACACGAAATCAAATCCAGTTTAGATTGCTACAGACGCAGACCCCTGTTTATGACCACTAGAATATTTACTATGCATATTATTTAAAACATATGTCATCCTTCAAAATGAAAAAAAATACAGAAGAAAAACCAATACAACATCCTGACCCACCTTCCTCTCCAGTCAAAATGCACTCTGCTTCTGTCAGTTGCCATTCCACAAATTTTTGATATGTTAAATTATCGTATATTACAAACAAGAAGAGATGAAAATGTTCTTTAAACTGAATCCCTTTAGTTTGTGATAAGCCTCTGTAGGGCGAGTTGGCGATATGGATCAGCGCTGCCTTATTATACTAGTGGGGCATAAGTAGAGCTGTCAGTTGCTATGTGAACACTCCATGGGTGTCAGGCCTTTTTAACTCTTTTTTTATTAAATCTGCTTCTGCTTTAAAAATTCTTATTTCATCAAATCTATCGTCTATTGTTTCATGCGATTATATTTGTTTTATTGCGCAGGCTTTAAAGACAATTTCCAGGAATTTTTTTATTTATCTATTTATAGTTTAGTTGAGACATTTAACAATGTCAGGAGCCGCAACATTTGCCAAAGAAAGAACTGAAAATATATACAATCTAATAATACTATATTGTTAAAAGTATTGGGACGCCTGCCTTTACATGCACATGACCTTTAATGGCTTCCCAGTCCTAGTCTGTAGGGTTCAATATTAAGTTGGCCCACCCTTTGCAGCTATAACAGCTTCAACTCTTCTGGGAAGGCTGTCCACAAGGTTTAGGAGTGTATGTATGGGAATGTTTGACCATTCATCCAGAAGCGCATTTGTGAGGTCAGGCACTGATGTTGGACGAGAAGGCCTGGCTCGCAGTCTTTGCTCTAATTCATCCTAAAGGTGTTCTGTTGGGTTGAAGTCAGGACTCTGTGCAGGCCAGTCAAGTTCCTCCACCCCAAACTCGCTCATTCATGTCTTTATGAACCTTGCTTTGTGCACCAGTGTTCAGTCATGTTGGAACAGGATCATCCCCAAACTGTTCCCACAAAATTAGGAGCATGAAATTGTCTAAAATGTCTTGGTATGCTGACGTCTTAAGAGATCCCTTCACTGGAACTAAGGGGCCAAGCCCAACCCCTGAAAAACAACCCCACACCATAATCCCCCCTCCACCAAATGATTTGGTCTAGTGCACAAATCAAGGTCCATAAAAACTGGCCTGTACAGAGTTCTGACCTCAACCTTAGAGAACACCTTTGGGATGAATTAGAGTGGAGACTGCAAGCCAGGCCTTCTCCTCCACATCAGTGCCTGACTTTACAAATGCGCTTCTGGAAATATGGTCAAACATTCCCATAGACACACTCTTAAACCTTGTGGAACAGCCTTCCCAGAAAAGTGGAAGCTGTTATAGCTGCAAACGGTGGGCCAACTCAATGACCACCATCATGTTTCATGGTGGGGATGATGTGTTTAGGGTGATGTGCAGTACTAGTTTTCAGCCACACATTTTGCTTTTTGACCAAAAAGTTCAATGTTGGTCTCATCTGACCAGAGCACCTTCTTCCACATGTTTGCTGTGTCCTCCACATGGCTTCTCACAAACTGAAAATGGATGCTCTTATGGCTTTCTTTCAACAATGACTTTTTTCTTGCCACTCTTCCATAAAGGCCAGATTTCTGGAGTGCACAACTAATGCCCCATACACACGATCAGAAATTCTGCCAGAAAAAGTCGGATGTGAGCTTTTGGTCAGAAATTCCGACCATGTGTATGCTCTATCGGACTTTTGCTGGCTGAATTCCAGCCAGCAAAAGATTGAGAACAGGTTCTCTATTTTTCGGTCAGAAAAAGTTCCTATCCGAAAATGCGTTCGTCTGTATGCAATTCGGTCGCGCAAAAAATCACGCATGCTGGGAAACAATTCGATGCATGCTCGGAAGCATTGAACTTAATTTTCTCGGCTCGTCGTAGTCACCGCGTTCTTGAAGGTCGAAAGTTCAGAGAACTTTTGTGTGACCGTGTGTATGGAAGGCAAACTTGGGCAGAATACCGTCGGAAAAAACCATTCAAGTTTTTTCTGATCATGTGTACGCGGCATAATAGTTGTCCTGTGGACAGATTCTCCCATCTGAGCTGTGGATCTCTGCAGCTCCTCCAGAGTTACCATGGACCTCTTGGCTGCTTCTCTGATTAATGCTCCCCTTGCCCGGCCTGTCAGTTTAGGTGGACGGCCATGTCTTGGTAGATTTGCAGTTGTGCCATACTCTTTCCATTTTCAGATGATGGATTGAACAGTGCTCCGTGAGACGTACAAAGCTTGGGATATGTTTTTATAACCTAACCCTGCTTTAAGCTTCTCCACAACTTTATCCCTGACCTGTCTGGTGTTTTCCTTGGCCTTTATGATGCTGTTTGTTCACTAAGGTTCTCTAATAACCTCTGAGGTCTTCACAGAAAAGCTGTACAGTGCCTTGAGAAAGTATTCATACCCCTTGAAATTTTCCACATTTTGCCATGTTACAACCAAAAACGTAAATGTATTTTATTGGGATTTTATGTGATAGACCAACACAAAGTGGCACATAATTGTGAAGTGAAAGAAAAATGATAAATGGTTTTCAAATGAAAAGTGTGGTGTGCATTTGTATTCATCCCCCTTTACTCTGATACCCCTAACTAAGTCACCGACTAAGTAAATAAATTCCTCCTGTGTGTAATTTAACCACTTGCTGACCAGCTTCCGTCATTATACTGCGGCGGGTCGGCATGATCCTGCGAACTGTCATAGCTGTACGTTGGTCCCTTTAAGCGGGATAGCAGGTCGGCGCGCCCGCTGCACAGCGGGGGTGCCAATGCTCGTGACCTTCGGTCGCGATGACTGCCGGCCACAAGCAATCATGGGCACGAGAGGCAAAACAGGGACGTGTGTGTGTAAACACACACATCCCAGTTCTGTGAGGAGAGAGAGATCGTGAGTTCCTACGAGCTGGGAACCATGATCTGTCGTCTCCTATAGTCAGTCCCATCCCCCACAGTTAGAACACACACATAGGGAACACACTTAACCCCTTGATTGCCCCCTAGTGTTAACTCCTTCCCTGCCAGTGACATTTACAGAGTAATCCAGGGGTCTTCAAACTACGGCCCTCCAGTTGTTCAGGAACTACAATTCCCATCATGCCTAGTTATGTCTGTGAATGTCAGAGTTGTACAATGCCTCATGGGATGTGTAGTTCCGCAACAACTGGAGAGCCATAGTTTGAAGATTCCTGCAGTAATCAGTGCATTTTTATAGCACTGATCGCTGTATAAATGCCAATGGTCCCAAGATAGTGTCAAAAGTGTCCGATATGGCCGCCATAATGTCTTCCTCACTCACAGACATCAGGACATATCTTCCTCACTCACAGACATCAGGACACGTCTTCCTCACTCGCAGACATCAGGACACGTCTTCCTCACTCACAGACATCAGAACAGATCTTCCTCACTCACAGACATTAGGACAGGTCTTCTTCACTCATAGACATCAGGACACGTCTTCCTCACTCACAGAAATCAGGAAACATCTTCCTCACTCACAGACATCAGGACACGTCTTCTTCATCACTCATACTGTACATATCAGGACATATGTCTTTATCACTCATAAATATCAGGACATATGACTTCATCACTCACATACATCAGGACACATGTGTTCTTCACTCACTTACATAAGGATACATGTCTTTCACGCTCACAGACAACAGGACGCTTGTATTCCTTACTCACAGACATCAGGACATATCTTCTTCCCTCACAGACATCAGGACATATCTTCTTCCCTCACAGACATCAGGACATATCTTCCTCACTCACAAATATCAGGACACATCTTCCTCACTCACAGACATCAGGACATATCTTCCTCGCCCCTCCACAGCTCAGTGCTCCAATGAGTGTGGAGGAGCGGTGAGGAGAGCTGCTGACTAACAGTCTGCAGCTCTCCTCTCGGGGATCTGTGAGATCTGAGCCATCAGCGGTGTTCAGTGGCTCGGTTCTCAGAGCAGAGACGGCGGGGGACAGCTGCAGCATCGGACTGATGCTGCATCCGCCTAGGTAAGTATGAATGTAAAAAAAAAAACAAAAACATACTTCTCTTTTACATACAAGCTGGCACACACTGTTTGCAGCAGACTGAGAGGATGAGCTCACAGTGCCTCTCCTCACTTCTTGTCAGAGGCACTGAGCTCAATGGACAGCTTGGAGCCTGCAGAGTTTGACAGGCAGCACCGCCTGTCAAACTCGCCTATTGATTTCAATAGGGCCACTCTGCAACTGCAAGCCAAACTCGCTCGCAGTAGCAGCATAGTCCAACAATGTAAAACTACCATTCAGCAATGTAAAAAAAACAAGGAGGCGGCAGTAGCACCTCATGAACACCTGTCAGCTGCTACCATGCCACTCGTTGAAAAGCAATCCACTACAGATCACTTTTGGAAGAAACTTGAAACACATCATCCATTTCACACTTACCACCAACCAGGTCACTCCTCAGCCACTTTCCATGTTAGCCACCTCCCTTCAACTTATATCCCAGGTGACCATTTCCCAATCTGCAGATGACAGACCATACTCCAAAAGATATCACTCCCAGTTACTCCCCCCCAACCGCTGATTGATATCCCTCCATGACCACCTCACACCCCCCCTACTGAGAGAACTCTCTCCCCAGCCTGTCCCCACACACCCTCTCACCTGATGACCTGTGGATGAGGGAATCACTCTCGCAGTGTTATTGTGTTCTGCCAGTGGGGAGCCTTCCCAACCCACAGAATACAATGATCAGTGTTGCTAACTATAGCTGGCAGCACTGATTGTTTGGGGAAAAACCTGACAGGCTGGTTGTACTCAAGTTGATTAATAGATTGACTTATGCACAACCAGCTAGCTCATACATAGATCGACTATGGCTGGTCTCTGCTTAATTGGTTTAATTTCAATCCATGTATGGGCCGCTTAACCACTACGCAGTCCTTAAGCATCCTTCCACAAACCTTTACATTTTTCCGCCCCAGATTCCTTTATCCTCCTCATCTGTACATAGTGCCCACTGTCATACCCTCCACACTCCTCTCCTATACATAGTGCCCACTGTCATACCCTCCACACTCCTCTCCTGTACATACTGCCCTCTGTCATACCCTCCACACTCCTCTCCTCTACATACTGCCCACTGTCATGCCCTCCACACTCCTCTCCTGTACATACTGCCCTCTGTCATACCCTCCACACTCCTCTCCTGTACATACTGCCCACTGTCATGCCCTCCACACTCCTCTCCTGTACATACTGCTCACTGTCATACCTTCCACACTTCTCTCCTGTACATACTGCCCATTGTCATACCCTCCACACAACTCTCCTGTACATACTACCCTCTGTCATACCCTCCACACTCCTCTCCGATACATACTGCTCACTGTCATACCCTACACACTCCTCTCCTAGACATACTGCTCAATGTCATACCCTCCACATTCCTCTCCTGTGCATACTGCCCACTGTCATACCCTCCACACTCCACTCCTGTGCATACTGCCTACTATCATACCGTCCACACTCCTCTCCTGTACATACCGCCCACTGTGATACCCTCCACACTCTTCTCCTGTACATACTGCCCCATCATACCCTCCACACTCCATTCCTGTATATACTGCCAGCTGTCATACCCTCCACACTCCTCTCTTGTACATACTGCCAACTGTCTTTCTCTCCACACTCCTCTCCTGTACATACTGCCCCCATAATACCTTCCACACTCCTCTCCTGTACATACTGCCCCTATCATACCCTGCACACTCCTCTCCTGTACATACTGCCCCCATCATACCCTCCACACTCCTCTCCTGTACATACTGCCCACTGGCATACCCTCCACACTTCTCTATTGTACATAGTGCCCACTGCCATACCCTCCACACTCCTCTCCTTTACATAGTGCCCACTATTATACCCTCCACATTCCTCTCCCTCACCTGCACATACGCCCCACTTTTATACCATCCATACTCCTCCCCATGCCTCTTACTCACAAAAACAGTTCTTTAAATTTATATTGAATATCCTCAATGTTACCAGCTCTAGGATGGGCACACTTTTGTTAGTTCAACTAAAGGAAATCTTCTCAGTCCTCATATTTGTTCTGCCCATTATTAGTACTCATTTAATTTTGTGATTACTACTGTGATTTATAGAGGAACATAGGGGATGTCAGCTATTCCAAATATACAGCTGGTAAAAAAAGTGTCCCTGAAAATATTTTTGAAATGTTGGCAACTTTGCACTTGGGCACTGCCCAAGAGCCACCAGGTCAGTAGGGGGCCCCATGAGAGGCTCCTGGAATCCTTTGATATTAAAGCGGTAGTAAACTTTGCTAACATTACTACTTTTTAGAGGTCCTGAGGTAGGTTATGCCATAATGTACTAGTATGCACAGCATATTAGCACATTAGGGTACACTTACCTGTCAGACTGAGCCCTCCAGCGCTGTGATCAATCCAGTGGCTCCCGGGCACTTCCATCCTCACCCGGTCTTCCTTCTGGGTTCTGTGCCTTCAGTCACTTGCCTTGGCCGGGCTGCGTTGCTGTCACTCCTACGCATGCTCATGCGCATTCTCTCTCTATATCGCTCTCATCCCCCCTCTCTCTCTCATCCTCCCTCTCTCTATTGAATTTGTTTTAACAAAAAATTGTTTGCATTTTTATTTTATTTTTTTTAATAAAAAGCTACACCAAAATTCTCAGCACCGGGCCCATGATGTTCTTAATCCGGCCCTGCATACAGTGCAAAAATCATATATGAATGTAAACCTATGAAGTCCAAAGTATAAATGAATATACGATGAATAAACAACCAATAACGTGAAAATTATGAAAAATGTTTTTTTTTTCATTTATATTTTTTTTTCATGGACTTGAATAGCTTGAATCAGCCTGCAATTTTTTTACAGACTGTGTGTAAACAATAAAACAAATCTGTCTATAAATGCAGTTTTGATACCCTTATGTATTCAAATTTGCTGGTACACTGAGCTGGAACATCCCCAGTTTTGTTCTGGAGTCCGGAGGGGCCAGACATAAATGTTGTATGCATTCCTACTTTTCCCTTTGTGTTTGGTTTAAACGTATCAAGTACTCTTCTGCCACATACACAGTGATCAGACCACAGAGCTCCCACATACACAGTGATCAGACCACAGAGCTCAAACATACACAGTGATCAGACCACAGAGCTCCCACATACACAGTGATCAGACCACAGAGCTCCCACATACACAGTGATCAGACCACAGAGCTCCCACCACATACACAGTGATCAGACCACAGATCTTCCACATACACAGTGATCAGACCACAGAGCTCCCACATACACAGTGATCAGACCACAGAGCTCCCACCACATACACAGTGATCAGACCACAGATCTCCCACATACACAGTGATCAGACCACAGAGCTCCCACCACATACACAGTGATCAGACCACAGATCTCCCACATACACAGTGATCAGACCACAGAGCTCCCACATACACAGTGATCAGACCACAGAGCTCCCACATACACAGTGATCAGACCACAGAGCTCCCACATACAAAGTGATCAGACCACAGAGCTCCCACATACACAGTGATCAGACCACAGAGCTCCCACATACACAGTGATCAGACCACAGAGCTCCCACATACACAGTGATCAGACCACAGAGATCCCACATACACAGTGATCAGACCACAGATCTCCCACATACACAGTGATCAGACCACAGAGCTCCCACCACATACACAGTGATCAGACCACAGATCTCCCACATACACAGTGATCAGACCACAGAGCTCCCACCACATACACAGTGATCAGACCACAGATCTCCCACATACACAGTGATCAGACCACAGATCTCCCACATACACAGTGATCAGACCACAGAGCTCCCACATACACAGTGATCAGACCACAGATCTCCCACATACACAGTGATCAGACCACAGATCTCCCACATACACAGTGATCAGACCACAGATCTCCCACATACACAGTGATCAGACCACAGAGCTCCCACATACACAGTGATCAGACCACAGAGCTCCCACATACACAGTGATCAGACCACAGAGATCCCACATACACAGTGATCAGACCACAGAGATCCCACATACACAGTGATCAGACCGCAGAGCTCCCACCACATACACAGTGATCAGACCACAGAGCTCCCCCCGCATACAGTGATCAGACCACAGAGCTTCCACATACACATTGATCAGACCACAGAGCCGCCATATACACAGTGATCAGACCACAGAGCACATCTTGGGACACATCTTCCTCACATGGGACACATCTTCCTCACTCACAGACATCAGGACACATCTTCTTCCCTCACAGACATCAGAACACACGTCTTCCTCACTCATAAATATCAGGACACATGTCTTCATCACCCATAAATATCAGAACGTATGACTTCATCATTCACATACAGTACCTTGCAAAAGTATTCACTCCCCTTGGCATGTTTTGTGTTTTGTTGCCTCACAACCTGGAATTTACATGGATTGTTTGAGAATTTGCATCATTTAATTTACAGAACATGCCCACAACTTTGAAGATGTTTTTTTTTTTTTAATTGTGAAGCAAACAACAAATAGGACAAAATAACAGAAAAAGTCTATGTACATAACTATTCACCCCTCTAAAGTCAATACTTTGTAGAGCCACCTTTTGTGGCTATCACAGCTCCAAGTCGCTTTGGATAAGTCTCTATGAGCTTGCCACATCTTACCACTGGGATTTCTTCCCACTTCTCCATGCAAAACTGCTCCAGCTCCTTCAAGTTGGATGGTTTGCGCTTGTGAACAGCAATCTGACCACAGATATTCTATTGGATTGAGGTCTGGGCTTTGACTAGGCCATTCCAACACATTTACATGTTTCCCCTTAAACCACTCAAGTGTTGCTTTAGCAGTGTGTTTGGGGTCATTGTCCTGCTGGAAGGGGAACCTCCATCCTAGCCTCAAATCACACACCGAGTGGTACAGGTTTTGCTCAAGAATATCCCTGTATTTAGCACCATCCATCTTTTCCTCAACTCCGACCAGTTTCCCAGTCCCGACTGCTGAAAAACATCCCCACAGAATGATGCTGCCACCACCATGTTTCACTGTGGGGATGGTGTTCTATGGGTGATGTGATGTGTTGGGTTTGCGCCAGACATAGCATTTTCTTTGATGGCCAAAAAGTTCAATTTCAGTCTCATCAGACCAGAGCACCTTCCTCCATATATCCTCCATATATTTTGGGAGTCTCCCACGTGCCTTTTCGCAAACTCAAAACGTGCCATTTTGTTTTTTGCTGAAAGTAATGGCTTTCTTCTGGCCACTCTGCCATAAAGCACAACTCTATGGAGCGTACGGCTTATTGTCGTCCTATGTACAGATACTCCAGTCTCTGCTGTGGAACTCCGCAGCTCCTCCAGGATTACCTTATGTCTCTGTGCTGCCTCTCTGATTAATCCCCTCCTTGCCCGGTCCGTGAGTTTTGGTGTGCGCCCGTCTCTTGGCGGGTTTGCTGTTGTGCCATGTTCTTTCCATTTGGTTATGATAGATTTGATGGTGCTCCTAGGGATCATCAAAGATTTGGATATGTTTTTTATAACCTAACCCTGACTTGTACTTCTCAACAACATTGTCCCTTACTTGTTTGGAGAGTTCCTTGGTCTTCATGGCAGTGTTTGGTTAGTGGTGCCTCTTGATTAGGTGTTGCAGCCTCTGGGGCCTTTCAAAAAGGTGTGTATATGTAATGACAGATCATGTGACACTTAGATTGCACACAGGTGGACATCATTTCACTAATTATGTGACCTCTGAAGGTAATTGGTTGCACCAGAGCTTTTTATGGGCTTCATAACAAAGGGGGTGAATACATACGCACATGCCAATTATCAGTTTTTTAATACTGAAAAATAGTTTATTGTATATATATATTTCTAATTTTACTTCACCAACTTAGACTATTGTGTTCTGATCCATCACATATAATTCAGATTAAAAAAAACATTGAACTTAAGGCTGTAATGTAACAAAATAGGTAAAAATCCAAGGGGGTGAATACTTTTGCAAGGCACTGTATCTGTTATGGAGTTATTCTATGCGTCAAACAATATCTTCCTCACTCACAGACATCAGAACAGATCTTCCTCATTCACAAACATCAAAACATGCCTTCCTCATTTACAAACATTGGGACACATCTTCCACACTCATATCAGGACACATGTCTTTATCACTCACGGCATAAGGACACATGCCTTCCTTACTCACAGACATCAGGACACATCTTCCTTACCTACAAACATCAGGACATATCTTCCTCACTCACAGACATCAGGAAATATCTTCCTCACTCACAGACATCAGGACAGATTTTCCTCACTCACAGACATCAGGACACATCTTCCTCACTCACAGACATCAGGACACATCTTCCTCACTCACAGACATAAGGACATATCTTCCTCACTCACAGACATCAGGAAATATCTTCCTCACTCTCAGACATCAGGACATATCTTCCTCACTCACAGACATCAGGACATATCTTCCTTACCTACAAACATCAGGACATATCTTCCTCACTCACAGACATCAGAGCACATCTTCCTCACTCACAGACATCTGGACATATCTTCCTCACTCACAGACATCAGGACATATCTTCCTCACTCACAGACATCAGGAAATATCTTCCTCACTCTCAGACATCAGGACATATCTTCCTCACTCACAGACATCAGGACAGATTTTCCTCACTCACAGACATCAGGACACATCTTCCTCACTCACAGACATCAGGACATATCTTCCTCACTCACAGACATCAGGACAGATTTTCCTCACTCACAGACATCAGGACACATCTTCCTCACTCACAGACATAAGGACATATCTTCCTCACTCACAGACATCAGGACACATCTTCCTCACTCACAGACATCAGGACACATCTTCCTCACTCACAGACATCAGGACACATCTTCCTCACTCACAGACATGAGGACATATCTTCCTCACTCACAGACATCAGGACATATCTTCCTCACTCACAGACATCTGGACATATCTTCCTCACTCACAGACATCTGGACATATCTTCCTCACTCACAGACATCAGGACACATCTTCCTCACTCACAGACATCAGGACACATCTTCCTCACTCACAGACATCAGGACACATCTTCCTCACTCACAGACATCTGGATATATCTTCCTCACTCACAGACATCAGGATATATCTTCCTCACTCACAGACATCAGGACACATCTTCCTCACTCACAGACATCAGAACATATCTTCCTCACTCACAGACATCAGGACAGATTTTCCTCACTCACAGACATCAGGACACATCTTCCTCACTCACAGACATCAGGACATATCTTCCTCACTCACAGACATCAGGACACATCTTCCTCACTCACAGACATCTGGATATATCTTCCTCACTCACAGACATCAGGATATATCTTCCTCACTCACAGACATCAGGACACATCTTCCTCACTCACAGACATAAGGACATATCTTCCTCACTCACAGACATCAGGACATATCTTCCTCACTCACAGACATCAGGACATATCTTCCTCACTCACAGACATCAGGACATATCTTCCTCACTCACAGACATCTGGACATATCTTCCTCACTCACAGACATCAGGATATATCTTCCTCACTCACAGACATCTGGACATATCTTCCTCACTCACAGACATCTGGATATATCTTCCTCACTCACAGACATCAGGACACATCTTCCTCACTCACAGACATCAGGATATATCTTCCTCACTCACAGATATCAGGATATATCTTCCTCACTCACAGACATCAGGATATATCTTCCTCACTCACAGACATCAGGATATATCTTCCTCACTCACAGACATCAGGATATATCTTCCTCACTCACAGACATCAGGACATATCTTCCTCACTCACAGACATCAGGATATATCTTCCTCACTCACAGACATCAGGATATATCTTCCTCACTCACAGACATCAGGATATATCTTCCTCACTCACAGACATCAGGACATATCTTCCTCACTCACAGACATCAGGATATATCTTCCTCACTCACAGACATCAGGACATATCTTCCTCACTCACAGACATCAGGACATATCTTCCTCACTCACAGACATCAGGACATATCTTCCTCACTCACAGACATCAGGATATATCTTCCTCACTCACAGACATCAGGACATATCTTCCTCACTCACAGACATCAGGACATATCTTCCTCACTCACAGACATCAGGACATAAACACTGAGCATTATCAGGGCACAAATTTCCCACATCACAAAATTTTCCAGCATAGAGAATTCATGTTAACTTTCTTCAAAGACACAACGCCACATTAAAGACCATTATTATGGACAACCAATATATGAAACCATAAAAATGCAGGTCCTATGTATACAAACCTAGGTGGATGTTTACCTGCAGGAAGAAAAACTTCCCACTCGCGAAGCATAAACCTCCCACTTACAGCTATAAAACATGCACATTTTATTATAAAAAAACTCTTGTTCCCGGTCATACAGAGCAGACATGAAGTCACACAGACATTCACAGAATTTTAACCACTGACTGCTCCTGCCACCATCACTCGGCTGGCGCAAAGCATATAATTGCTCCTGGAAACGTCTGCAATCTGGTATGGAGATCACCTCCACCAAGACAGGCTGACTTTTGGAGGGGGGGGGGGGGGGGATATATAATAAAGATATATAGATCTATTTTCACTGTTCCTGTGAACCTCAGTTCTGATTTCTGCCCTACAAATACCTCCGCAGACTATTTTAACAGCAGGGTTGGATGAGTAATCAACTCAAGCAGGGGGGCAAGATGCAGAGGTTGACCATGTTACTGTTATCTGTAATGTCGCTATCTGTATTGTAACAAGAGGGAGGAAAGCTGGGGCAATAGCGCAGATGTTCTGCATGAAATATCATTCCTGCAACCTTTTCTTTTTTTTCCAGCAGCAAAAGAGTTAAAACAGTAATGGTCGGAGCATAGGGCATGCCGCTGTGCTGGATGTCTCTATGGTTCAAGTTATAAAGGTAGCAAAAGTGTATCTTCTCAAACCTGTACCTGTGACTCCATGACATCACGTCTACCTGAGCCCCGGGTCTGCAGTGCCACCCCCCCCCACCACCACCACCACCTCAATACCACAATTTGTCTCCCCGTCTCACTCATGCACAAACAACAACCATTGCATTTTCCTTCTATCCATTTTCTAATGTTCAAAGGATACCAGAGAAGCCCCAGCATCGCTCCTGCGGTCTGGTCCTAGCAGCCGTCTCTTCTCTGTCCCTCTCGCTCAGCCTGATTCTCTTAGGAATGTTTAATGAGAGAGGAGCATCTAGATCACCTCCCTGTCATTCAGCGCCAGCGAGGTTACCCCCCTTCTTTTATAGACAATCTTCGCCTTTTCGCTTGTCTCTCCCTCCTCATCCTTGCCCCTCCTTCCCTTTTCAAATCCTTTCTCCCGCCCCCCCCATTTCTCCCTAAGAGATTCTTCAAATCTTTCACTTCACCCCCCCAACCACCAAGCACTACCAGTCATTCAATAGTTGGGAACGGTAAACAACATCCAACGTCAGAGGAGAAGTATAGAACATGTTATCTTCTTGTGCCATTTTTACACATGCTGAAATCTTATTTTTCCCCCTCCTGCTTCTGCAGTGGAGCTTAACGTTCTCATTGCCAGTAATTTCAGCAGCACACCTCTCTGCAGTGTGAAGTCCCCTGGCAACAAGGCAGTTAATACGCCAGTACCTTGCAGAACTAGGGAATGAAGTGCTTGGAGATCTAGGAGACCTCACATCCCTCAATAGATGTCCTGCTGGGAGATGAAACGTAGCACAAGTGCCAGTCTGATGTTGCCTTGTTCAAAGGGTTAGTCCTCCTCTAACTGATATTTTCAGTTTGCGGTAGATGCTAGAGAGGTCAACCATTTGCCAATTCCTTATATCTCTCTTGGACGGTATAGAGGAGAACCTCGTGCTTGAGTTCAGCTACCTGCTGTAGCAACTATGAGGGGGTCCCACTTTCCACGTTTGATTTGTTATTTATATTACAGAGAATGCTGGAACACATAAAGGTGGGTGGGAAGATGCAAACCACCCCGGTGGAGAGGAGCAATGGCAGGGAGATCGTGTTGATGGAATAGTCAAGACAAACAAGAAGGCAGGAGGTGACTCAGCTCACCAGGCTCCATCTAAAACCAACATATCCCTTTTGAACGCACTGACCCTTTAATGAGGTATTAACCTGTTCCCGACCTGCCGCCGCAGTTGTACTGCAGCAGGTCGGCTTCTGCGTGAATCGCCGTCATTGTACATCGGGCGCGTGGACGCGCGTGCCCATTTGCTAGCGGGGGAGCCAAGCAGTGGGTCCGGCGCTCCACAGAGAGGCAGAACCAGTGTTGCCAACCGTCAGCATTTTTACTGGCAGCCAGTAAAAAAATGGGCACTTTTCTCCTGCCAGTAAATGCCAGTGACAGGAAAACATTGCCAGTAAAAAATATGGCTGTGACGCTTGGCCCGGCCAAGACCATTTGACCTGGGTGGGTCTGGTGGAAGGAGTGCTTGAGCATTTCGTGTGATGTCATAGTGCAAGGGAGCTGAGCAGAGCGACCGGAACCTTGTGTGAGCAAGCTGGGAGCGGCACTGTCAGTGCTATTTGGACAGAAGTGGGCTGAAGGGACTATCTGGCAAGGACAGAAACTGTCACTGTGACTCAGGAGGGGACGTGTCTTGTCGTGTCGGTGTTATCATCATCTGTGCTGCTGCACACTACTGTCAGTGTCACCGGGAGAGTCAATTTCACATGTGTGTGCATCTGCCCATTTTCATTTCTTGTCCTCCTCAGTGTCCCTGAGCTACTTACTGTACTTACTAGTAAATCTATCGTATTTACTATCCTAAATAAAATAAGAATTTTTTTTTGCCTTAATATTTACCTTAAATCACATTACTAATTGCATATTGTACTTGTTTGTAGCCTAAAAACTAAAATGTGTGCTTAAAACTGTTATTGTGTAACTTTTGGAAATGCCAGTAAAAACTTGGCTGTGCCAGCAAATTTTGGGTGTTGTGTCAGTAAATTTTAATCTGGTAGGTTGGCAACACTGGGCAGAACGGGGATCTGCCAGTGTAAACAAAGCAGATCCCCGTTCTGTTAAGAGAGTAGAGTGAGATTGTCTGTTCCTAGTGATTTTTCAACAGAACAAGCTCTCCTGCAGATGTAGCAGTTGAGAGGTTTGAGACAAACCATGTACCACTGAGAGGAGCGCTTACAATGATCAGCTTTAATTAATTAACTTTTTTTTATAGAAACCCTTTATCTCAAAAGGAACAACACAGGAGGTATGTTACTGGCCAGATCACCAGGTGGGACAGAGGGAAGAGAGCCTAAAAAAGAAAACTAATGCAGCCACCACCTCTAATGATTTGTAAGCTGCAATAGATTACGTTTTTGTTTTAAGGTTTAATATCACTTTAAATTGACCATTTTATGCATCATACTAGAAATCTATATGTATATGTTATATGTAACAGCTCCTTTTAATGTTTTCATATGGTGACAAAGGAATTGTAAATCAGTGGAATTTTATACTTAGCCATGTTATATATAACTTGTGCATCGAAAGTATAACATGAGCACTGTTTGCAAACACCTACTAATTCACGTTTGAATTATGCTTAAGGCTGGGTTCACACTGCTGCGGTGTGGGAACGCAGCGAATTTACTGCGGGTTCCCGCATCGCACCAACTCGCACGGCAGTTCACACTGCCATATGCGAACTGCTGGGGAATGTCATACAATGTTAATGACACCCCCAGTTCAGCCCGCATATCGCACTGCGAACTGACAATTCGGACATTTTCGGATCGCATAGGTGCGAACACCCATGCGATCCGATTCTGGTCCGAACAAAAAAAAGGGTCCTGTGCGAGTTTGGACCGAATGCAGTGCGATATCAGCCATACTATCTGTATGGCTGATATCGCACAGCACAGACATCGCATGTGATGTGAACAGCAGTGCGCTGCGAATCACATACGATGTCTGCCACCGCAGCAGTGTGAACCCAGCCTAAAAGAAAAGTTTGGATTTTTTTTTTTTTTTTGATTATACTTATCTAAGTGAATGCAGCACCAGTCCAATGCTGCATCTGTCCCCCGCTGGCTCTAACACTGAGAACCAAACAATCAAACACTGCTGAATGTTCAGTTCCCAGAGCTCCATGAGCAAAGAGCTGTTGATTATCAGTCACCGCTGTCTGCTCTGCCAATACCCCCCCCCCCCGCGCGCGCGTGCACTCACAGCAGCGCTGAGCTGTGAAGGGGGTGGGAATGGCTGGCTAAGGCTCTCAGTGGCTTGCTGAGAGGCTGAGCCAGGTGCCAGTCCAGGCTCCTGGGTGGATCCCGACCCTGCCCGTGCCTGGACTGGCTCTGTGACGTCAACCGTCGGAGTGCTGTGAGGTGAAAATGGGCCACAGGAGTGCAGAACGAACTGCACTCCTGTGATCCATAGAAGTACAGCAAAATTAGTTTTGGCTGTACTTCTCCTTTAGGTTGGGTTCACAATAGTGCGAATTGGAGCCGGTTCACATATTTCCGTGGCAGCTGCGGAGCAGGTTGCACAGAGGCCCCATGCGTCTTTAGCTCACTTTCAGGGCTGAATTCAGGCAAAAGTTTGGCCCTGAAACGGAGAGAACAGGGATGCACCGGACCTCTGCTGCGAGCCACATGCGGCTTAGATGTGAACCCGGCCTTAAAGTGGAGTTCCACCCAAAAATGGAACTTCCGCTTTAAGTGATGGTGACCCCCTGACATGCCACATTTGGCATGGCATAATTCCGCGTACACACGAGTGGATTTTGCAGCAGACTTTGCCCGGCGGATGGGATTTGGTCGGACAATTCGATGTGTGTGGGCTCCAGCGGACTTTGTTTTCTCAAAAGTTGGACGGACTTAGATTTGAAACAGGTTTTAAATTAATCCGTCGAAATCGAGTCCGGTCGAAAAGTCCGCTCGTCTGTATGCTAGTTCGACGGACAAAAAGCCACGCTAGGGCAGCTATTGGCTATGAACTTCCTTGTTTTAGTCCGGTCGTACGTCATCACTAGGGATGAGCTTCGTGTTCGAGTCGAACCCATGTTCGACTCGAACATCGGCTGTTCGATCGTTCGCCGAATTGCGAACGTTATGGGCCGTTCGCGCTAAATTCGTGTGGCGCGTCACGGCCCATAATTCACTGCGGCATCGCAGTGCATTGCTGGCTGATGATTGGCCAAGCATGCACTATGACCCGCATGCTTGGCCAATCACAGCGCTGTCAGTAGAGAGAGCTGTAATTGGCCAAAGCCAGGGTGGCTTTGGCCAATTACGGCTCAGGGCATTTAGTACACACCCCACACTATATAAGGCCGCCTGCACGGCGGCCCTGTGTAGTGTGTGTTCCGGTGTGCTGAGAGATAGAGAGAGAGAGAGACAGTGTCATTTGATTTGAGTTAGATAGATTAGGCAGAACAGTCAGTCAGTTAGCTGCACTTACAGTGTATTGTGTATATATATGCATCCCAGGTGTTGCATATATATATATACACTGTATTCAGTTTAGCTAGATCCGTTCCTGTTATCTTCTATCTAGACTATTTACATTTAATGCAGTGCGTCCTGCTCACAGTGTTCAGCTAGATCCGTTCCTGTTATCTTCTAGACTATTTACATTTAGTGCAGTGCGTCCTGCTCACAGTGTTCAGCTAGATCCGTTCCTGCTATTTACATTTAGTGCAGTGCGTCCTGCTCACAGTGTTCAGCTAGATCCGTTCCTGTTAAATTCCTACTGACCGGCAGGCTTGTCTGGTTACAGTATATAAAGCTACCTGAAGAAAATTACAGGTGTTCTATTTGATCCTATTAGTACCACGGTCAGGCAGCTAGACTATTTACATTTAGTACAGTGTGTCCTGCTCACAGTGTTCAGCTAGATCCGTTCCTGTTAAATTCCTACTGACCGGCAGGCTTGTCTGGTTACAGTATATAAAGCTACCTGAAGAAAATTACAGGTGTTCTATTTGATCCTATTAGTACCACGGTCAGGCAGCTAGACTATTTACATTTAGTACAGTGTGTCCTGCTCACAGTGTTCAGCTAGATCCGTTCCTGTTATCTTCCTACTGACAGGCAGGCTTGTCTGGTTACAGTATATAAAGCTACCTGAAGAAAATTACAGGTGTTCTATTTGATCCTATTAGTACCACGGTCAGGCAGCTAGACTATTTACATTTAGTACAGTGTGTCCTGCTCACAGTGTTCAGCTAGATCCGTTCCTGTTAAATTCCTACTGACCGGCAGGCTTGTCTGGTTACAGTATATAAAGCTACCTGAAGAAAATTACAGGTGTTCTATTTGATCCTATTAGTACCACGGTCAGGCAGCTAGACTATTTACATTTAGTACAGTGTGTCCTGCTCACAGTGTTCAGCTAGATCCGTTCCTGTTATCTTCCTACTGACAGGCAGGCTTGTCTGGTTACAGTATATAAAGCTACCTGAAGAAAATTACAGGTGTTCTATTTGATCCTATTAGTACCACGGTCAGGCAGCTAGACTATTTACATTTAGTACAGTGCGTCCTGCTCACAGTGTTCAGCTAGATCCGTTCCTGTTATCTTCCTACTGACAGGCAGGCTTGTCTGGTTACAGTATATAAAGCTACTTGAAGAAAATTACAGGTGTTCTATTTGATCCTATTAGTACCACGGTCAGGCAGCTAGACTATTTACATTTAGTACAGTGCGTCCTGCTCACAGTGTTCAGCTAGATCCGTTCCTGTTATCTTCCTACTGACAGGCAGGCTTGTCTGGTTACAGTATATAAAGCTACTTGAAGAAAATTACAGGTGTTCTATCCCAGCTTAGTGCAGCTACAGGCCATTAGTATGTCTGGAAGGCCAAGAAGGAGAGGCAGACAGTCACAAGCCAATAAGAGAGGGCAAGCAGGCTCTGTGTCTAGTGCTGGTCGTGGAGACGGTGCATCCTCATCAGCACGTGGCCATGGGACACGCTTGGCCTTTTTTTCGGCAGCTGGCCATGTTGAGCCGCAACATGCGGAAGACTTGGTCGAGTGGATGACCAAGCCGTCCTCATCCTCCTCATCCTCTCTCACCCATGCCCAGGGTGCTTTGTCTGGCAAAGCAGCGGCCTCTTCCCTCAGCTCAATGTCATCAGTGACTCCTTCCCTAGCTCCACCATGTCCTCATGAGGATTCCCTCGAACTGTTTGACCACAGTGTTGGGTACATGCTCCAGGAGGATGCCCAGCGTTTGGAAGGCTCTGATGACGATACTGAGCTCGATGAAGGCAGTAACATGAGCGCGGACAGAGGGGGTGCCCAAGAAGGACAGCAATCTGGCAGTCATGCTCCCCCTGCTGCAGCATACTGCCAGGTTTGCTCCAGTGATGAGGAGGGAGGGGATGATGAGGTCACTGACTCAACGTGGGTGCCTGATAGGAGAGAGGAGGAGGAGGAGGAGGAGGAGGAGGAGGAGGAGGAGGAGGAGGAGGAGGCGGCAGCACATCACCAACGAGGCAGGATGCCCTCCAGGGGCCAGCCTAAGGGCAGCACATTGACTGCATCACACCCCAAAGCTCCACATGTGCAGGGCGCTGCAGTCTCTGCGCGTTATTCAAAAAGTTCTTTGGTGTGGGCCTTTTTTGAGACGAGTGCATCAGATCGCACCGCTGCTATTTGCAACATATGTCTCAAGCGTATCTCGCGTGGCCAAAATATCTCCCGCTTGGGTACCACATGCTTGACCAGACATATGTTGACCTGCCATGCAGTTCGTTGGCAAGCGTATCTAAAAGACCCACACCAAAGAACAAAGAGGATCTCTCCTTGCTCCTCATCAGCTGAGATTTCCAACCCCACTAGACCTTCAGTCCTCTCTGAGACCTACAGTGAGAGGAATGAAGGTGTAGAATTAGGTGTGTCACAGCCAAGTACTTGTGGGCAATCTGCTTTTGGTACACCGACGTCAGATTGTACCAGGCAAATTTCCCTGCCCCAGCTGCTGCACCGCCGAAAGAAGTTTGCTCCCAGCCATCCACATGCCCAGCGGTTGAATGCTAGCTTGGCAAAATTGCTAGCACTTCAACTGCTGCCTTTTCAGTTGGTAGACTCTGCCCCCTTCCGTGAGTTTGTGGAATGTGCGGTTCCTCAGTGGCAGGTACCCAAACGCCACTTTTTCTCACGGAAGGCGATTCCGGCTCTCTACCGGCATGTGGAAGGCAATGTCCATGCCTCGCTGGACAGGGCGGTCAGCGGTAAGGTGCATATTACCGCTGACTCATGGTCCAGCAGGCATGGACAGGGACGTTACCTAAGTTTCACGGCGCATTGGGTGACTCTGCTGGCAGCTGGGAAGGATGCAGGACAAGGTGCAGTAGTGTTGGAGGTTGTTCCGCCACCACGCCTCCAAAATGCTGATTGTGACACACCTCTCTCCTCCACCCCCTCCTCTTCTTCTTCCTCCATGGCCTCTTCCTCGGAACCAGCGGTGCTCCGTAGGCGTTCAAGGGGCTACGCAAGTACGCAGGCCAAAAGATGCCATGCGGTGCTTGAGCTGGTGTGCTTGGGGGACAGGAGCCACACTGGGGCAGAGGTTCTGTCAGCTCTGCAGGGGCAGGTTCAGAGGTGGTTGACGCCACGCCAACTTAAGGCAGGAATGGTGGTTTGCGACAATGGCACCAACCTCCTCTCTGCCCTCCGACAGGGACAAATGACCCATGTGCCCTGTTTGGCTCACGTCCTTAACTTGGTGGTGCAGCGGTTCTTGGGCAGGTACCCGGGCTTACAGGATGTCCTGAGGCAGGCCAGGAAAGTCTGTGTGCATTTCCGCCGGTCATATAATGCCAGTGCTCGGCTGACGGACCTCCAAAAGGAGTTTAACCTGCCCAAGAACCGCCTAATCTGTGACATGCCCACCAGGTGGAACTCAACGTTGGCCATGCTGCAGCGGCTGCACACGCAGCAGAGGGCCATCAATGAGTACCTGTGCGACTATGGCACCAGGACAGGGTCAGGGGAGCTTGGTTTTTTTTCCCCACGCCAGTGGGCCATGATCAGGGATGCATGCACTGTCCTGTCACCATTCGAGGAGGCCACGAGGATGGTGAGCAGTGACAGTGCATGCATCAGTGACACTGTCCCCCTTGTCCACCTGTTGGAGCACACGCTGCGCGGAATAATGGACAGGGCACTTGAGGCAGAACAGAGGCAGGAAGAGGAGGACTTCCTTAGCTCTCAAGGCCCCCTTTATCCAGACAGTGTTCCTGCGTGCCCGCCGATCACACAGGAAGAGGACGAGGAGGAAGAGGAGGAGGAGGAAGATTGTGTCAGTATGGAGGTGGAGCCTGGCACTCAGCATCAGCAGCAGTCTTTAAGGGATCAGTCCCAAGAAACACATGGACTTGTACGTGGCTGGGAGGAGGTGGCTGCGGACCATGTCGTTCTTAGTGACCCAGAGGACTCCGGACCGAATGCCTCAGCAAACCTACGCTGCATGGCCTCCCTGATCCTGCAAAGCCTGCGTAAGGATCCTCGTATTCGTGGTATCAAGGAGAAGGACCAATACTGGCTGGCAACCCTCCTTGATCCACGTTACAAGGGTAAGGTTGCGGACCTTATCTTGCCATCGCAGAGGGAGCAGAGGATGAAACATCTTCGGGAGGCCTTGCAGAAAGGTCTGTGCAACGCGTTCCCAGAGACTGGGAGGTTACAAACTCCTGTTTCTGGACAACGTGTTGCTGAGGCTTCGGTCAGTCAAAGAAGGAGCGGTGGAGAAGGTGGCCGTCTGACCGATGCGTTCAGACAATTTTTTGGTCCGCAGCCCCAAGGTATGATCGGTTCCAGCAACCATCGCCAGCGTCTGTTTTACATGGTGCAGGAATACCTAGGGGCAAGATCAGACTTGGACACCTTTCCCACCGAAAATCCTCTGGGTTACTGGGTCTTGAGGATGGATCACTGGCCAGAGCTTGCACAGTATGCAATTGAGCTACTGGCCTGTCCTGCATCCAGCGTTCTTTCGGAACGCACATTCAGTGCTGCTGGAGGCGTGGTAACCGATCACAGGGTGCGTCTGTCCACCGACTCGGTCGATCGGCTGACCTTCATAAAAATGAATGAGTCTTGGATCACCACCAGCTACCAAGCACCTGATGCTGATGTAACCGAATAATTTTTTTTGAAATCTCAGATCCCTTCAAAGACTGCCTATGCTGATGCTGAGTGACTATCCCTGAGTAATTATCCTCTTCCTCCTCAATCATCACGCTGATAGCTTGTAAGAACATTTTTGGTTCTGGGCGCCACCACCAGTGCCTAAGGCACAATTTTTCAGCCCCTGTTTAACAGGGGCGTGTAATTACAATTTTTGATGTAATACTTTGCAGCAGGGCTCGTTCCTGCATTCCAACTAGAGTGTCTGTGAGGGGTTGCAGTGTTGTGGCACCAGCACCAGTGCCTAGGGCCCAATTTTTCTGCCCCTGTCTAACAGGGGCGTGTAATTACAATTTTTGATGCAATACTTTGCAGCAGGGCTCGTTCCTGCGTTCCAACTAGAGTGTCTGTGAGGGGTTGCAGTGTTGTGGCACCAGCACCAGTGCCTAAGGCCTAATTTTTCAGCTGCTGTTCAACAGGGGCATGTAATTACAATTCTTGATCTAATATTTCACAGCAGGGCCCTGTGAGGGCTTACAGTGTTGTGGCCACAGCAACACCTAAGGCCCAAATTTCTGCTGAGTATATAGGGCAGGACCCTACTTTCAAACATCTAACTTACAAACGACTCCTACTTGCAAACGGAAGGAGACAACAGGAAGTGAGATGAAATCTACCCCTAGGAAGGGAAATTCTCTCCTGTAAGAGTTAATATGGGAAAACAAGTTCTCCTTTCCACTGATGCTTTCCAATCCTTGTTCCACAAAAAAACCCAAATTTTCAAAAAACATTTTTCATTGGGACAAAAAAGTGAGGTGAAATCTTCTGAAGAGGAGGAAAGACAGCAAAACAAATGTCACAGGGGTGATAACCCTTCCCTATGTTTTCCAAAAAGCTTAGAAAAGATTTTTTGGCTGGAGCTAAACACGTTAAAAATGTTCAAAATTACAAACAGATTCTACTTAACAACAAACCTACAGTCCCTGTCTTGTTTGCACCGCCTGTATACTGCTGTTCAGAGTATATAGGGCCTGGTGGCCCCACACCTTTCCTTATTTTAATTTGGGTGCGGGGTTCCCCTTAATATCCATACAAGACCCAAAGGGACTGGTAATGGACTGGGGGGTACCCATGCCGTTTGTCTCACTGATTTTCATCCATATTGCCATGACCCGACATGACATTAAACCCGCAAGCAGTTTTAAATGAGATTTTTTCCTTTAAAAATGACATTTGGTGCAGGGACTGTTCTAAACATGGGAAACACGCGTCACTTTACAGGCATACTATAGACACCCCCCAGGTACGATATTTAAAGGAATATTTCACTTTTTTTTTTTTACTTTAAGCATCATTAAAATCACTGCTCCCGAAAAAACGGCCGTTTTTAAAAGTTTTTTTTGCATTGATACATGTCCCCTGGGGTAGGACCCGGGTCCCCAAACCCTTTTTAGGACAATACCATGCAAATTAGCCTTTAAAATGAGCACTTTTGATTTCGAACGTTCGAGTCCCATAGACGTCAATGGGGTTCTAACGTTCGTGCGAACTTTCGGTCCGTTCGCGGGTTCTGGTGCGAACCGAACCGGGGGGTGTTCGGCTCATCCCTAGTCATCACGTACGAATTCGACGGACTTTGGTGGATTGTGTGTAGGCAAGTCCGTTCATTCACAAAGTCCGTCGTAAAGTCCGTCGAAAAGTCAGTCGAGCAAAGTCTGCCGTGAAGACCGCTCGTGTGTACGCGGCATAAGACTTCCTCTGTAACTTTTTTAAAGCTTTGCCTATGAAGATTTTTAAGTACCGAAGTCTGGTGCCATTAAACAAGTGTGTGTAATTTTAAAGTGTGACATGTTAGGTATCTAGTTAGTCAGCGTAACATCATCTTTCACATTATACAAAAAAATTGGCCCAACTTTAGTGTTTTGTTTTTTTCAATTTATGAAACAGGTTTTTCCCCCAAAAAAAGGCATTTGAAAAATACAGTATGACATAAAAATTTGCAAGGACTGCCATTTTATTCCCAAGGGTCTCTGCTAAAAAATATATATAATGTTTGGGGGTTCTGAGTAATTTTCTAGCAAAAAAAACTATGATTTTTAGATGTTGGAGAGGAGTGTCAGAATTGACTTGGTATGGAAGGGGTTATAAGAATGACAAAAATGCTAAACTTACCTGCTTTATGCAGTGGTTTTGCACAGAGCAACCCCAATCCTCCTATTCTTGGGTCCCCCGCCAGCACTCTGGGCCCCTCCCCATTGCCGAGTACCCCCATAGCAAGCCACAGAGAGTGCGGTTCAGCCCCGCTCCCGCCTTGCTGGCTCCCGCTGCTGCATCTCAGCCAATCACTAGAGAGAGACCCAGGAGAGCCTTGGGTCTCGTGCACATCGCTGGATCGAGATCGGGCTTAGGTAAGTATTGGAGGGGCAGAGGGGGGTAGCTGCACACTGAAGGTTAGAATGCGTGAAGGTAAAAAACCTTCAGTCTTTACAACCACTTTAAGATTGCTGTTCATAAGAAGCATCAGCTCATGTGAACCATGCCTCCCAAAAAATAACTCTTTAACCACTTGCTTACTGAGCACTTAAACCCCCCTCCTATCCAGACCAATTTTCAGCTTTCAGCGCTGACGCACTTTGAATGACAATTGCGCGGTCATACAACACTGTACCCAAATGAAATTTTTATCATTTTTTCACCACAAATAGAGCTTTCTTTTGGTGGTATTTGATCACCTCTGCGGTTTTTATCTTTTGTTAAAAAAATTTAAAAAGACTGAATTTTTTTTTTTTAATTTTTGTATATTTTGTTATAAAAAATGTAAAACAGGTAATTTTTCTCCTTCATTGATGTACGCTGATGAGGTGGCAGTGATGGGCACTGATAGGCAGCAGTGATGGGCTCTGATGGGTGTCAATAATGGGCACTCTACAGTTACACTGCTAGGTGGCACTGATTGGCACTACTGGTGGGCATTGATAGCTAGCACTTCTGGGCATTGATAGGTGGCACTTCTGGGCATTGATAGGTGGCACTTGTGGGCATTGATAGGTGGCACTGTGGGCACTGTTAGGTGGCACTGTGGGCACTGTTAGGTGGAACTGTTAGGTGGCACAGATGAGGCAGATGTGCCTCTTCTACTTCGGGACCTTTGTCCCTCGCATCTGAACCGGTGATCGGCTTTTTTATCTACTCATGCTGTCAGCGTGAGTAGAAAAAAAAACAATTACCGATCTTTTGTTTACATCATGTGATCAGCTGTCATTGGCTGACAGCTGATCACATTGGAGGGGCCGGAACCGGCCCCTTACTCGGATCGGTGATCAGCCGAGTCTCAGTGTCTCGGTGATCACAGCGCTCTCCCTGCAGGGCACGTGCACTGTGGCCGTCATTTGGCCATAGTGCGGATGTCAAGTGCTTAAAGACATACAGTACGATCAAGAGTAGTTGATCTGCATAAGGCTGGAAAAGGATACAAAGCAATCTCAAGTGTTTAGGCATCCATCATTTAGACAAACTGTCTGTAAATTGACACAGTTCAGTGGTGCTGCTACTCTTTGTAGAAGTGAGTTCCCAGCCAAGATAACTCCCAACACAGAATCCTCAATGAGGCAAAGAAGAACTAATGAGTAGCAGCTAAAGGCTTGAAGACTTCACTGGAAATGGCAAACATCCCTGTTCATGAGTCTACCATACATAAGTCTACCATACATAAGTCTATAAGTCTTTGAACAGTCTTTGAACAGGCAGAACACCACAGAGGAAGCTGCTGATATTCAAAAAAAAATTGCTGTGCGCCTCAAATTTGCCAAAGAGCACCTTAGCAAACAACAATGCTACTGGGAAAATGTTTTGTGGACTGATGAAACAAAAGTTGAATTGTTCGGGAAGAATACTCAGCACTGCATACAGTATGCCACAAAAAGGGCACAGCTTACCAGCATCAAAACATCATTCCAATAGTGAAATATGATGAAGGGAACATCATGATTTGGGCTCGCTGTGCTGCTTCAAGGCCTTGACCGCTTGCTATCACCAAGGGGAAAATGAAATTCCAAGTTTACCAAAATATCCTACCGGAAAATGTCAGAGTGGCTGTCGTCAGCCGAAGCTTAGTAGAAGATGGATGATGCAGAAGGACAATGACCCTAAGCATTGAAGTAAATCCTCCACGGACTAGCTACAGAAAAAGAAAATGCGCCCTTTGGGGTGTCCCAGTCAGAACCCAAACCTTAACCCCATAGGGATGCTGTGGAATGACCTCAAGAGAGCCGTTCACATCAGACATCCTACAAATGTGGCTGAGCTGAAGCAGTTTTGTAAAGAGTACTCGCACAGTAGCAGTTACTGCTGATGGATACTACTGGCTGCTACTGCTGGTGGGTAATGCTGGTGGGTACTGCTGGCTAGTACTGCTGGTTGGTACTGCTGGTGGGTACTGTTGGTGGGTACTGCTGGTGGTTACTGCTGATGGGTACTGCTGGTTGGTACTGCTGGCAGGTACTGCTGGTGGGTACTGCTGTCTCGTACTGTTGGGGGGTACTGCTGGTTGGTACTACTGGCGGGTACTGTTGGCTGGTACTGCTGGCGGGTACTGTTGGTGGGTATTGCAGGATGGTTCCTGACCTGCCACTCCCGAGCATCAGTGTGACAAGAGGAAGCATGCGGCTGCAGTAGAGAGCAGAGCCAATGTTTCCTGTATTGCTCCTGTTATAGTCAGAGTACATTTGGTATCACTCCGCTTGTGACAGGCATCGGCTCTGATTCCTGTAGCGCCAACTCCGTTCTGCACACTGATGCTCAGGGATGGTGGGTCGGGAACCCGCAATCTTGGCGTGCTGACCCGCCATCCCAGGGCAAGAGGTGGCGGGCCAGCAATTGGGCACCCCTGCTTTACTTCATATACAGACTTAATTTACTGTCGTGGGTTTAGTTACACTTTAAAGTTTCTTCAGCAATAAACCTTAAAAAGACATCCCCTAGACTTTGTTATTGGATCTGGGGTGAAGACAGCTGGAATTCATGCGCAGCCTGTTTCCCTGAAGATGCTGGCGCCTGCACCCGGAGCTGATGGACGGATAGGTTTGGGGTTCCAACATCACAGGCTCCCTGGACAGGTAAGTGTCCTCATATTAATTTCATCTGTAAGTATAACTTTCCTTGTCATGAATGTAGCACCCTGGAGTTTAGGCAGGGTTGCTTCTCACAAATTTACTTGCCAGGAGTAGTTATCCTGATTGATTGCTAGAAATCTATTGATTTCTCCCTAAGTTTGGCCTTGTTGCACTTTTCTCTTCTACCACTAGGTGTCCGGGTACTTGGTGGTACTAGATACAAGAGGGGCAACGCAAGGTCAGGTTATGGGTAAGTGGGGTATCTCAGCCAATGGGCAGGGGTTTTCTTGAATCCCTTAGTCTGCTGGGAGAGCCTATATATTCAGGTGAGGTCAGATGATCTGTGCCTTCTGGATGGCTGTCTGGGTGGACATGTGTCCTATTGCCCGGGCAGCTAGGCCAGAGATTGGGCCTAACCCGGGCACATCTGGCTGCTAGGCTGTCTGAGGGCCTATCCAGAAGCAAGAGAGCAGCGCAGGGTTGGGACTGCGGCTTGCAGTCCAACCGAAAGTGACAGTTCTGTTGGCTTGAGAATCTGTCATGGTCGGAGGTAGAAGGGAAGCTGTCGCCACTAAGGGACCAACCACCTTATTACCTGGGACCACAGTGAGTAACTAAAGCAAGTACCAGAGCAGTATTCTCACCAACCGGGGACGGTGAAGAATCTGGAAACTTCAGTGGGAATCAAGCCAGGGACCCAGCCAGCGGAGGTGACGCTTGCAGAGCAGCCTTGTTTGTCATGCCAGGGACCGAGCGGGCCAGACGGGGTGAAGCTTGAGCGGTATCTAGAGTGCCAAGCTAGGGACCCAGAAGAGAGGCGGGGGTGGCGCTTGAGGAAGATACCACCGTGAAGATTGGAGGAGCGCAAGGGATTCAGTGCCAGTGAATCAGTGGGTCTAGTGAGATAGGGAGCTCAGTGTACTGAAGAACTACAAGGAGCAATTATAGTGAAATAGAAAGGAACTGTTCAGCTTGTGTTTGGAACTGTTAAAGACTGTTGCCATAGGAGACAGCATTCCTACATATGCAGATGTGGCGTCTTGCTGGATGCCTTTCCCTGTATGGCTGTCCTCCTATTAAAGTCTCGGAGTCTGCCAATTAATCTTGCAACTACCTAAGAGTCTCCTGGCCCTAAACCTCTCTCCCCTAAAAAAAGGTTTGTTAAGAGAAATAAACTTTCTTTTGCATCCAAGAAGTGTCTGGCGCCCAATAACTTTAACAACTATACCATGCCTCACAACCCACTACATACAGAAGGATGTCAGTTATCCCTGGCCCTGGAGGTCCTCATCAGATCAAGGGAGGCCTGGGACCTCGCTACATGAACATTTGTCCATGTGAGCGATTACATATGGTATGTATGAAAAAACAATATATGAACTGACTAATTAAAATGTCTGTAATGCCATTAATATACAGAATATGTATAGCAGTCTTTTATATTATAAAAACATTTTTGAAGGCAACCTTAAGCACCTGTGACATGACTCAATCAGTGCGTCTAGCCTTTTATGCAAAGCACAGGTAGTAAATCATTGTGAGAACATTTATCATGGTTCTTCAACCACTCCATGCTCTATATCTCTGCTTTCTATTCTTCCTCTTGCTTTGTTTTTGGATGGTCAAAGCTCTTAGCATCACAATATCTATGGCAGATCTCTTGATGCATTGCCATCCACAAAATCCATCATAGTATCATGTGCAATGAATGCTACGCTTAAAGATTTTTAGTTTCGCAATTGAACGTTCCCTAAATACATTAGTACAAAGGAGTGGTTAAAGGTTCTACTTCAGTAAACATACACACTACATTATTTCCATGTAACTTGGTATCGAATGTTATAATTTGAAAGATTGGCATGGCAATCCAAAAAATTTTTCAAGGGCTTGCAATTTAAATTTGTTGAGTCATTGATGGTATTCTCAAATGCTGTGACAAATGATTTTTCATTTTTTTCACACAAACTTTCAAAATGAAAATCTACTTTTGTATGTGTAGCTTTATGTTGGGGTCTGCGGACCTCCAGAACGTATCAGAAGCATGGCTGGATTAAGAGCATCATGGGCCTGGTGCTAAAGATTTTGGTGGGTCTTTTCTTTTGAAAACTGCTAGTTTTAATAGTTTCAATAATAAAAAAAAGGAAAAACAAAGAGCTACAAAAGAGTATACATGTCATACATCAATGAGTGCCCATCGGCAATGCAATTGCTCAGGAAATTAGGGTAAGGCATATTAATCCTGCGAAGGAAATAAAATAGTCCAATAATTACAATCGGAGCTGGAGTAGTACTACAACGTCACAACCATCTAATGATGATGGGCTGAATGCAAAGAGGCACTGAAATTAACATAGTATTTTAAAAAAAATAAAAATAGAAAATATGGGTGGGTCTTTTTGAGGAAATAAATAAAATGAAACTGCAAGCATTTTTTTTTTTGTCAAAACAAATTAAATATTTAAACAAATTATTTGAAGGGGATGGAGGTGAGAGAAAGAGAGAGGGTGCCTTTGGGTGGTTTTAGTAGTGTAGTAATGTGGCACGCCTAGCACACCATAGCAAACTGTGGGAGGGAACTGTGGGAGGGAGGGGATGCCATACAAGCGATGCATGGGAACATGCGCGCTCTGTCACATCTGCATGATGTGTATGCAGCCTTATGCCCTGTACACACGATTGGATTTTCCGACAACAAATGTTGGATGTGAGCTTGTTGTCGGAAAGTCCGACCGTGTGTATGCTTCATAGAACATTTGTTGTCGGAGTTTCCACCAACAAATGTTTGAGAGCAGGTTCTCAAATTTTCCGACAACAAATTCAGAGCGTGTATATACAATTCCTACGCACAAAACTCCACGCATGCTCGGAATCAAGCAGAAGAGCCGCACTGGCTATTGAACTTCATTTTTCTCGGCTCGTCGTACGCATTGTACATCACCGCGTTCTTGACGTTCGGAATTTCCGACAACATTTGTGTGACCGTGTGTATGCAAGACAAGTTTGAGCCAACATCCTTCGTAAAAAAATCCACGGTTTTGTTGTCGGAAAATCCTATCGTGTGCACATAGCCTTACACTTACCAAGCATGTAACAGGGCAGGGTATTTACTGTGACAGACACTTCCCTGCTAATCTCTGCATCTTTATCCACCTCTTCTCCATACACCCGTGCATTCAAATAAATTAATTCACATGTCAATGCAACCCGATTTACATATCAATGCTGCCGCAATTTACATATCAATCATGTGTACACTGCACACAGAGCAGGACTGGGCAGCATTAGTGACTCACTTACACCACTAGGTTGGGCCTATTTTAAGGTAGGGGCCTGGAGCTGCAACTCCAATAGCCCCTATGTTAATCCGGCCCTGACTGGGAGGCCAGAAATCGCAGAAGAGGTGAACATATATATAAGTTCAGGTGTAGCTTTATTCCTGATATTGGTTTAGCGACAAAATTGCTTTAACATCACAGCAGAGAAGGATGGATGACCGGACTCCAACATGCAAAGGACCCAAAAACGTTATTGTAGAAATCCATTATAAAAACATGATTACAGCTCCACAAAGACAGTCACATACTGTACATTAATGTGTTTCACGCTAATAATAGTGTCTCGGCTGTAAACCAACAACAAACAACAAATCCCTTCAGTTCTCCCACATAGAGGAGTTTATCTCCCATGGTTGAGACACAGGTACTTTCATTCTATTACTAGGGTAGGACCCACTAATTCGGGTACTTTGTCGCAGTAAGTGGGCTTAGCACTATATGACCATATAGTGTGACCAAACCCCCCGTATTTTTGAATATGTTCAGGTGTTTTTAACTAGCCTTGCAGGATAAATATAATTTTTTTATGTGTGCGCTGCAATCTGTTTTGTACTGTTTTGGCTGTAAACCAGACCAGCACCTCCAGCAGGGAGATTAAGGGGGCAAGTGGAAGCAAACCAGCCTGGAGTGGTGATACACTTATGTTGCTTTAACATAATACATTAATCTGTTAATAATCCCACATATTTTAATGTGGAACACCAGCCATTTTTTTCCCATTTTTTTGGCACAATGGGTAAGGGTTCATACGATTTTATTGCTGTCTGTGTTCGCGGTGAGAGATCCATTCTCCATTTCTGCTCCAGTGCCTGTTGACTAAACCATGGTGGCTTCCCACATTTACAGAATTATGGAATTTTAAAGGATACGTTTGAAAATCCTCCTAGCTTTGATAGAGAAAAGAGTGGTAACATTAATGCACCAACATGAGAGGGTCTAAAGCTGAACAGCAAGAAACATGCTGACAGGAGGAAAGACAGCAAAGCACTAGGAGGATGGGCTCATCAGTTTTCTGTTTCTCCTTGACTGGGCGAGTGGAGGACATGTGGGGAGGTGCAGCGTGTTGTGGTGAAACACTCAGAGTCCATTTGCAGAGAACAGAACTTATTAATGTAGAATCCAGTAATTTACAACAAACCCGGCGGGAAGGAAACCGACCGGAAACTGTCACAGTATATAACAGCAGTATGTAGCAGAACAGGTCTCAGATGTCCTGAAAGCATCTATCTTGAGGGCTGAACTTGACCTGGCCAGTCAGTACCCAAATGAGGTTTCCAGGAAGGATGTCATGTCCCTATCCTTTCGTCTGGAACCTCTGCCTGCCGCTAATCATGGTCCCTGTCAGATGTCTGACTTGTTCCTACATTACCCACACGTGAAATGCGCGCCAGGCCCGGGAGCCAGGGTCTTAAATAGACTCTGCATGACCCAAGATGACTGCCAGAGTCACATAGGCTGGCAACATCCAACCAGCCCCCCAGTGAAGCAGGAAACCATAGAGGAACACTAAACCCTTTTCCTCTCCTACTGCAATACTCCTGGCAGTTGAGCACCACCTGCAGTGAAGAAGGTAGACCTGCCTACAGGCAAGACCTGTAAGAAGTATTGGACTGCAGGCCTGTACTGTGAAGACAGGTGAACTAGTCCTTTAAAGGCCCTGTGAGGACAGAAAAATGGAAGCTGTCACTGATTACTGAACTCCAGTCTTACCTTTAGTCTTGCACATGTAGCACTGACCCCCGAAGGAGCTGCTGAAATAATTTGGGTTGTTACCGTCACCCCTTTACCTGTAGTTTCACCACATCAGGAACCTAGAGTCCATGTTGAGCTTTGTATCCAACAATGTATGCACCAGTCACTTTAGTATTTTTCCAATGCTTTAATGAAAACTCTTGAAAGAAGTAGCAGTGAAGAGGTAGAAAGGAAGTTGCAGGAAAGTTCAAATACCTTTTTCAGATCATTTAGGGATTGAAGATCTTAGAGACGATTATACCTTCAGTCCAAAGATCTTTGCCCACCCTGATAGGTCTCTCTCACTGACCTAGCAGCCGGAATGGAGCATAAACAAAAAGTCTCTGCCACAGACTTTAGAGAAGCAAAATAGCTATACGATCCTCTGCCACAGGACGTAATGGTTTTAGATGAACAGCAACACAGTACCAGAACCTTTAAGCAGACCCGGCAGTACTGTGTGGTAAGTTAGGTTTAGGATGCATCCTCCAATTGAGTCACCAGGCCCCTCTTGAGGCACCAGCCTTCCGCACGGTTCTCTCCAAGATGAGACCTCCCCTGGATCTTCTCAATTGCTTGGCTACTTCCTGCAGGACAGACAGCTCAGGACCACCTCTAAACCAATGAGCCCCAGACAACCTCTGGGCCCACTCATATTAACGAAATCTGAAAGGAAGCCGTCACATACCTTTAGGCCAGGAGGGCCAGCAGGTGAAAGAGAACCAAAAATGGCGTCTGCCCCTTAAGTACTCTCTCCCAGAATGCATAGTAGTGGACCACCTCTGCCGAGTTACCTCTGAGAAAGAAGAGCACTCAATACACTTCAGCTTGTTGCTTTTCAACACTGGCCTGTGATGACGACACCTACAGGCGACAGTGTGAAATTGCACACAACACAGCCAATGCTGGAACAGAAGCTAATTTAGCCATAGATTAAATCTGTACCATGTATTAACAGGTAACCCACTAAATTTACACATATAGCGCCTAATCAACAGGAGCAGGGCACTACACACAGTTGTACAGCCCCTCACCTGTACTAAAAATGCTTACTCTAAATTCACTGCACAGTTTGAGCTATTCTGCCCCTTTCATTCATTGGATTGCAGTTCTTTCAATCATGGAGGGTCAGAATGCAAATACAGTCTGCATGCAATTATGGTCTTTCTAGGAACGCCCAATTCTCTAAACTGATATCCACCCAGCTTGGCTTTTGATATTTTAATAACTCCTCCCACTGCTTGCATCAAAGCTGAGGGAAAGCTATGTACATATGGCCCCTCCCACTAGCCGTGATCTGTCTGCATTACATAGTTACATAGTTACATAGTAGGTGAGGTTGAAAAAAGACACAAGTCCATCAAGTCCAACCTATGTGTGTGATTATACGTCAGTATTACATTGTATATCCCTGTATGTTGCGGTCTTTCAGGAGCTTTTCTAATAGTTTTGTGAAACTATCAATGCCCCCCACTGAGACCATCACCTGTGGAAGGAAATTTCACATCCTTGCCGTTCTTACAGTAAAGAACCCTCTACATAGTTTAAGGTTAAACCTCTTCTCTTCTAATTTTAATGGAAAAAGTTTTATTCCTATGGTGGGGTCACCAGTACGGTATTTATAAATTGAAATCATATCCCCTCTTAAGCGACTCTTCTCCAGAGAGAATAAGTTCAGTGCTCGCAACCTTTCCTCATAACTAAGATCCTCCAGACCCTTTATTAGCTTAGTTGCCCTTCTTTGTACTCACTCCATTTCCAGTACATCCTTCCTAAGGACTGGTGCCCAGAACTGGACAGCAAACTCTAGGTGCGGCCCAACCAGAGACTTGTAGAGCGGGAGAATTATCGTTTTTTCTACATTAAACCTCATTTGCCAAGTAGTTGCCCACACCATTAATTTGTTCAGATCTTTTTGCAAGGTTTCCACATCCTGCGGAGAAGTTATTGCCCTGCTTAGCTTGAGATTGAACTGTCTTATCCCATCCTCCAAGTCGTTTATGAATAAATTAAATAGGATTGGTCCCAGCACAGAACCCTGGTGGACCCCACTACCCACCTCTGACCATTCCGAGTACTCCCCATTTATCACCACCCTCTGAACTCGCCCTTGTAGCCAGTTTTCAATCCATGTACTCACCCTATGGTCCATGCCAACTGACCTTATTTTGTACAGTAAACGCATAAATTGCATAAAGCCCAGAGATGACTTCACTGCGTTGAAAACAATGCATATAATGAAAATAAAAAGTTTTAATTAAAAAACTGATTGGCATGTTGATGAAGGGGCAGACAGGAACTAATAAAGGCAAAATATATACAGATTAAACCTCAGAGCTGTCATGCTTCCATCTAAAAAGTAATTCGAGAGACCTGTTGCCACCACGTAGCCTCCCTGGCGGTATGATTATGTCAGATTTTTGCGTCTCAAAGCGGTACAATTATTTTGCATAGAAATTTGGCGTTTTATATTGTAGGCCTGTAATTCTTAGCAATAACACACTTATATCTGTCCAAACAAGAGTCTAGTAGATATCCCGGGTATGATAAAGTTTGAAACACAAAATCATAAATTATAATATAATAAATATAAATAATTATAAAAAATAATAATACAATAATAATAAAATAAATTTCCCCATGATTCACTATCGCTCAATTCTGCAAGTGTTCTAATTTACTATTGCTGTTTTCTAGCTGGTCTAAAACCACTTTTGACGTAAAGGGACACTTTTTGGTTGCTATGGACAATCTCCAGTTTCCAGGCAGAAGGAACAGTATTTATAATATAAAACTGCATGCAAGGCACTGGACAAAGCACTAGGGACAAAAGGGATGTGAAATAATGTCATACAGTACTGTAATCTGTAAGATTACAGTGTACTGTATGTGTTATGATTTTTTTAATTTTTTTATTTTGCCGCCGGGCTCCGCCCCCGTGCGTCGCGACGCTTGCAGGGAACGGAGCCCGGCACACATAGGCTTTGGGCAGAGGACAGAGCCTGCAGACACAGCAGGGGGACATCGCAGGATCCTGGGGACAAGGTAAGTACACTGCTCCAGGATCCTGCAATGCAATCCCGAGTGTGGCTCAGGTTTACCGCTAATGGTACTGAAATTTAACCCCCAGCCACACTCAGGAAAACTGCCAGGGAGGTTAATTAAATGTATATTTCCAAGATTAAAATTCTAATTTATTGTTTTAAATAAACTTTTTACATTGAAAACCTATTTTAATAAGTTGTGTTGATATTACAATGTTGGAAATTAAAGCAACTTAATTTTGTGTGTCATCCACAGTTCCAGTTCTGCATTCATTGATGTAAAAGGAAATTTAGTTGTGGTAACTTAATAAAATGGACTTGGTAACTCAATTTTGTTCTACCTTGAGTGCATTATTGCAAGTCTCCACCTCCACCAACTTAACACAGAACAAGTTGAGGCATGTTGGAAGGAAGACCTGCGGCACAGAGATATAAAATACATTTTGAAAGGTGAGAATAATTTGCTTTACAAAGAAATTTGGAACTATTACTATTTGTAATCCCTTATAGCCTATAGGTAGAGAACTAACGGTTAAAAGTCAACACAAACGAACAAACTTTGTCCTAATATAGTGCTGGTTGTATTTAGCCTTGTAAACTAACCATCAATGCCTCATGTCAGTGGATAGGATTGGATAGTGTGCCATTTGTGAAATCTGCTAAGCTTGAAAAAGTTTCTTTTTTTTTTTTTTTTTTTTGTGCCGGGGGAATCAATGTATTATAGATTTTAGCTTCTATGGCAAACTACATTCAAGACTTCATGGTTTGTTTTCATTTTGCTGTTATTCACGTAGATTACCATGTTTTTAAATTTAGACAAAGGGGATTATTTACTAAAAGCAAATCCACTTTGCACTAAAAGTGCACAGCAAGTGCGCTTGGAAGGGCAGTCGCTGTAGATGGAGGGGGACATGCAAGGAAAAAAAGAAAAACAGCATTTTAGCTTGTACGTGATTGGATGATAAAATCAGCAGAGCTTCCTCTAGTTTCAGAGCTTCCCCTCGTTTCAGAGCTTCCCCTCAGATCTACAGCGACTGCACTTACAAGTGCACTTGTACTGCAGAGTGGATTTGCCTTTAGTAAATCAACCCCAAAGTGCTATTGACCAAATTCAATAGTATTTTGGACAGGGATATATCTGTGTAATGCATAAAATAACTGCCAATTATTTATTCACAGATCTCTTGTTAGTTTCTCCACTGTTGCTTTTGTGGAAAAAAAAACTGCTACAGGAGAAGGTATGAATTATTATATCATATAATTGGATTTCCCAGCCCTACATGTATCTACACTTAGAGGATATGTCTGATTAGAGGTTTTTAATAGTCCTGTTATTCAGCAACATGTGTTGGGGCTGCAAAATATGTACATTTACAACTTCTACAAAAGCAGTGCTTCTAAAACACTACAGGCACCATAATCATGGTGGGCAACCTTTGCCATGTCTTTACCATGACTGCTTTTCTTCCTTCAAAACATGGGGTAGTCTTAGACCCCTTTCACACTGGGGCGGTTTGCAGGCGCTATTGCGCTAACAATAGCACCTGCAAACTGACCCGAAACAGCCGCTGCTGTATCTCCAGTGTGAAAGCCCAGGGGCTTTCACACTGGATCGGTGCACTGGCAGGACGGGAAAAAAAGTCCTGCTAGCAGCATCTTCGGAGCGGTGAAGGAGCGTTTCATCGCTCCTGCCCATTGAAATCGGCTATATCGCCGGCAAAAGCGCCTCTGCAGATCACATCTATCCAGAAATCATTCTCAGGAAAGTATGGAAAGAGTCCAATCTGCTGAAATTCTCTCTTTCACTTGCAAGTGTTGTGGTGCAAGCACAAGGGACGTACTAAACTGCAATCAGCAAGTGAATAGTTAAAAATTAGCAACTGCTTCCTGCAACATTGTATCAAGCACTGTAGGAAAGAATAACATATTTTGAGAAACAACAGAGTCATTACCATATATATGTGTATAAAGTACACTGACATCTAGTGAGGGTTCTCAGTATTGCAGCCAATAATCCAATCATCCCAATATGCAGTTTAGTATGTCCCAAGCACAATATTAACAGAAAGAGAGTTCTTTGAACACCTTGGTCAACATTTGAATCTTTTGTGAAACAAAAAAAAAAAACATTTGAAAAAAAAAAATGAGACTGTCATCTGTGTTTTTAAGAACTGCAATTTTAGCACTAATATATATGGAACATTTGCCTCCCATTTTATAAAGGTATATAAGTTCTTCAAATATAGATAATTGCAGTGATAAGGATGTTCAGGATTGTGAACTATCTGCTGATGGTGATCAAGATGATAATGATGTGAGAGATCTACCAAATCTCATTGAAAAAAACTTGGCTTTGTTATTTTTAAAACTGGAGAGTATGTTTAATGTGTCAAACAGGTGCATTGATGAGGTGGTTGAAGAATTACATTTTATCTCTCATTCAGCAGCAGGTCCCATCATTAAAGATATTCTACAGTCCTGTTTGAAAAGGCATAACTATGAAATCGATGAGGCTGTTGTGTCAGACATAATGACAAATCTTTGTGATGGCAATCCATTTACCTCTGCCTTGAACAGTAGTGGACCACTTTCTTCTGCTTACAAGAGAAGGCCTTTAAGAAACAGTTTGCTGTGGTGGAACCAGTAGGGTAAGTACTCAGTAAGGAAGAAGACAGAAACGTCCAGTATGTCCCTATCCTGCTATCACTGCTTCAGGTTTTAAACCAGAAAGAGTTCCTTGATTTTATATTGCATGAGAGGGTAGCTCAAAAAAATGGTGAAACTCAGTATAGAGCATTTTCTGATGGCTTTTATTAAAAAACAAATACATTGTTTTCCGGAAGTGATCCTACAATTGCTCTCATTCTCTATGTTGATGACTTTGAGATATGCAATCCTCTGGGCACATCCAAGAAAAAACACAAAATCACAGCTGTGTACTGGGTGTTGGCTGATGTTCCTGCACTGCTCAGATCTTCACTTACATCCATCTTCTTAGCAATACTCTGCAGGGTAGAGGATGTGAAGAGATTTGGTTACAGTACTGTACTGGAACCACTGCTTAAAGATCTTGTGAGCTTGGAGGAGGAGAGCCTATATGTCCCCACATTAGGCAAAAAGGTGAAAGGAGCAGTCATTAGTGTTGTTGCAGATAATCTTGGGGCCCATTCTCTTGGTGGGTTTGTTGAAAGCTTCTCCAGTTCTCATGTGTGTAGATTTTGTCAGGGTGAGCAGCACTCAGAGTTTCAGGTAAAAGAAGTGAGATCAGGAGCTTTCCAATTCAGAACCAAAGAACAGCATGACATGCATATCCAAGCCGTGCAGCAAAATGCTGCTTTGACTCATGTCTGTGGAGTCAAGAAGCAGTGTGCACTTACAAAAAAGCTGAAATATTGAAATAACTTGATGGAATGAAAGCCTGTTCTAAAGTAACGAGTCTCAAGCATAGTCTTTTCTGAAGAACCTATACATTCCACAGCATTGTCATATTGTTCTCTGATGGCATTTTGTATTTGAAATTTTTTTTTCAGTCAAAATAAAGATTTTTGCACATATACACTTGGAAGTGCAGTCGCTGTAGATCTGAAGGGCAAGATCTGAAATGAGGGGAAGATCTGAAACGAGGGGAAGCTCTGCTGATTTTATCATCCAATCATGTGCAAGCAAAAATGCAGTTTTTTTTTTTCCCTTGCATGTCCCCCTCAGATCTACAGCGACTGCACTTGCAGCACAAAGTGGATTTGTCTTTAGAAAAATAACCCCCTGTGTTTGCAGTAAATGGGGGATTTGTTTACTAAAGGCAAATCCACTTTGCACTGCAAGTGCAGTCGCTGTAGATCTGAGGGGAGACATGCAAGGAAAATAAAAAAGCAGCATTTTTCGCTTGCACACGATTGGATGATAAAATCAGCAGAGCTTCCCCTCATTTCAGATCTTTCCCTCAGATCTACAGCGACTGCACTTCCAAGTGCACTTGCAGTGCAAAGTTGATTTGCCTTTAGTAAATAAACCCCATAGTCTGATTGTTTATTGTCTTCTTTCCTTGGAGTCGGAGGAACTGTTTTCCTCTCTCCCCTCCAACCTATGGCCAATATTGTGGTATTCCTATTTGTCTGTTTTTTTTTTTTTTGTTTGTTTAATCAGCTCCCTCTTCCTTCTTCCTACATACCCTAAGGCCGCTTTCACACTGAGGCGTCGGCGGCGGTAAAGCGCCGCTATTTTTAGCGGTGCTTTACCGTTGTTTTTGTGGCTTTATTCGGCCCCATAGCAGGCACTTTTAATCCCCGGCTGAAAAAGGGTTAAAACCGCCCGCTTTGCCGGTGGTGCTGCCCATTGATTTCAATATACATCGCTCCTACAGCGCCTCAAAGATGCAGCTCGCAGGACGTTTTTTTACCGCTCTCGGGTTTTCACATTGGAGTGAATTGAGCGGCTCTTTCGGGGCGCTTTGCAGGCGCTATTTTTAGCGCTATAGCACCTGCAAAGCGCCTCAGTGTGAAAGTAGCCATACTTACATTCCCTTGCATTTATGTATATGATGTTGGGCTCTGTACATTTCCCTTTGATATGTATGATGGTATTATTTTTCCATCCTGCTTTGTAAAACCCAAATATTGCCTTATTATGACTTGCCTTGTTGCCTTTTTATGGAAATATAAATGTTGATAATATTATTTTATTGTTTGTATACTGATAAAACAAAATAAAGATTACAAAAAAATTTAAAAAATGATATACTTTTGGGGCCAGTTCACACCAGAATGCAGTGCAGGAATCCCACGTTCCATGAGCGTTTCCCACACCATGTTCAAAATGCACTGCAGCTGTGTTCTGCAGTCGGTGTCAATATTAAGCTAATGACACCCCAAATGCAGATCACAAATGCAGTGTGTTTGCCCACACTGGATTGCATGGTACAGAAGTACCATGTGATCCGGTTGCAGTGAGTTTCCAATTGTAGATACACTACTTTTAGTCCAGTGCAATTTCAGCCCATCCAAAATGAATGGGCTGAAATCGCACCACAAAGAACTGCATGTGAATCGCATGTGAACATACAGCGCATTCCTGTGCAAAAACTGGAAAAAGTAATTGGAGCAACTTAATATTTTTGAGTACTCAACCCACAGCTATTACATGGCACCTGGGCCAATCATAGCACCTAGTACCATCCATGTGATTAGCTTTATCCAATCACAGATCACAATAGTAAGCAAGCTGTCATGAATGAAAGCCATTCATGATAGATAAAACTATTGCTTATAACAGGTATCATTCCTGATTCCTATCCCCCCCCCCCCCCGAGTAATACAGTGTCACTATGATGACACTGAACTACTCTGATGACAGAATGTAAAAAAAAAAAAAATGTAAAAAAATAAATGTTAAAAATGTTTCAAAAAATGTTTCAAAAATTGAATATGTCAGTGGTGCTTTCGCAATCACTGAGGACTACCTGCTGCTGGAGAAGATCCCAAGAGGAAGAGGACCCAGCACATTCCCGGTCCAGCCTGAAGACTTGTGAAAAACTTATTATAAAAAAATTAAGCAAAATATGGATGTGTGGGGGCAGGGGATTGGTGGCAGGGCTCAGAGTTGGGCTTTTAAGTGGTGTTAGTAGAAGGGCAGAAGAAGTTTGCTATATTGGTTGCTTAGCAGCAGAGGGCTGCAAGTTCAGGGTTTGCGCAGGTTATTGCGTTGATTTGACTTTTTTGGTCACTCTCAGTGGAATCTGCTTGTTGGAAGTTATACAGAGAGTGGCGGTGATGGGAGTTGGAGGCATAAAGACAGAAATGTGCGCTCTTTTGTTCATGGAACTGTAAGTTAATACTTCCACTGTTCTGAAAGTTTGCAAACAGTAATAAGCTATGTGCGCCACGAAAAGCACATTCTGGGAAAATGATTATTTAATCTTATTTAAGAGGTTTTGGAAAAGCTGTCTTACACATTACATTTTGGCATCAGGAAACCAGATGATCTTCTGTTACTATGGCAACTCCAACTATTGACGTGTCATGCCTGTAAACATCCATACAGAAGCCCTTGAAACCAGTTCAGTGGGTTCAGTATCTCCATGGATGACCACTGCTAGACTACACCATATTCCAGAGTCCTACTGTGTAGGTCTGGTTATACAGTCATTAAAAGGGAATGGACGAAGAACCCATTTGCCTGCAACTTTGGAAGCACACTCCTTTTTAAAAAAATAGCTCTGTTCTTGGAGTCCATTTTAGGACTGTGGTCATCAACCCTGTCCTCAGGGCCCACTAACAGGCCAGATTTTAAGTATTACCTTGGGGAGATGCAGACTAGAATACTGCAATCACTGAGCAGCAAATGAGATCACCTGTGATGTATTTCAGTTATCTTGCAAACCTGGCCTTAGTGGGCCCTGAGGACAGAGTTGATGACCACTGTTTTAGGAGAAGCCTTTGCAATTCCAAGGAAGTCCATTGATTGGTATCAGAATGGACATGAGCCTCAGTCTATAATAGTTTGCAAATGCACTGCAGGGTCCTATGAAGGCAGTTAGAAAAAAGGATAATGGGGTTCAGTGAATTATAATAGATCCAGAAAAGTTGTGGGGGGACTTAAGTTTACACTAAGAACGATCCTGGAAAAACACAATGGAATGTTCTTTAAAATGAACATTACACCATATATAAAGCTATATATATATATGTATAAAGCCAAACCAATCCCACCCTTTCTTGTAGAGACCATTGCAAATAAACTTATGCAAGCACTCTAAGACGGGCAATTGGGCCAAAAAACGCACTCAGGCTGTGAACTCTAGCCTAAATGTCAGACCTTCTCTGCAATGGATGGACAGGATACAGGAGAGTATAATGCCCCGTACACACGGTCGGACATTGATCGGACATTCCGACAACAAAATCCTAGGATCTTTTCCGACGGATGTTGGCTCAAACTTGTCTTGCATACACACGGTCACACAAAGTTGTCGGAAAATCCGATCATTCTGAACGCGGTGACGTAAAACACGTACGTCGGGACTATAAATGGGGCAGTAGCCAATAGCTTTCATCTCTTTATTTATTCTGAGCATGCGTGGCACTTTGTGCGTCGGATTTGTGTACACAGGATCGGAAATTCCGACAACGGATTTTGTTGTCGGAAAATTTTATATCCTGCTCTCAAACTTTTTGTGTCGGAAAATCCTATGGAAAATGTGTGATGGAGCCCACACACGGTCGGAATTCCGACAACAAGGTCCTATCACACATTTTCCATCAGAAAATCCGACCGTGTGTACGGGGCATAAGTGTGCAGGAGGTAGGCTTTAAAAAGACTCCTTTATGTTGCCCTAAATTGGAAAATTGGACAGCATATTAAAAACAAAATTACTTCCACTCCTACTTAATTTTCACTGCTTCTAGGTAAAAAGATTATAGGTGAAGATTATAAAGAGATTGTGAAAAACCAACAATTGGCAAGAGACTGTAGTCCCACCCAGAGCCACTGTGTAATCCATGCTAAGTCTGACTGCAAAGGAACTTTCAGCAATTATCTAAAACAGAGATTTGGTGGCACCTTTCACTTCACTTTACGTGACACCCACCCAGCAGCAGCTCCGCCCCTTAGCTATTCAAGAAATGTCAGATGGCGAAGCAGGCAGATGGCGGGAGGCTTCAGTGCGAGCATAGCTTTTTTTTTTTTTCGGGTTAGCTGCGGGTGTCATGATTGATGATGGATCTACACCGGGGGACATTGTTTTTGTTTTTTTAGTAAAAGAATTGTCAAAAACTGCCAAAAACTGTGTTTTTATTTCTTTTTGACACGTTTTTTGGTGAATGAGTAAAGGTACAATGTACTCCATACTCACTGAAATGGGAGGGGCCGTGATCTGGGCCCCCCCCTTGTTAAAGGAGGCTTCTGGATTCTGATAAGCCCCCTGCCCGCTAACCTCCACAAGGGTTGTGGGGAAGAGAAGTGGCCCTTGTCCCGATCAACATGGGGACAAGGTGCTTTGAGGCCCCTGCCCCAAAGCACCCCCCCATGTTGCATGGGCATGTGGCCTAGTATGGTTCAGAAGGGGGCGGACGCTCGCTCGTGATTGATATAACTTTCCACTGTATATAATGAAGATTTAACTAACATCTCAGAATATGTCTTATGCACTATAATTGAACTAATATGCTTAGATTTTTGTTGCATGTTTGTCTCATGTCGAAAGTGAAGAGGTTACTCACAATGCAAAAATTTTCGTATGACAGAATACAACGTCAGAAGTGACGTAATGTGTTGAATAGTTTTGTATGTATTGTTTAGTTTCTGAGCATGCGTAGTCTTGCTCTTACAATTTTTTCATCTGAAAACCTTACTGATGAAACGAAAATTGGACGTTGAGTTCACATCCGACAAAAATGTTATAGTCTGCACATCCAGCTTTTGTCTGAAGAAGACGCTAAATCGGCTGTCGAAAGCACTGAACTAAAGATCCGAAAATCATCAGACAGCTCATCGTACGAATTTTTCCATCCAATTTTCGTACCATGTGTACGGGCCTTAAAGGACTGGGTAAGGACATGTTCACACTATCTCCGTTGAACTGCAATGATCTGCATAGAAAAAACTCAACACAAAAGCACATAGAAAACAGTTGTTTCCTATCCTAAGGAGTCTAAAAAGCCCTCTTCAATGTTTAGCTTTAACGCTGTACAAATACCCATTACCAAATAAACAAGGATGGAGCCGTTCAACTTTTAAAAGTCCAAGGTGTGTTTATAAATGGTATCTGATACAGGGAAAATCCACCTGCTCCTCCCACGTGTCTCACTCCATATTGATGATAATATTCTTATTACAATCAAATTACACACATGTGGGTCTCAGGAGAAATCTGCAACAGGGAACCAGACTTAAGCCCCATACACACTATTAGATTTTCTGCAGATTTTTGTCTTTAGATTTACCAAAACCATATAATATGAGGTCAAACTTTAAGAGTTTAAATTTATATGCAATCAGGCAGGCCCTTGCACTGCAGAAAATCTAGTAGTAGTAGTAGAAAAGGAATCTGCTGCCGCCGGACGTTGATCATAGAGATTTCCGGTGACCAGATGGTCCCCAGTCATCTCTATGACCTTCGGAGGCCCGGGCGCAACATTATGACATCAGGTCCGGCCGGTGGAAATAAACAATGCCGAGGACCACAGATCTCTCCATAAAGAGGACCTGTCACGCACCATTCCTATTACAAGGGATGTTTACATTCCTTGTAATAGGAATAAAAGTGATTAAAAAAAAAATTAAAGAGAAAGTATAAAAATAGAAAAATGAAAGTAAAATAAACAATAAAAAAAAAAAATTTAAAGCGCCCCCGTCCCCACATGCTTGGGCACAAACGTAAGTTGCGCCCACATATGTAAACGGTGGTCAAATCACATATGTGAGGTATCGTGGCATGCATTAGAGCGAGAACAACAATTCTAGCCCAAGACCTCCTCTGTAACTCTAACCTGGTAACCTGTAAAAAGAATTTAAGCGCGCCTATGAAGAGTTTTAAGAACCAAAGTTTGGCGCCATTCCATTACATGTGACATGTTAGGTATCTCTTTACTCAGTGTAACATCATCTTTCACATTATACAAAAAAATTGGGCTAACTTTACTGTTTTGTTATTTTTTAATTCATGAAACTTTTTTTTCCCCAAAAAAAGTGTTTGAAAAATTGTTGCGCAAATACCGTGAGACATAAAAAGTTGCAATGACACCATTTTATTCCCTAGGGTCTCTGCTACAAAAACATATATAATGTTTGGGGGTTCTGAGTAGTTTTCTAGAAATAATTACTAATTTAAACATGTAAACAAAAAGTTCCACAAAAACCCCAGTATAGAAGTGGTTTAAAGAGCAACTGTCATCTCTGTCCCGCAGCGGCTCCTCCTCTGACCCGCTGTTGACTCACCGACAGTCCTATTCATATTAAATAGGAAGTAAAGTCTTATTTTTTTATTGGATCTACAGGCAAGCCTATAATAAGGCTTACCTGTAGGTACTGTAAACATCTCCTAAATGTGCACAGTTTAGGAGATATTCAGAGTGCATGCAGACGATGACATCATCAGCGCATGCATTCTGAAGGTCCAGCTTACCTTGCCGGACCTTTAGAGGCCGTGCCGTAAACGGTGGCGTGGGAGTGATGTCATCACGGCTCTGGCCAGTCACAGCGTCGGAGCCTGTGAACCCGGATGAAACATCGGTGAAGATGTCAGCTGTCTCAGCGGTGTGCAGGCGCCGCTGGAGGGCTTAGTTCTAAGATAAATATTTCATAATGAGCTAGTATGCGATGCACACTAGCTCATTATGCCTTTGTCTTACAGGTTTTTTGTTTTTTTTTCTTGGGGTTTACAACCTCTTTAATGTGAGGGAGGGATGTGGAGGCAACAGGTGAGTGGATGCTCACTAACAGGCGCTGCCATGATGGATCTGAAATGACAGGTGTTCTTTAAACATAAGGGCTCTGGTTAGAATCTTTAAGGGCACTTTCACGCTGAGACGATGGGGGCCGTAGCGGTAAAGCGCCGCTAGTTTTAGCGACGCTTTACTTCTGTTTAAGCGACGCTTTGCCACTAGAGGTTTGCTTTTAACCCCCCGAAGGGGTTAAAAGCGCCTACAAAGCGCCGCTGCCGAATCGCTTTGCAGGCGCTTCGGCAGTGCTGCCCATTGAGTTCAATGGACAGGGCGTTTTAGGAGCGGTGTATAAATTGCCCCAAAGATGCTGCTTGCAGGATCTTTTTTTTTTAACGTCACGCAAGCGCACAGCTCCAGTGTGAAAGCACTTGTGCTTTCACACTGGAGTGACAGGAGAGACGCTTTACAGGCACTTTGCAGGCGCTACTTTTAGCGCTAAAAGGCCTGTAAAGCGCCTCAGTGTGAAAGTGGCCTAATATTTGCAAACAAAATGAAAGTTTCCTATTTAGAATAATATGCTGTCAGGTTATTAAAATAGTGATATCAGAACCGATTTTAGGTTAATAGGTTAACCACACATAGTTGGAGAACTACTCAAATTCTTTTATTTAAAGCGAAGTTCCAGCCTGGGTGAAAACAAATTTAAAGTCAGCAGCTACAAATAATTTAGCTGCTGACTTTTAATACAAGAACACTCACCTGTACAGAAAGCCCGCGATGTCGGCACCCGAAGCTGACCCATCCATTGATTCCAGGCGCCGGCATCCTTCCTAATTGAAACAGGAAGTGAAGCCTTGCGGCTTCACAGCCTGTTTCCTACTGCGCATGGGTGAGTCGCGCTGTGCTTTCTGAATTGTCCCGTCGTCTTCTGGGAAACACACAGGTCCCAGAAGGTGACGGGGGGGGGGGGGAGGGAAAAAAACGGAAGTGACGTACCTTGCCGCGGTGCCTTGGGACAGAAGTCCCAAATAAAAGATAAGAAAAAGGTATGAAAAAAAATATCCAAAAACGAGAGGGGGGAGGTGGGGTGTGCCTACGTTTTCTAAGGTGTTCAAATCTTGCCTGAAACTCCGCTTTAATTAAAACAATAACTTAGGCCAATCTCGTTGATCAACGTAGATGTAAAGATTCTTTCTAAAATAGTTGGCTCACGCCTAGCTATCTTACTGCTTTCCTTGCTTCACCCAGCTCAATGAGGCTTTTTTTCGGGGCGTTCGGCGACTTTAAACATTCGTAAAGTCTTGCTAGCCCTAGAATATGCCAAATCACATCTGGATCAAGGTACTGCTATCATCTCTCTAGACATCGAACAGGCTTTCCATGATATTAGTTTTTCGTGGTTATTTAAAGTAATGAATGCATTCGGTTGTACGGGTTCGATTGTACGTTTTGTTACACCAAATGTATCCCCAACGGCTCACCTTGTTATTCCAGATTTTATATCAGACACCATACCTCTGACTAAGGGAACAAGACAGGGATGTCCCCTCTCCCCTTTGCTCTATAATATAGCGATTGAACCTCAATCTAGAATCCTTAACTCATCTGCTGGTGTTAGTGGTGTCACTATCTCCGACCAAACTTTCCGATCCGCTTTATTTGCGGATGATATTCTACTCTTCTCCTCCAATCCTCTGTCAGATTGTTAAACACTACGTGACCTATTTGCGGCCTTTCGACTCAGCTCTGGCTTCAGAATTAATTTTGACAAAAGTGAGGTTCTAGCATTAAACCCCTGGTTATCCACTAAATGGCGGTTGTCTTCCCCATTTACTTTAGCCACTCATTATATCACATACTTGGGCATACACAAAGGCCTTTAATAACAAAAATTGTAAAGGAGTTGGAAGCTTGGGCAACCCTCCCCCTCTCGCTCTTTGGGAGATGTCACCTCAAAATGGTGTTATTTACACGATTGCTCTATCCAATGTATACCATACCTCTTCTACTAAAACACTCAGATGTGCAAAAAATACACAAGGCTTTAACTGCCTTCCTATGGTCGCACAAAAAAACACGCATAGCTCTCCAAAAACATTGTCTCCCTAAGTCCGAGGGTGGTACAGGCTTGCCCAACTTAAGTTTTTGTAATCTTTCATGTCTACTTAGACAAGGTATTATATGCTTGAGGGAGCTTTGGTCTCCCTGCGCACCCTTCCAGCTGTCCTCCATTCCACTCTTAAAGCCTTGCCTTTACATCTTTGTTCAAATGTCCTCGTCAGGTACACAGTGGTCGCCTGGAGGGCTACCCTCAAATATATCTAACCATCTTACCATCCAGGGTAACCCCATATTCCTCCCTTCCACCATCTACACAGCCTTCAACTATTGGCGCACACGTGGCCTCACTACTGTTACTCCCTTATATTGTAGAAAGCCGGGAATTTAAGTCCTATCAGGTTCTCTCATGGGAATTCTCTTTGCCACCACCCCATGTTTTTCACCACCATCAATTGCTCAGCTATCTATGAACTTGTCCTGGACCTCAAACAGATCCCCTTCAAAAATCCTACCTTGATGTAGTGCTCCAGAAAGATGATTACTCTATTTCCAGTCTCTACTCTCACCTTATTACGCATCAATCGGATATATATCATCTTACCTCATTCCAGAAGTGGTCCTCTATCTTCAACAACACTGAACTTCCGGAAAAAATCCTACAAAGTTATCGCCACATTCACAAGCTCACTATCTCAGAAGCTTGGCGGGAAACCCACTTTAAAATCATCCACAGAGCATAATATCCATTCCGCACCCAAAATCTCAGAACCTAACCAAGCTCAATGCCCTTGGTGCTCTTTATCCCGCTCTACACTGCTGCACCGTCTGTGGGAATGCTCAGCAATATCTACATATTGGGACTCAGTGCTCACATATATCTTTAAGGTTAGCAAGATACGGCTACTCAAAGATCCATTCTTGTGTCTATTTGGATGTGATCCACCAGTTTCCCCTTCCTCATCGACAGGATCACCCATTCTCACACAATGGTCTTATATCTGTCTACTAGCGGCTCGCAGAACAATTATGTGCCACTGGATCAAACCATCTTCACCTTCCCTACAAGCTGTGAAGCTAGCACTAATGTCGCTTTTCCATATTGAGAGACTGGACACCATTGTCTTAAATCTCCACTTGACTACTCGTTTTTTTGCTAGGTGGTGAAAATATATGGAGTATACGTTCACTACCAAAGAATTATCATCTATCATACATCCATTCCGATATACTGACTGGTACTTGAAGCAAGATCCTACTAATACCTTGGGCAAACTCAAAATATCTGATCTGTCCAATCCTTCCAACCCCCTGACACTTTAATCCCCTCTCATTGTTCTATTGCTCTAGTATTGTTAACAGCCCACAATCCCCTAGTCCCTGACGGGCAACCCTGTCTATCAATATTGTCTTTTTACCACTTATGGCAGTCCTTAATACAGTTAATGATGCTCCCACTCCTGAGGGTTTCATAGTTTTATAGTTTGTTATGCTGCTATTGTGAATTCCATGATACGTAATATTTCACTATAGCACTGTTTACAGGTAAATACACCCCTTTCCTCCCCCTCCTTTACTTCCTCCCATCCCCTCCCCTCCCCCTTCCGACCCCCCCCCCCCTTCCTACCCATTACTCCCCCTAGTTATATTCTTTATATACTATATTGAATTAATACCATGTTTTAGAGATTCTCAGCGCTATACTTTCCATTGTATGTTTGTTTATACTTGGTAATGTAATAATCCAATAAACATTTTACAAAAAAATAAAAAATAAAAAATAACCTTACCAGTCCATGTTATCTCAGCTTGCAGAGCTTGGATTCATTGAATGAGTTTACCAAAAATGTAAATATTGCAGAATATACAGCCTCATGCTACATAACTAAGCTTAATTTCAAGCTGAATAAACTAAATCAATGTATCTTAAATAGAAAACTTTAGAAAATCTTTAGATAGAATTTGACTCTAAAGCATTTTTTTAAAAATACATTTTATAAAAATCAAAAAAATCTGATTTAAATTAAAAAAATATTTTTTTTTTAATTAAAAAAAAAAAATCATCAATTTTTATCCACCCTGGGGGACAGTATATTAGATTGAGGAGAAAATGCACTAATCTCAGTGATTTTGACGTTGAATCGCATCATCTCGGTAACCGATTCAGAGAGAGAGGTTACAGTGAGAAGGTTATTTATTCAGTATCTCAGTATGCGTGAAAAAAGCAATAGAGAACTTCTATGAGATGAAAGACATGAGAAAGAGAAACTATTTGATCATATAGTTATCTCTACTAGATATAGCTTAGAATTTGAAAAAGTGAAAGAGATCATTAGATAGTATGTTCCCGTGTTGTTTAGTGGTCCTCAATATAAACAAATACTTAAAGGGGGTGTCACGTTTGTATCCAGTAGGGCACCTAATTTAGGCCAAGTGTTGTCACCTAGTTTGATTAGGAGACCAAAGAAACCAACTGGCTAGGTACAATAGACAGATGTGGAGCGGTAAGTGTGTATTGCCAATATCTCTGACACCCACATGAGGTTGTATTCATGTCCACTGGTAATAAATATAAAATCAAACAACTGGTTAATTGTAACACACGCTTTGTGGTTTATATCATTACCTGTGTAAGCTGTGCAATACAGTACGTTGGTCGTACTAGAAAATTCAGTGTCAGACTACGTGACCATTTAAAAAATATCCAATGGAAGAGACAGATGAATTTAAGAAAACATTTAAGCAAATACTCATGGGCAAAGATACTAGCTCTCTGAGAATATAGGCAGTGGAACATATCAATAAATCTATAAGAGGGGGAGAGATAGATCTTCATTATTATGTCACCATAAAGTGTTTTGGGTATTTACTTTAAATACCAGCCTACCCAGCAAGCTCAACTTTTTTTTTTGTTCAAAAAAGTTTTTTATTAAGCAATTTACATATACAACATAGTCTTGCGTGTTTCTTAAAGGCAATACAGTTATCACATAAATTAGAATATAGCTTAGATGCAGAACAAATTCCATGAGTTGTCATAATTTAGGCAAAAGGAGAAAAACCTTGCAGAGTACAGGTAGTAATACCCTCTAACAGTCAACCTAACAGTTTAAGTGTGAGCAGTGGGTGACACCCTGAAGGACTCAAGCCATTATTCACGTACAGGTGTCTGAGTCCAAAAGCCACCGGTCCCAAATTTTATTGTACTTGGCTGGACACCCTCTGTTGATATATAAGAGTTTCTTATAGGACAATGTGTTATTCACATTCACCTTCCAGTCATTGAACCTAGAGGGTGACAGCCTCATCCATTGCCCAGCTACAGTTTTCCTGGCAGAAAATAGCGTTTCATGTAGGAATATCTTTGTGAATCTATTCATGTCCAAATCCGGGAATATCCCCAGTACACATTGTTTTGGGTCTAGAGTGAGTGGAGAGCCCACAGTGTCGTGCAGATAATCTACGACCTGCTTTCAGAATCCCTGTATAATAGGGCAGGACCATATGAGATGGAAGAATGTGCCCACCTCCTGGTGGCACAAGGAGCATGTGGTAGAGTGTCCCCTCTTAAATCTAGCTATTCTAAGGGGGGTAAGGTAAGCGCAGTGCAGATTATATATTTGACAGAGTCTATCAGAGAGTTTAGGGGATACAACTTTGCAGGAGTCCAGGGCCTCACTCCATTCCTCATCCTCCAAGTTTCCCACCTCCTTCTCCCAACGTTGTTTAACGTCATATGCTAATTTGGTGGAAGATGGGGCAATGAGCATATTATAGATGGTGGAGATTTGTTTTTGATGGTCTGTGCTTTTAACTACTTCCATGATAGGATTGGGGGCATGCTGTGGGCGGGACTAAGGGAACTGGAATTGCATGGCACGGTGTACCTGTAGGAATCTAAAAAACATAAAGTTTGGAAGCATAAATTCACTGCGAAGGGTATCGAAGTGTTTCAGTTCCCCATCCGAGAGTAGGTGGTGCAGATAATAAACTCCTTGGGTCCCCCAGATCTCGGAATCTGCAGGAACTCAGAGAGTAACCCATTGTGCCAAAGAGGGGTAAAGTCATCAAATTGAGGAATCCTTAGTGTCCCATATACATCTGTAATGATGCAGTAGGGTCTTGCTATCTCCGTCAAGTCTGGTACCTCCAAACCCACTGCAGTTGCGCATAGAGGGTCTGAGGTCCATTTTGCCCAATGCAAGCACAAGAATGTGCCGAATCTCTTTGTCTGTCTTATCTATGTGGTACAATTGGAATAACTGGGAACCAATATAGTAGAAATTGAAATTTTGGAGGGCCATGCCACCCAGATCAATGGGATTCTTGAGAATTCGCCAGGCAAGTTTATGTCTATTAGTTCCCCAGACAAATGGTTTGAGAAGAGCCTCCATGGACTTAAAGTATTTCAGGGGTAAATAGACCAGGGTATGCCAGAGAATATATACAATTTTAGGTAGTAGTACCATTTTTAATAAATTAATGCGACCCCAGACACCCAAGGGTAGGCGAGCCCATGTTTGCATTTTGGATTTAGTTAGGGCAAAGAGAGGTTCTACATTATGGGAGATGTAATCAGCTGGGACCCTAGATACATATACTCCCAGATATTTAATGAGAGACACTCGTTGTAATGGGAGACGGGCCTGGACCTGAGATGGTGGGAAGCTATTAAGAGGCAGGGTTTGTGACTTTTCCCAGTTGATCTTAAGCCCAGAAAACGATCCAAACTGTTCTATTGTCTGTAATACATTTTGGAGCGAGGGACCCGAGTCAGCCAAGTACAACAAGGTGTCATCTGCATACATACTGATTTTTTCAGTCAAGTCACCTAAGCAGAAATCGTGAATCTCTGGGTTTTCACAAATAGATATAGCGAGAGGTTCCACTGCCAGTGCATATAGAAATGGGGATAACAGACAGCCCTGTCTCATACCTCTTGTGAGGCTAAATGCCAGAGAGGGCCATCTGTTAGCCACCACTTTGGCCCGCGGGTCCTGATACAGTAGCTGGACCCATTTGATAATCTTAGGCCCAAATCCATAGCTCTCCAAGCATTTCAACAAATATCTCCACTCCACTGAGTCGAATGCTTTGGCTGTATCTAGAGTCACCACCACCCGTGCACCAACCCCCTCATGTAGAGCTTGTAAATTTAATGTACAATCTTCTTAGATTAAATGAGGTGTTATGCCCTGGCACGAAACCTGCTTAGTCTGTATGTATCAGGGTCAAGATAACTTGGTTGAGGCAGAGAGCAAGAACCTTAGCTAAGATCTTGATATCAACATGTAAAATGGAAATAGGGCGGTAGGATGCGGGTTGCCCCGGGTCCTTTCCTGGCTTGGGTATCAAAACAATAATCGCCTCTCTCATAGAGGGAGGTAACTCAAAAGATTCAAAGGCATAGTTGTAAAGCGCTAGTAATTTAGGGGTAAGAATCTCACTGTACTGTAAATAAAATTCTACGAGTAAGGCATCTGAGCCCGGAGACTTGGATCTGGCAAAGCTAGCTATTGCAATTGTAATTTTGTCTGTCGTGAGAGGGGCCTCTAACATTGCTATTTGATTGGCTGCAAGGTGGACTATTTGATTGGCTGCAAGGAGGGTAATTCCTTCAAGAAAAATTCATTGAATCCCCACCGTCAGTGGTTGTAGATGTGTATAACTCTTCAAAGAAATCTCTGAACTTAGCAGTTACCCTAGGAGGGTCAGTGATCTGCTCTCCCCCATCACCTTGAAGTGATATGACAACCGGCGGTCTATCTTCACCATAGACTAAATATGCTAGTAATTTGCCTGCCCGCTCACCGTGCTCAAATAGTTTTTATTTAGAGAAAAAGAGTTTTCACCTAGCCATCTCATACTGTAACCAGTTCACTACTCTAGTTTGCAACCGGAGCAAGTCAGCCTGGACTGGTGTGGGATCACGTACATATAACTGTTCAGTGGAAGGATAACTCCGCTACTTTATCCGGACCCTTGATAAAGTCACGTGACATGTGAAGCAACGAGTCGGGATGAGCCAAGTGACGTCATCCCTAGTGCTCGAGTGATACTCGTAGCTCGGTGCGAGGAGGAGATCGCGGTGGCTGGCTGGCTGACTGCTCTATGCACTAGCAATTGATACTAATACAAGTGAGTGTGCTTGATTTGTCTTACCAAGAAGATATAAAGTGAAAGGTTCACTGCGCAATGAATGTTTTTTTCTGTTTGATTGCATGAATGGAGTTTTAGCATTTGGAGATGGATACCTAGTGGATTACCAGAGGGGACAGTGAGCTGATTTTAAGGTGCAATCACAACATAGGCTGAATTCAATAAGGAAGATAATCATTTTGTAAAAGACTTCTTTGGTTTGTTTTAATTTTTTCCACACCAGCCTCTTAAAGGGGTTGTAAAGATGTTTTTTTTTTTTTTTTAAAATAACAAACATGTTATACTTACCTTCACTGTGCAGCTCGTTCTGCACAGAGTGGCCCCGAACCTGGTCTTCTGGGGTCCCTCGGCGGCTGTTTCAGCTCCTCCCCGCAAGCATTTACCACCTTCATGCGAGCTCCCTCGCACGGTGGTGAGTGCTTGAGGGCGCGCTCCCGTGATACAGCCGGCGGCTATAGCCGCTCGCTGTATCACTCGGCCCCGCCCCCCGGCGCGCTGCGTCATCGGATGTGATTGACAGCAGCGCGAGCCAATGGCTGCGCTGCTTTCAATCCATCCACTGCAGCCAATCAGCGACCAGGCTGAGCTGCAATGAAGCTGACGAGGACGAGGAGCGAAGATTCGAGGCGTCAGGTAAGTAAAACGGGGGGGCTGGGGGCGGCGGTACTGTCAAAAGTTTTTTCACCTTAATGCATAGAATGCATTAAGGTGAAAAAATTTTTACCTTTACAACCCCTTTAAGCTTCTATGAAGGAAGTGGACTTGACATCTTCGGCTTAGAACCACATAAATTGTCTTTACGGAATATATCTGCCTATATGTTTACAACAGTTTATTTAAGTATGTAAATAGTAGCGTATTTCGTGCACTAATTATTTACATTAGTTTATTTAACCATGTAATAGCAGCGTATATAGCGCACTAATATTTTTATATATATTTCTTTTGGTTTTAGTGGTATCAGAGCACTATTTAGAGGTGCGGCTTTATACACAATCACAATATAATTTATTTTGTTGATGCGGAAGTGCACTATAGTGTAACGCCATTACACAAAAAAAATTTTTTTGATCACTTTATTTTGTTTCTGATGATGCGGAAGTGCAATATAGTGTAACAAAATTACACAATTTTTGATCACTTTTATTTATCATTTTTTAATTATCACATTTATTTTGTATTACCATACAATTGGGAATCATCACTATTAGTATTTTATCAAATCAGCGCTTTAGTTTATCATTCAATTAATAACTCCGCTATCGCCTTATCAGCAGCAGCAGAGTCAGCCTTCAACCTATTAATCTGTGAACATGTACCTTAAAAGATTCCCAAACCGCAGATGGGGAGGCAGTCTGATCATTTTCCGTGATATATAGTCTCCAGTTATTCATGAGCTCGCCATCTTCCAGCAAAAGTGATAGCCAAAATGGGTTTAAGCGCCAGGAGCGGGGCAGTTTATCGACCAGGACGGTCAGGGTAATCCAGTAAGGGCTATGATCGGAGAGAAGCCTAGGGCAAAAGGCGGCTTCCTTTAACCATGGAGCAAGTATATAGCTATAGCTATAGTCCATATAAAATTATCATAGCAATGTGATAGGTTGTGTAACCATAAAATGTCCATCCACAAATGGAAGCCTCCACAAGGGGATTAGAAGCAAAATCCAGCAGGAGCTACAGGGTGTAAAAGAGAGGCACCTTCAATTGTAGCAATATGGTTACATTTAATGAAGGTACAACATTTAGCAACTCACATGGTTGATTATTAAACTGGCATATCTAAGTATGCAGGCATCTGGGGTAAAGCTGTCCACATAGTCCACCCTCTGCGCCGCCGGCTCTCACCGCTGTCAATCGTGACAGGGAAGACTACCCTGCAGTAGAGCAATCTGAAATTGAGGCTTGAACCACGTGGATCGCAGTGTGGAAAGGATGACGTCGATGGCGGTGCGGGGGATGGTCTATGTGGACAGCTTTACCCCGGATGCCTGCATATTTAGATGTTCCTGTTTTAACAACCATGTGAGTTGCTAAATGTTGTATCTTCATTAGATGTAACCATATTGCCACACTTAGAGGCGCCTCTCTTCGCTTTTATACTCAATTGTGACTTGACGCTACTTGTATATCAAGACATCGCTTGCACAGTATATCAAGTTAAAATTTATGAAAAAAATTACCTTATCTTGCAAAACATTCTCAAACCAAGTTACTCTCAAACCAAGGTTTTACTGTAATTTTCCCAGGAAAAATCTGACAGTGGTTCTAATCCTTCCATGCTCTATCCAAAATAAAATAAAGAGATTTTTTTGCTAGAATTGGGACTTACAGAGACATTGGGCTTCCAATGACATTGGGGAGGAAAACCTCCCCAAAAAGGACAGAGATGGCAATAAAAAAAAGGTCTGACAGAAGCTCTAACCCGTCCAGGCTCTATCCAAAATAAAAGAGCTTTTTAACTATGATTAAAGGCTAAGTTCACCTTTGTTCGTCTTTTTTTTTCTTCTAAATGCCAGCTCCCCTATGTACCAATATAGCATTAATGTACTTTTTTTTGCAAAAATAAAACAGCTTTCCATTTATTCTACACACGCTCACCTCATAGTCTTTATGGCTGTTTAAAAACCCTGCTCCATTACTTCTGCCTCACTTCCTGATCAGACTTTAGGTCATGACACAGGAAGGAGTTGATCAGCTGAGGGTAGAGGATGCAAAGTGTGTGCTAATGAGAGCAGCTGGTTAACTCCTTCCTGTGTCATGACCTGAAGTCTGTTGAGGAAGTAAGGCAGAAGTGATGGAGCAGGGTTTTTAAGCAGCCATAAAGACAGTGAGGTAAGCCTGTGTAAATTAACTGGAAAGCTGTTTCATTTTTGCAAAATAAGTACATTAATGCTATATTGGTACATAGGGGAGCTGGAATTTAGAAAAAAATAAAAGGTGAACTTAACCTTTAAGGCTACTGGTCGAAAACGCGTAAGCCTCTGTACTCTAATAAAATCAATAAAATCATCATATTTAGGTGAACGTTTTGCCAGTTTGCCATTTCCCTTTTCATGTCATGTTCAGGTGTAAGGAAGACACCATAAGCCAGTGCAGCGATCACTCACTGCCTCAGGGAATCTTACTGGGCATTGCTTCTTTATCTACAAACTTTTTGCTAGAGTTGGACTTACTTACTTTGTCATTTCACTCATTCAAGGCAGAGTAACAGTGCCTCTGGATAGCCCTCCCTTCCATCCCCAGCAAGGTATACTCACCTATGCGCAATCTCTTCCTGCTGCATTGGAGCCCTAGCTTCACTGCTCTTATATTTGGATATGGGGAAGGTCACATGCTCCATGTGACAGGCATGAACACTGTCACATGGAGGGCAATCATCCAGCTGAGAAAGCTCCAAAACCTAATCTAACACCAGTTTCATCAAGGTGGCCTCCTGCAGTGGGGAAGGGGCAAGTTAGCATGAATGTAAGTATAATTTGCTGGGTTTGAGGACTATCTGGAGGCACTGTCACTGTGTACCATAAGTCACTGTCACTATGTCACTCATAACAAAATGACAATGTCTCTGTAAGCCCAACACTAGCAAAAATAAGAAAAAACTCCAAAAAACTCTTAATTTTATTTTGGATAGAGCCTGGAGGGGTTAGAGCTACTGTCAGATTTTGACTGTCCATCTTGTGGTGGAAAATGGCTCAGCCAGTTAAATCCAGAACTACCTGAAGTATGGCACCTCTGCTGTCAATTCCCATTTATGATTTGGAAAAACTGCAGGCATGCATACTGTTCTACCTGGTAAGACTATGCACAGCACATTACACATTTCCAACAACCAGCACACACTGCATACTGACACACACTGCAAGCAGTGGGAAATGTGAGACAGCCTCTGATTTACTCTTAGCTGGTTGCTGTCTCTGCCAATTTCCATCAAAGCAGCCACTGAGCTCAGTAAACAGCTGTGCTGCAGGGAAAACATGAAATATGAATGGAAAGGCCTAGCACAAATCACTTCCATCTTCACTGTGTAGAGAGGAAGCATTTAGAGAGAGAACGCAGTCAAAAAGAAAAAAAAAAGGAAAAAAATCTTCTGTATTTTTTTTAACCTAGTTCAGTTTAACCCTTGATGCGTTCACTCTTCCTTGACGTGTTATGGAAAAGCGCATGGCCTTAGAACATATATATATCATTCTGTCATTTTCCGGCAGTTGCTGCCTGTGCGCTTGTGTGTAACCTGATTTTTTTTTTTTTTCTATTTTTGGCTCACACAGTTTTGAACCCATTAAAGCACAATATACGCATAAATCAAGTAAATGTTTGTTGAAAATGTGTTTGAGGTGTCCAGGAAAATACCACAGGGTAGGCCAAGCAACCTGCAGCTTTGTAGCTCTTGTTAGACATCAGATATGGTCATTTTGCTCTTGTGGGGCTTAGACACTAAAAGTAGGTTGTGTTCTTTATCTAACCACAAGTCCAATAAAGGAAAAAAGATCAACCAAGGTATGAGAGATATGAATCTTCAGGCTGTCTGATTTTTTTTTTTTTGTTATATTAATCAAATTTTATGGCAAAAAAGTCTGCCCTGTCTGTCCATCTGTCACATTTTATCTTTGTAATGAAGCTCTATATGTGGAAAGATCAATATAGTGTATATTGTAATGCTATCATAACGGAAATACAGGGTCTCCTATAGATGACCTTCTTTTGAAAATGCTAGTTGACAGGTTTATATGCTGACTCTCTAGCCAGCCGTTCTCAACTAGGGTTCCTCCAGAGGTTGCTAGGGGTTCCTTGAGCTGTTTATTAAAGGTGCTTGCATAGTTCCAGGGTTAAGGCCACTAGGCAGAAGCCAAAGCTGTCTATAGGGTGGCATTCTGACCACCACTGTAAAGAGGACATTCTTCCCACTTGCCACCAATGTAGGCAACATTTTCTTCCACTGACCCTCAATAAATTGGTTTTTACAAAGGTTCTTCGAGACCTTATAATTATTTCAAGGGTTCCCCAGGGGTAAAAAAAAGTTGAGAAGTGCTGCTCTAGCCCATCGTTTCAGAAACACAGAGAAGACAGAAGTCTTTTTTTGTATACTTGTAAGGGCCTCGCTAACACCAAGTTGGTTGGGACCTCACTGGGCAGCATGGCCCAGCACAGCTTCAATACAGGACATGGCAAAAAGCCTTATTTCCTATTAGGCCAATTCACACTACTGCACTGCGGTGGTATGCACTGAAAAAAGTACAGCATGCAGTACTTTTTTCAGTGCAGCACAGTTTGGGGCATGCTACTGCACTGCACCATGCTATGGCCAACAGAACAAAATGAGATGTCACATTTCAATAAAGTTTGCACAAAAAAATAAACAGTGTGATGTACCTGTATTGGCACATTGGCACAGCTGTCATCACACTGCACACCAGCGGCTGAATTCTACTGTACCTGCTGGTGTACACAGGCCTAAAGCTTTTGTGTTAGTTTTATTTTATTTGTATTTGTTTTTACTCTTACTATATGCAGTATAGTAAGTGTAGCACTCTCTAGCTAGGTGCTAGTTAACGTAGTTGTCAGTGTAGGTAAATTTGGCTTGGCTGGAAGCCAAGCCTGGGTTGAATCTGGGTCAGGGATGAGTGTCTCAGGGAGGCTGGATGATTCAGCAAGCAGTACCTCTGGTAACTCCCCCTGCTCTCTGTAACCTAGGAAAAGCTTCCAGAAGTAGTGGATGGAGGTTCGGAGGAGCTGTTTGGCATTTTTTGAGGTCCTCAACCAATCCCCAGCAAAAAAGGAGCTGGAAGTGTGTAGGCACCTCATAAATAGGCATGAGTCATACCAGCAGGGGCAGTCAAGTGGAAATATATGGCGTTAAACTTGCAGTAAAGCACTGAAATATACTGCGTTAAACATCACGTAACTCATAGAAACATATATTACCAATTCACGCAAAATGACGTATCCGTAAGTCAGTATTTTGATGCTAAAGACCGAGTTTATGGCAGCAGCTAGCTTCCAAAACCCTGGTATTTTCCGGAACCCAGTGCGTTTCTCTTTAAGATAAAAAGTGGTCTCCGTGGCAGATTCGCCACGAGATCACTTTTATTGGCGGCGGGAGAGGTGCCCACCTCCCTCCCGCCACACTCCGGTCGTCTCCACCGCTTAACAGACCCGTCGTAGTGCCGGAGACGGTCGCGCCCTCTCCTGTGGATGCCTGGCTGCCGACTGAGGGGAAGAGCTCCATGGCATGGGAGGGCAGAAGCGACGTCAGACGTCGCTTCCGCCCATAGCTCTTAACCACTTCACTACCCGCCTATAGTCATATGACGTCCTGGGATGGGATCTCCGATCCTGGGTGGTCATCATATGGTGTCCTGGGATTCCCGGCCGTCTAGGGGGCGCACGCGATTGCCCGTTAACCGGGCCGGACCGTGGATCTCTGTGTGTAAACACACAGATCCACAGCCTGTCAGCTCTGAGGAGAGCGATCTGTGTTCCCAGTACAGCGGAACACTGATCGGTCTCCTCCCCTTGAGCGTCCCCTCCCCCTTCAGTTAGAATCATTCCCTAGGATACATATTAACCCCTCCCCGCCCCCTAGTGGTTAACCCCTTCACTGCCTGTCACATTTACACAGTAATCAATGCAATTTTATAGCATTGATCGCTGTATAAATGTGAATGGTCCCAAAAATGTGTCAAAAGTGTCCGATGTGTCCGCCATAATGTCGTAGTCACAAAAAAAATCGCGATCGCCACTAAAAAAATAAATAAATATTTTTTTTTTAAAAATGCCATAAATCTATCCCGTATTTTGTAGACGCTATAACTTTTGCGCAAACCAATCAATATACGCTTATTGCGATTTTTTTTACCAAAAATATGTAGAAGAATACGTATCGGCCGAAACTGAGGAAAAAAAAGCTAAAAAAAAGAAAAAAAAATTGGGATATTTATTATAGCAAAAAGTAAAAAATATTGTGTTTTTTTCAAAATTGTCGCTTTTCTTTTGTTTATAGTGCAAAAAATAAAAACCGCAGAGGCGATCAAATACCACCAAAAGAAAGCTCTATTTGTGGGGAAAAAAGGACGTCAATTTTTTTTGGGTACAACGTCGCACGACGGCGCAATTGACGTTTAAAGTGTGACAGCGCTGAAAACTAAAAATTGGCCTGGGAAGGAAGGGGGTGAAATTGCCCTGTATTGAACCGGTTAAAGGAGAAATGTTTATTTTTTTTTTTTTCAAGTGACTTTCTTTTTAATTGCATTTTAGTGTAAATATGAGATCTGAGGTCTTTTTGACCCCAGATCTCATATTTAAGAGGTCCTGTCATGCTTTTTTTCTATTACAAGGGATGTTTGCATTCCTTGTAATAGGAATAAAAGTGACCCAAAAAAAAAAACAGTGTCAACATAAAAAATTAAAAGTAAAGTGAATAAGAAAAAAATTATTTTTTTAAAGCGTCCGACAAGTTTGCGCATGTGAGGTATCGCCGCGATCGTTAGAGCGAGAGCAATAATTCTAGCCCTAGACCTCCTCTGTAACTCAAAACTGGTAACCTGTAGACATTTTTAAACATCGCCTATGGAGATTTTTAAGGGTAAAAGTTTGTCGCCATTCCACGAGCAGGCAGAAGCGTGACATGTTGGATGTCAATTTACTTGGTGTAACATTATCTTTTACAATATGAAAAAAAAGTTGGGCTAACTTTACTGTTGTCTTATTTTTTAATTCAAAAAAGTGTATTTTTTCCCGCTTGTAAGACCGCTGTGCAAATACGGTGTGACTGAAAGTATTGCAACGACTGCCATTTTATTCTCTAGGGTCTTAGAAAAAAAGTTATAATGTTTGGGGGTTCTAAGTAATTTTCTAGTAAAAAAAATGATTTTAACTTGTAAACAACAAGTGAAAAAAAGAAGCTCAGTCCTTAAGTGGTTAAACGTGCACTAACGCACTAAACTAAATTGTCCTGACAGAATAAGGCCCCTTTCACACGGGACGGATCTGTGTTGATCCGCCCCGTGTTTATCCGCTGCTCAGCGGGGATCGCTCCGCTTTCCCCAGCTGAGCAGGCAGATGACAGGGCGGGACCCGCACACTGTGCAGGGACCGCCCTGTCAGATCTCCGCTCTCCCCTATGGGGGATCGGAGGAACACGGACCGTCTGTCCGTGTTCATCCAATCCGCTCTGCAGACGGATAGAAAAATAGGATTTTCTTCCGTCCGCAGAATCGGACGAGAGCGGAGGCGGACGACATCGGGTGTTAGCGGATGTACATCCGCTGACACCCGCTATCCCATAGGGATGCATGTATGTCCGTATTTCATCCGAAAACGGATGGATGAAATACGGACATACTGTCCGCATGTGTGAAAGGGGCCTAAACTGACACTAATGTAAAAATAAATTGTCACTACACTCACACTGAATGAACTATCACTAGATTCGCACTAAACTGAGATTCTACACTGACAATAGTATCAGATGAACACACTATAGCACACTAACTGTCTAGTAGCACTGAACAATGGCCTGTTCTATCTCTCTCCGTGCCGATATCATACTACAAATGGCCGCTATTGAAAGAATACCTTTATATTGTGGAGTGGGACTAAGAGCAATGAGCCATGATTGGATAGAGTCATCATGACAGCGTCCAATCATGGCTTTGACAGTGCTCTGTGCCCTGATTGGGCAAAGCTTTTATTGCTTCAGCCAATCAGGGATTCCAATGCGATGTGCGGCGGCGCAGTGCATTGTGGTCATTCGGCTGGCCAAACAAACGGTCGAACGCCCTGATAATTCGGATGTTCGTCGAATGGGCGAACAGCCAATGTTTGGCCCAAACTCATGCTCGGGCCGAACCATTCACCGATCCCTAGTTGTGAGGTAATAGAGTGTAAGTCTATATCTAACTAAGCCTAAGCTCCTACCGACCCTTCTAAATCCTATTGTAACTATCCTGTAGAAGGAAGAGGTTTATACTTACCTCCAGGGCTTTTTTTCTCAGAGAATAGGTGCAGGAACTCCCCCTTTTGGGAGTTACCCATTGTCTTTGCCCCTACCTACCTCTGAACACCAGTCCTTGGTTCCATCCCCTATCCACTTCCCAGCACTGCCCCTTTTAGAGAATACAGAACCAAGTAACATTTGTGGTACTAAGTAATCTGTATGGAATTTGTTATTGATAACAAGAAAAGCAGTAAAATAGACCTCCCACAGCCAACAACAATAGACCCACCAGCAACAATAGATCCCCCCTGCAACAATGGACCACCTACAACAAAATACCACCCAGCAACAATAGACCCTCTAGCAGCCACCTATAATAGACTGCTCCCTCAACAGTAGATCCCTCCCAGCGACAACTGACACCCCCAGAAACATAAGACCCACCCCAGCAACAATAGATTCCCCACCAGCAACAATAGACCTTCCCAGCAGCAATCAACCTGCAGAAATAGATCCCCTCCAGCAACAATAGATCCACCAGCAGCCAGCATCAATAGACACTGTAGCACAACCCAGCACTCCTTGCCATTACATACATTCAGTGGTGGAGGTGCCAGAACTGCGTTCCCCTGCATTCCCGCTGAAAAAAAGCCCTGTTTACCTCTATTCAGGGCGCTCCAGTCATGTGATTGGCTTCTGGTGGCTTCAGGGGAAAGGAGGCACAACTGACAACAGATGTCCCATGCTAAGCCTATGGGTGATGTCACCACACAAGCATTTCTCTCCTACCCCCTGAAGCTGGCTGCTGGGGAGATCATGTGACCAGACTAGAGCGCCCTGTAGGTAAGTATAAGCATTTTTCTTCTACAGGGTAGGGTTAGAAGGGAGTAGGAGCAGTTTTAGGCTTACTTAGATATAGACTTGAATTCCACTTTAAATGAAGCTGCCACTTGCATATACGGAGGACAGGTTCACTTTATTCAAAGTTGGTCGCTGTAATGGAGAATATTAGATCTGGCAGGTTATAAAACCTGCCTCAAATGCTGCTGTTTCCCCAGAGCGCGACCTATATAGGGGGAAAAGTGACACTTCGCCACTTTTTCATATCCTAGTGTTTCTCACACACAACACTGTTCAGAGTAAGTCCAATAATCCTATTATGCCGCCTCCCGGGTGCAGGCATATCAGGACACAGTTTTCAATCATAATACTCTAGCACAGCATCGGGACCACATTTTCTTTTACTGTCTCTTAGTTTCACCACCAACCTTTCCTATCCAGATGGTCTCACCACACTTTATTTCCCCCCCATTCCTTCATACACATAGTTCTTTATTGCCGTGCTGAGGCAAGGACCACTCACAGCAGTTACTCCTTTCTGTCAACTTTACTGGCAATTTCTATAAATGTATTGCCCACAGCGGTAATCATTACCATTAGAGGTTTGTGAAGGCTGACAGGCAATGCAGCTGTGTTCTTTCTTCATCATGGAGCATTTGCAAGAAAGACTATTTTTTACGTTCAATGGAGCTTGTTAAAGAAGTCCAGGTATGGATATTTTTTACAAAGTTACATTGGTCCAGCTTAGACCAATGAAACTATGTTTATGCCATACCTATGGGATCCCTCTAGTCTAGAAGCTGAAAATCATTGTAGTAGACGCCGCCACTCCAGTGATCTCCACTAGCTTCTGGGTCCGATGCTGAGCAGCTGCCATGCTACTTTGTAAACAAAGAGGGTCAGCCACTCGGCACAGGCACCATTCAGAGAATTCAATGAATGCAAATTGTCTTCTTTTTGGATGACATGGAGATCGTGATGTCAACACCCGACTTCCCCACCTTGTCCAATAAGAAAACACTTTGTATTCATTGAGAAAAATGCAAAGCATTCTCTGATTGGCTCTCATGCCAAGAGGCTGACCTTCTGTGTTCACAAAGCAGCAGGGCAGCCGCTTGGCACAGGATCCAGAAGCTAGTGGAGATCACTGGGGTAAGGGTACTGTATCTGTAGTGATTTTCAGCTTCTAGAGTAATCCTTCAAGTATGGTACATGCTTAAATATAAACAGATATCTGCGCTAACTGAAATAGGTATAAATTTGGTAAGTAGCCAGCATAATTTGTTGATTCGTAAAACACAGAAATAAAAAATAATAAATAAAAAATGCAGCGCTAAGTAGTTTAAAACTAAATATAATAGTCAGTGAAAGCCAATGAAGATTAGAGATGAGATGAAACCTCCACCAAAACTTCCATGTGAAAGGGATAAGCACACCACACCCAAGTGCTTCCAATCTGCTTACCAGAAGGATATGAAAAGCAAGCGATGTAATTTATATGGTGAAAAAGCTCAGCAGTGAATCCAATTGGCATACTCCATGATGAACAGACTGATTGAGTTATCACGTATCACCAGGAACTCAAGTATCACATGGGACGATGAATCAATAGTACGATCATCAGCAGGATACCCCAATAAGAAGAAAATAACAATAGTGAAGCCCGTATGGGTAAATTACACGTTTTTATTGTAGTCTACTTACATGTGTCAATAGAGAAACATCACAGAATAAAAGAAATGGTCCGCGGCTCAACAGCGTGCTTGAATCAGCCAGCCTGACATGTTTCATCCTATGTGGATATCATCAGAGGCGTGATGGTACATGCTTACTTTCATTGGTCTATAATACCTGGAATTTTTCTTTAAATTCTCTCCATTGCTCAAAGTTCTGAACAACTGTGACATCATATAACCAGACTGCTTAAAGCAGGGGTGTCCAACTTTTTGACCTTACTGGGCCACATTGGAAGAAGAGGAAATATTTTGGGCCACACGTAAAATACACTAACAATAAGAATAGCTAATGAGACGGTTAGCCAAAATTTACTCAGATGTATCGTGGCCAGGAGGGCAACATGTTCCATATTTGGTGGACGTGCCCGAAAGTACATCAGTTTTGGACAAGAATATTTAATTTGGTATATTCGGCAACTGGATTGAATATTCCCAAAAATGTTAAGACTTTTCTAATCTATTGAGCGAGTTACTCAAAAATCTTAGGACTCTCGTCTTTTTTAATTTTTTCTGGCAGCGAAAATCACCATAGCACGAGCATGTAAAACTCCAATGATAAATCTAGCATTAGCGAAAAATAAAATCTCCTGGATCATGATTAATGAAAAATTGGCTAGCATCCTCCGTGATCAACAACATCGCTTTGAAAAGGTTCAGAACCCCTCTAGTCCCCGTGAGGGGTGGGATGGAGGGGGTCAACGGTCTGGAACGTGATTGGCTATATATATCTTCTTCTTATATTTCTCATCCTCTTTTTTTTTTCATCTTTTTCCTCCATTTTCTAACTTCTACCTGTTTTCTTTTTGAAAACCCTTTGATGTGGGCTAAAGGACCACCTCTAGTCTAGTTTATGTATGGAAATACTGTGTTCTTCAGATTAGCATCGACTATTTTTGTTCAATCTTACAGCAGCCTTTTTATGGGATTCCTTCCCCCTTTTTCTTTTCTTATTATCTTGCAACCATATATGAATAATAGTCCTGAATTGGAGTATGTGCTACTATCACCATTACTATGTCTACAGTGAATGGACCACCTTAATCACTGCACTCCATGCTTTTTGCATGTCTCCATCGTGCCTTCCGGGTGGAGATGTTAGTGGACAGTCACTATATTATTGTTTAGTCGTGGTATGATCCGAATACGATGACTTTTGATAATCCCCACCATAACACCCTTGTTTGACCATTATTTGTACAAGTTAGTACCTTATTGTTTGTCTAAATCTCTTTTCAATAAAAATCATTGGAAAACAAGAATAGCTGATGCGCAGAAAAAGTCGGGCAGATCACAAGTTAACGATCACTGATATAGATATTGTACCTATCTGTAATGTAATAAAACTTCATTTTTTTGTAATATGATTATAGGATTTTGAAGAGTGAGATATTTTTCTATGGGAAGTTAAAACGTATAAAAGTCCAGTAAAGAGACACTGTCAAATTGTTCTTTACTCTCATGTGTTTGTTTCTGGTGAAAGGGTCTCTTTAAAGTATATATATAGCCAAAACTAACTTATGTCAATACCATTTACAGTGCTTACAAGGTTCATGAAGACTCACATAGTGGCATTACCATGAAGACTTTTGTAAACCTCTCTAACTAAAGTTGGGTATAAACTAACAGTTGTTTTACGGTAAACCAGTGGGTTGAACGAAGGAAACCTCACAGATCCCTGCATCAATACAACGATGTGTGATGCAGGAATCTCTCCTGTCGAGACATATTCTGACAGGGGTAAGCCCCCCTCCTGGTCAGGGGCGGATCCAGAGCCTAGTCTCAGGAGGGGCACTGCCAGAAAATACGTTTTTTTTTGGGGTAAATTTAATGGGGAAATGGCTGGTGTTAGCGCTTCAATCATCACGGCACCATGGTTGTTATGGTGTCAGGATGATTGAAGCGCATTATTACTATTATTACATGGTTATAAAAAATGAAATGGTTCAACTCACCATAGAATCAGTGGGAGCCCCGAGCGTGTCACTTGCCACTGTTATCTGCCACACGTTGGGGATTGTCACTTGCCACGTCACCTGTCACTAGATGCGGATTGTCACTTGCCACGTCCCATGCCACACGTTGCGGATTGTCACTTGCCACGTCCCATGCCACACGTTGCGGATTGTCACTTGCCACGTCCCATGCCACATGTTGCGGATTGTCACTTGCCACGTCCCATGCCACACGTTGCAGATTGTCACATGCCACGTCCCATGCCACACATTGCGGATTGTCACTTGACACATCCCATGCCACACGTTGCAGATTGTCACATGCCACGTCCCATGCCACACATTGCGGATTGTCAATTACCACGTCCCATGCCACACGGTGCAGATTGTCACTTGCCACGTCCCATGCCACACGTTGCGGATTGTCACTTGCCACGTCCCATGCCACATGTTGCGGATTGTCACTTGCCACGTCCCATGCCACACGTTGCAGATTGTCACATGCCACGTCCCATGCCACACATTGCGGATTGTCACTTGACACATCCCATGCCACACGTTGCAGATTGTCACATGCCACGTCCCATGCCACACATTGCGGATTGTCAATTACCACGTCCCATGCCACACGGTGCAGATTGTCACTTGCCACGTCCCATGCCACACGTTGCAGATTGTCACTTGCCACGTCCCATGCCACACGTTGCGGATTGTCACTTGCCACGTCCCATGCCACACGTTGCGGATTGTCACTTGCCACGTCCCATGCCACACGTTGCAGATTGTCACTTGCCACGTCCCATGCCACAGGTTGCGGATTGTCACTTGCCTGCTATAATTGTCTGCTGTGTCCCAGTCAGAGTCAGGCTTATTTAACTGGTGACCCCCTGTCATCAGTGCTGGGCAGGGAGGAATGGGCTGGCTGCTGCCACTGGGAGAGCGATGGGAGCAGAGCGAACACATGGCTCATCCTGAGCGGATGTGTCAGCACTGCATCCCGCCCCAGGGGGGGCAGCAGAGAGATGATGTAATCTCTCTGCTGCCGCGGCTGCCTGTACATTCAACAGTGTGGGCGGAACTGCAGGGATGCAGGGCGGCGCTGGGCGGTGAGAGATGATGTTATCTCTCTGCTCCCCCGCCCGCCGGCTCCCTAATTGGCCAGCAGCCGCTCACAAACTGTCACTGAGCCGCACACAGCTGTTCACGTAATGGAGCCGCCCGTGCTCTCAGCTGTGGAGCCGCCCGCCGGCTCTCTCACCCACAGCGATGCCTGCCCTGCCCACCCACTCACCCACAATCTCGGAGGGGGCAATTGCCCTGTTGCCCCCCCCCCTGGATCCGCCCCTGCTCCTGGTAAATACACTGATCGAATGCTGGTTTTCTACCATGACTGTTCAACAGAAGCCAATCGTTAGACTGGCTTCAGTTGAACAGAGCCCTGTACACACAGACCGAAAGTTGGCTGATTCCTGCTGATCGGGTGGGTTTTTGGCCCGTATGTACCGGGCTTAAAACTCCCAGAGTTAAATTGGTTGTAAACCCTTACATATACCCAGTGAAGTCACTGGCCTCAGGTGATACACTGAGATGAAACAAATTCTCCTCCATATGTTGTACCTGTTTTTCTGAAGCTATTTCTTCACTACAGCCATTAAAATTGCAGTACTTGTACAGCGTGTCTGAGCTTTCAGAAAGCAGGGAGTGGAGAGCTGAAGTTACACTCTGCAGAATTTAGTGAGAGCTGATTGGAAGGAAGGGACATACCCCCTCCCCCCCTTCACACAGGATCAGAACTGAGGCTGTGTGCTGGAGCTCCCTCCCCTGTCACTTTTTTACCTTTTTGGTGTCAGGAAAACTTGTCAGAAGTGACTCATGCAGATAGCAGAGGAATGAGGCAGCAGACAGAAATTACACTTAGGGCTCTGGATTCAGACAAGTGCAAATTATAGAGGAATATGTTTTCTTCATATTTCATATTAGAGGTTTACAACCACTTTAACCGCTTGCCGACCAGCTGCCGTCATTTTACTGCGGCAGGTCGGCACGATCCCGCGAACCATCGTAGCTATACGTCGGCTCGCGGGATCGGGATAGCAGGCGCGCGTGCCCGTTGCAGTGCGGGTGTGCCAATGCTCATGGCCGACAGTCGCGATGACCGCTGGCCACGAGCGATTGCAGGCACGAGAGGCAGAACAGGGACGTGTATGTGTAAACACACAAATCCCTGTTCTGTTCTGTGAGGAGTGACAGATCGTGAGTCCCTAATAGCTAGGAATCACAATCCGTCACTTCCTCTAGGTCAGTCCCCTCCCCCTTCAGTTAGAAACACACACTCAGGAAACACAGTTAACCCCTTGGTCACCCCCTAGGGTTAGTCCCTTCCCTGCCAGCAAAATTTGCTTTTTTTTAAAAAAAATGGGGATATTTATTATAGCAAAAAGTACAAAATATTGGGGGTTATTTACGAAAGGCAACTCCACTTTGCACTGCAAGTGCACTTGGAAGTGCAGTCGCTCTAAATCTAAGGGGTAGATCTGAAATGAGTGGAAGTTCTGCTGATTTTATCATCCAATCATGTGCAAGCTAAAATGCTGTTTTTTATTTTCCTGGCATGTCCCCCTTGGATCTACAGCGACAGCACTTCCAAGTGCACTTTCAGTGCAAAGTGGATTTTCCTTTAGTAAATAAACCCCATTGTGTTTTTTTCAAAATTGTCGCTCTTTTTTTGTTTATAGCGCAAAAAATAAAAACTGCAGAGGCAATCAAATACCACCGAAAGAAAGCTCTATTTATGGGAAAAAAAGGACATCAATTTTGTTTGGGTGCAGCATCGCACGACCGCGCAATTTTCAGTTAAAGCGACGCAGTGCCGAATCGCAAAAAATGGCCCGGTCATTCAGCAGCCAATTCTTCTGGGGCTGAAGTGGTTAAGTAATTTTGGGCAACGTTGCTGGCAGGTTGTTTTATCATAGAAGAGACTGTAGGGGATCTATTTATAAAACATTTGTTGGTAATATCACACACACACTTGTGCATGCCCAACAAATTTAGGCTATAATTTCTCTAATAGATTAGTTCCTTTATCATTAGCGCCATCTAGTGGAAAACATACTGCATTTTGGCCACTAGATGGAGCTAATGATCGTAGGAAATAATCTATTAGAGAAATTATAGCCTAAATTTGTTAAAGCGGAGATCCACCCAAAAGTGGAACTTCTGCTTAATTGCTTCCTCCCCCCCTCCGGTGTCATATTTGGCACCTTTCAGGGGGGAGGGGGGAACAGGGACCTGTTTTTGACAGTTGGGCCCCCTCCTCCTTTCTCCGCCGCCAGGCCAATCAGAAAGCGCAGCGTGCTTTGTGCATGCACAGTAGGGAACCCGGCGTGAAACCGAAATGCTTCACTGCCAAGTTCCCTTACCTGGAATGGCGGCGGCTGCACCCGACAGTCAATCCGAAGATCGGCTGGGGTGCCGACATCGCGGGCTCCCTGGACAGGTAAGTGTCCATATAGTAAAAGTCAGCAGCTGCAGTATTTGTAGCTGCTGAATTTTAATTATTTCATATTTTTTCCCCAACAGAGAACTCCGCTTTAAGCATATGTAATGCACGTGCCATTCATCCGGTGAATATTTACACATAGAACCCTACAGTATGGGTTGAGGATATTGCAGGGCTGCTTTAAAGGAGAAGTATGGGATATGAGAAAAACAATCCTTCATACTTACCTCCCATGTAGCAGCATTGGTGTTGAGATGGAGCTGTCCCACCCCCAACTCTAAGGCCTCATGCACACAGGACGTTTCAAAAACACCAGCTGTCAGGAAAAAGCAGTGTTAAAAACAAGCCGCTTTTCTGAACAGCGTTTATGGGCGTTTTTCTGCGTTTTCTGGCATTAGTGGTTTTTGGCATTTGTTCAGTAAAAACACTCCCTATAATGTAAAAAACCCTCAAAACGCAAAACGCGGCTTAACGCTTGTTACAGCGTTTAGCCACGTTTTTTGGGGGTTTTAGTTTTTACAGCTCAGCAGCCTCTGCTCCTGGACGGACAAACTGCCATTTTTTTCTACTGCCCCTAAACGCTTATACCTCCAAACGTCTCTGAAAGTTTATGTGTGCATGGACACATTGGCTAACATGGAGGGGGGTTCAGACGCAGTGAAAAAAAACATCAGATGCCCCTAACAGCAGGTGTTAAAAACGTCCTGTGTGCATGAGTCCTTAGACCAAGAACTAAGTGATCACATGCCCACTGATCACTCAGTTCTTGGTCTGCTCTGAGCAGGGAGCAGTGACTGTTAGTCATCTGCTCTTCGATCGGTTCCTCCAGGGCTCACTGGAGCACTGGGCTGGGGAGGGTTCGGTGCGGCTGGCTCGGACTGAAAGAGGTGAAAGGCGGAGGCAGCTGTGAGTCAAGCAGCAGGGGACAATATTGTCGGGATCCTTCCAGAGCCTTGCAAGGCTCTGCCTTGTCAGCTGATAGCAGGCAACAGCCAGCTATCAACTGGCTCTAGGTCACAGGAGAATGAAAGTAAGTGCACTCCTGTGACCCACAAGAGAGGTATGACCAAAAGAACTTCTGAACTCCATGCAGATATTAAAAATATGCCAATAAATACAGTATTGTAAAATTAAACGTTAAAATAAAATAAAAATAAAAATATAAAATAAAAATATAAAACCCCTAAGTGAAAATGTCCAAATTGGGCCCAAAGTATCAATATTTTGTGTGGCCACCATTATTTTCCAGCACTGCCTTAACCCTCTTGGGCATGGAGTTCACCAGAGCTTCACAGGTTGCCACTGGAGTCCTCTTCCACTCCTCCATGATGACATCACGAAGCTGGTGAATGTTGGAGACCTTGTGCTCCTCCACCTTCCGTTTGAGGATGCCCCACAGATGCTCAAAAGGGTTTAGGTCTGGAGACATGCTTGGCCAGTCCATCACCTTTACCCTCAGCTTCTTTAGCAAGGCAGTGGTTGTCTTGGAGGTGTTTGGGGTCATTATCATGTTGGAATACTGCTCTGCGGACCAGTCTCCAAAGGGAGCGGATCATGCTCTGCTTCAGTATGTCACAGTACATGTTGGCATTCATGGTTCCCTCAATGAACTGTAGCTCCCCAGTGCCAGCAGCACTCATGCAGCTCAAGACCATGACACTCCCACCACCATACTTGACTGTAGGCAAGATACACTTGTCTTTGTACTCTTCATCTGGTTGCCCCACACATGCTTGACACCATCTGAACCAAATACGTTTAATTTGTGGTCTCATCAGACCACAGGACATGGTTCCAGTAATCCATGTCCTTAGTCTGTTTGTCCTCACCAAACTCTTTGCGAGCTTTCTTGTGCATCATCTTTAGAAGAGGCTTCCTTCTGAGACGACAGCCATACAGACTAATTTGATGCAGTGTGCAGCGTATGGTCTGAGCACTGATAGGCTGACCCCCCACCCCTTCAACCTCTGCAGCAATGCTGGCAGCACTCATACATCTATTTCCCAAAGACAACCTCTGGATATGACGCTGAGCACGTGCACTCAACTTCTTTGGTCAACCATGGCGAGGCCTGTTCTGAGTGGAACCTGTCCTGTTAAACAGCTGTATGGTCTTGGCCATTGTGCTGCAGCTAAGTTTCAGGGTCTTGGCAATCTTCTTATAGCCTAGGTCATCTTTATGTAGAGCAACAATTCTTTTTTTTCAGATCCTCAGAGAGTTCTTTGCCATGAGGTGCCATGTTGAACTTCCAGTGACCAGTATGAGAGAGTGAGAGCGATAACACCAAATTTAACACACCTGCTCCCCATTCACACCTGAGACCTTGTAACACTAATGAGTCACGTTACACCCGGGAGGGGGGGGGATGGCTAATTGGGCCTAATTTGGACATTTTCACTTAGGGGTGTACTCACTTTTGTTGCCAGCGGCTTAGACATTAATGGCTGTGTGTTGAGTTATTTTGAGGGGACAGCAAATTTACCCTGTTATACAAGCTGTACACTCACTACTTTACATTGTAGCAAAGTGTCATTTCTTCAGTGTTTTCACATGAAAATATATAATAATTTTTTTTCAAAAATGTGAGGGGTGTACTCACTTTTGTGAGATACTGTATTTAATCTGTTTGCCCGGAGTTCAGCTTTAGGGTAAAACAGTTCACTAACTGATTTCACTTATTCCATACAATTTTCATTTCCCTCCTAATATATAAAGTCATTTTTTTATAGTAAATAATTATCTTAGGTGAAATTGATTGAATATTACCAATACATTACCAATACATTTGGATCAACATAATTAACAATGTAGACCCTCCATGGATATAAGCAAGTACAGTACTTGAAAAGCACCTCTTAGATCAGAATACCTCGGTGGGAAAAACACAGGGAGGACATTTTGTTGGCAGGTGTGTTAAGAAATACTTCAAAGCACAACCAAAGAACTATGTCAGCTTGTATTGTGAAATTATTCATGAAATAGATTGCATTATGCAGCATGTCAGAACAACACATACAAAACAAAATCGCTGGTTAGAGGTAAAAAGGTTGCAGAGAGAAAGCCTAACTTTCATGTAAGATGCAGGATCTAGCAGGTATTGTACTTAAAGACAATAAATTATAGCCAGCCTAAAGCAAACCTGTATCAGTAACAGACAAGTTAAAGCTGAACTTTAGGTATGGATTTTACCACAAAGTTACATTCACCCGGATTGGAGCAATATAAAGCTGGGTATATACAGTGCCTTGAAAAAGTATTCATACCCCTTGAAATGTTTCACATTTTGTCATGTTACAAACGTAAAAAACGTAAATGTATTTTATTGGGATTTTATGTGATAGACCAACACAAAGTGGCACATAATTGTGAAGTGGAAGGAAAATGGTAAATGGTTTTCAAAATGTTTTACAAATAAATATATAAAAAGTGTGGCATGCATTTGTATTCAGCCCCCCGGAGTGAATACTTTATAGAACCACCTTTTGCTGCAATTACAGCTGCAAGTCTTTTTGGGGATGTCTCTGCCAGGTTTGCACATCTAGAGAATGACATTTTTGCCCATTCTTTGAAAAATAGCTCAAGATCTGTCAGATTGGATGGAGAGTGTCTGTGAACAGCAATTTTCAAGTCTTGCCACAGATCCTCAATTGGATTTAGGTCTGGACTTTGACTGGGCCATTCTAACACATGAATATGCTTTGATCTAAACCATTCCATTGTAGCTCTGGCTGTATGTTTAAGGTCGCTGCCCTGCCGCCCCAGTCTCAAGTCTTTTGCACACTCTAAAGGTTTTCTTCTAAGATTGCCCTGTATTTGGCGCCATATATCTTACCATCATCTCTGACCAGCTTCCCTGTCCCTGCTGAAGAAAAGCATCCCCACAACATGATGCTGCCACCACCATGTTTCACAGTGGGGATGGTGTGTTCAGGCTGATGTGTAGTGCTAGTTTTCCTCCACACATAGCGTTTTACTTTTAGGCCAAAAAGTTAAATTTTGGTCTCATCTGACCAGAGCACCTTCTTCCACATGTTTGCTGTGTCCCCCACATGGCTTCTCGCAAACGGGACTTCTTATGGCTTTCTTTCAACAATGACTTTCTTCTTGCCACTCCTCCATAAAGGCCAGATTTGTGGAGTGCACGATTCATAGTTGTCCTGTGGACAGATTCTCCCACCTGAGCTGTGGATCTCTGCAGCTCCTCCAGAGTTACCATGGGCCTCTTGGCTACTTCTCTGATTAATGTTCTCCTTGCCCAGCCTGTCAGTTTAGGTGGACGGCCATGCCTTGGTAGGTCTGCAGTTGTGCCATACTCTTTCCATTTTCGGATGATGGATTGAACAGTGCTCCGTGAGATATTCAAAGCTTGGGATTTTTTTTATAACCTAACCCTGCTTTAAACTTCTCCACAACTTTATCCCTGACCCATCTGGTGTGTTCCCTGGCCTTCATGATGCTGTTTGTTCACTAAGGTTCTCTAACAAACCTCGAGGGCTTCACAGAACAGCTGTATTTAAACTGAGATTAAATTATACACAGGTGGACTCTGAAGGCAATTGGTTCCACTAGATTTTAGTTAGGGGTATCAGAGTAAATGGGGCTAAATACAAATGGACGCCATACTTTGCACATATTTATTTGTAAAACATTTTGAAAACTATTTATCATTTTCCCTCCACTTCACAATTATGTGCCACTTTGTGTTGGTCTATCACATAAAATCTCAATAAAATACATTTACGTTTTTGGTTGTAACATGACAAAATTTGGAAAATTTCAAGGGGTATAAATACTTTTTCAAGACACTGTATATATCGAAATTCAGACGGTTTGGCAGGAACTGGCTGAGTTTCAATCCATGTGTACCACTTTCTGTTCATCAGAAGCTAATCAATAGACCAGCTTCTGTTGAACGGTGCCCGCTGGAAAACCAGCATTCGATCAGTGGGGATCAATGGGGAATCCCTCCTGTCAGAATACAATAGCACAGCGGGAGAATGCTGCATCCACATGGCTTGTGTGGATTCATGAATCTGTGAGGTTTATTTTGTTTAATCTGCTGTTTGATAAAAAAAACTGAAAGTGTATACCCAGCCTAAAGCAGTAGTAAACCGCAAAAAAAATCTTCTACCTGCAAGTTAATTTCATAATGTGCTAGTATGCATTGCATACTAGCACATTATGAAAGACTTGCCTGAAAATGAAGCCCTGCAGCATCACCGCTGACTGGACTTCCATCTTCACCCAATCTTCTTTCCAGGTTCGCAAGCTGCAGTCATTTGATTGGCCGAGCTGCAATGTGGTCACTCCCACGCATGCGCATGGGAGTCACAGCGGTGGCACAGCTCTCTCTCGCAGTGCGCATGCTCCGGTGACATCACCAGCGCTACTTAAGTAAATATCTCCTAAACGGTACACGTTTAGGAGATACTGTATAGAAAAGAATCACCCCCTTTAAAATAATCACATTTTGTTGCTTTGCTGCCTGAAATGAAGACAGACACAGTTTTTGTTTTATCCAGCTGTATTTACTCAGTGCAACTTATAACATCCAAGTGGAAGATATAACACCAACATGTCAGAAAAAACAAAAATCAAAAACAGAACCCCTCTTCTGCCAGTATTTTGTTGAACCACCTTTTGCTTTAATTCCAGCCTTTAGTCTGTTGGGATTTGTCTCTACTAACTTTGCACATCTAGACTTTGCAATATTTGCCCCACTCTTCTTTGCAGAGCTGCTCAAGTTTAGTTAAACTTGATGGTGAACGTTTGTGGACTGCGGACTGCAAGTTATTCCACAGGTTTCCAATGCAACAAAGCAAAAATAGCCCATGGGACTTCAAGTGAGACGAGCACGGGGGCCAACAAAAGTAGAAATAAACATAGTTATATTGTTTATTGAAAACATGAGTAAATACGTGGACATATAAGCCAAGTTATTGAGGTAGCATAATGACAAATTGCTTAAAAACATTCACATGTGTTGTTTTTTTAATATAAAGAGTTATACAAGCATCTAAAACTCAGCGAGTTTCGCTAGCCACTGCTTGCTTCTTCAGGAGTAGATCCTTGTATACAATATATCTTATAAACAAAATATCAATTGAAAATATATATCACCAAAAATATATTTTTGTATATAGAGGCCCTAAAAGAGCCCCATACTTACAAATAGGCTACGCCGAGGTTTACAAAAAGTGATCTCTCAGGAGGCCTCCACGGGATATGTCTGGCCCGGAAGCTGAAGGGATGGAGCTGACAGCAAACCACCGGGGGAACATGTGGGGGGCAGGCATGGCTCAAGGATGAAAAGTCGTGTTCATTGATGTACCTCAATGTTCAGGATAGACAACTGCAATGTGGGTATATATATATATATATATATATATATATATATATATATATATATATATATATATATATATAAAACGAATGCCCGGTACACACAATCCGATTATCAGACGAATGATCGTCCGTTTTTTTTTGCATGCTGACGTCACGTCGAATCTGATGAGATTAAGTCACGAAAATTCCCGTACGACAGCATAAAAATTCAGAAGTGATGTCATGTGTTGTAATGCATTTGTATTGCATTTTCGAACGATAGGTGTACTGATGAAACGAAAATCGTACGATCTGGCATCGTACGAAAAAAATTTCCGTGCATGTCCGATAGAATAATATCGGATAAACTGTCCTGATCGGCTCTCAAAAGCTCTGTACTAACGATCTGATTATCGTACGATCGATTCGAATGCGGCATTTTTCGTACGATTTTCGGATCGTGTGTACGGGGCATAAGTATGCTCATAAATACTGCTATAACAGACAATAAATAGTAATGGATAAATCTACATATTATGCAGAGCAATCCCTCCATACTGTGGACATGAATAGAAGGAGAGTGCTGTGAGTTGCAAGGAAAGGTGCTTGAATGTAGAAAAGGAATGAAAAAGTGATACCATTAGGAAAACTATGGCATAGAAAAAAAAACAAAACATAAAACATTACTTAAAGTGCAAAGTATAAAAATGTGCATGGGAGTATACCAACAAATGGGATATATAGTGCTTACCAGTATGTCCTCCATGTATGAGATGGAAAGGCAGTGTGAAAAGAGGGGAGCCCCATGTCAACCTTCCCACTTAGATCCCCCAGCGGGTACCGCAGGCCACACCCCTAACGCCATGTGATATGGCTGATTGTGTGAGCGCAAACGGTGCTCACCACTCGGGAAGGAGAAGTGCGCGTGTGCGCGAATGTCTCCTAGCCGCCTGTGATGGACAAAGCCATGCCATAACGTGATGACGCCGATGGAACCTGAAAGTCCAACGGAAGGTGTGGAGCCACGCCATGACGCGATGACAACGCTGGACCGCGGAGATCACATGACAGGCTTGGAGGCAGATTTCCTATGGGGTTTAAGTTTGGCCTCTGACTATGCAATGCAAGGACATTCACCTTTTTCTCCTTCATCTACTGAGTGGTCATTTTTCTTGTGTGCTTTGGGCCATTGTCATGTTGGACGGTAAACCTTCTTCCCATTGACAACTTTCTGGCAGAGGGCAGCAGATTTTCCTCAAGAATTTGACGTTTTTTTTTTTTTTTTGCCCCATCCATTTTTCTTTCTATTCTGACAAGTACTCCAGTCCCTGCTGCAGAGGAACACCCCCATAACAGGATATTACCACCTCCATGCTTTACTGTAGGAATGGTGTTAGTTGGATGGTGAGCTGTATTGGATTTCTGCCAGACATATCATTTGGTGTTGAGGCCAAATAATTCAATGTTAGTTTCATGTGACCAGAACACCTTTTTCCACGTGGCCTCAGAATCTTCAAGGTTCATTTAAGTTGGTCAGATGAGACTAAAATTGAATTATTTGGCCTCAACACCAAACAATATGTCTAGCGGAAATCCAATACAGCTCCCCATCCAAATACCACCATTCCTGCAGTAAAGCATGGAGGTGGTAATATCCTGTTATGGAGGTGTTTCTCTGCAACAGGGACTGGAGCACTTGTCAGGATAGAAGAAAAATGGATGGGACAAAATACCATCAAATTCTTGAGGAAAATCTGCTGCCCTCTGCCAGAAAGTTGTCGATGGGAAGAAGGTTTATCTTCCAACATGACAATGACCCAAAGCACACAGAAAACATGACCACACAGGTGAATGTCCTTGCATGGCCTAGTCAGAGCCCAGACTTAAAACCCATTGAAAATCTGTGGAATGACATGAAGACTGCAGTCCACAAAAGGTCACCATCAAATTGAAATAATCTTGAGCAGTTCTGCAATGAAGAGTGGGCAAATATTGCAAAGTCTAGATGTGCAAAGTTAGTAGAGACAAATCCCAACAGACTAAAGTCTGGAATTAAAGCAAAATGTGGTCTAACAAAATACTGACATAAGGGGATCCTTTTTCCAACTCAATAATAGTGTTTTTGATTTTTTCTGACATGTTGGTGTTATATTTTTCACTTGGATGTTATAAGTTGCACTAGTAAATACAGCTGGATAAAACCAAAACTGTGTCTGTCTTAATTTCAGGCTGAAAAGCAGCAAAATTAGATTTTTTGTTAAAGGGGGGTGATTATTTTTTATACCCACTGCATTTACTGTACCTACAGGTAAACCTTATATAGGCTTACCAGTAAGTATAAATCAATAAAAACACCTTTACTACCACTTTAAGTGTGCATATAACATATCTTTGAAATTGCTGCGGATGCGGTTCCATAGGTATGGCATATCCATATGACCAGAGTGATCGCCGATGTCTGCTGAGCAGTTGCCCTGCTGCATAGTGACCACAGGAAGACGCTTTGCATTTGTTTTACCACCCGCTGACCCCCTATCTAAATTAGAGCATGCAGTAATTAACTGGCATGTTGCTTTCGGCAGGCTGTACCACCGCATAACGTAATCCATTCAAATGAATGGGGTCGCTTCACAATGGTTCTGCAGCATGGTGGGTGGGCGTTTTGAGATTTTTAAGTAGGCTGTAAGGAAACTACATATCACCTCCTCACCTTCTGTCAAATGCCCTATGAATAACGATCCACAGCAGATGGCTTTTCAGAAGGGGAGCAGTAAAGCCGCATGTGTGAACAAGCCCTACCAGCCTTGCCACCCTTGGCCATGACCTTTATTGGCTACACGGAAACCTGGCCCTGAGATAAAATCAAAGACTGACAGAACTGCCATCCTGTAATTTTTCTCAAAAGAGGTTACCTGTGCCCCGCTCAAAGCCTCTGCAAGCCATTGGTATACAACAGTCAAAAGAGTCCACAACCAGGAAGGTTCAAATCCAACCTTCTTCATTGAAAACGATGCTGGGGTATAATACCGGGAACAAAACAGTTGATGTGTTTCAGCCTATGCAAGCCTTGTTCATGACAGTTGACGCGTTTCAGCTTATGCAGACCTTAGTCATGGCTGAAACGCATCAACTGTTTTGTTCCTGTTTTTTTACCCCAACATGAGAAAGCATTTAGTAGTAGGTAAATGCACAATACTGCAATCGTATTTGATTTATCACTAAAGCATGCTGCTTGTGTGGTTCACTCCATAGGGAACTATTGGTATGATTGTGGTAAGGACAGTATACTGGACTGTACTTAGGAACAAGAACTTGGAAATGCGTCAATGTACTCTATAAATCATTGTGCAATCTGTCAGTACTAAATCAATTTGAGACACAATAAATCTTTCAAAGACCGAATTTGTTCTGCAGAAATAATGCCGCATTGTCAACTGTTCCATCTTATTTTGAGAGTAATCTCAAAGACAATTTCCATCCCTGCATAATAAGAAAGACAAGGTCATTGTAAAAAGGCAAAATACAACATTAATTAAGCTGTAGCCCTTTCTAGGGTCAAAGTTAATTTAAGAAATGCTGCTCGCCAAGACTGCATGCAAGAAGATTTACAGAGGAGGTTCATGGCTAATGCAGTTGAAGCTCTAGCTGCAGTCATTTTCTTTTGCCAGGTTTTTGCTATTTGCATTAAGTGATGCAAATTTTACTTTAAAGTAGATATTCTCAACCAAATTTCCTTGCAACCTTAGGTTCTTTTTTGATAGGTTGCTAGGAGATAGTTGCGCTATGGTTGATTGACCTCCCAGGGTGAACGCCACTTGTCTGAGCCAGTGGAATAACACCAATGACCTTTTTAGCGATCTCAAAGGATGGCATTCTGACCACCAATATAAGGGAGGAATTCTTCTCACTGACCTCCAATGTAAGGGGGAAATGCTTCTCATCTACTACCAAGGTAATGGTAAATTCTTCTCACTGACCACCAATGTAAGCAGTGAATTCTTTTCCCTGACCACCAATGTAAGGAGGAACTTCTTCTCGCTGACCACCAATGTAAGGTGGAAATTCTTCTCACTGACCACCAATGTAAGGTGGAAATTCTTCTCACTGACCACCAATGTAAGGAGGAAATTCTTCTCACTGACCACCAATGTAAGGTGGAAAATCTCACTGTCCACTAATGTAAGCAGGGATTTCTTTTTACTGACCACCATTCTTCTCACTGACTGACCACCAATGTAAGGTGGAAATTCTTCTAACTGACCACCAATATAAGGTGGAAATTCTCACTGACCACTAATGTAAGCAGGAAATTCTTTTTACTGACCACAGTTAAAGGGGGAAATTATTCTCACAGACCACCAATGTAAGGTGGAAATTCTCACTGACCACCATTGTAAGAAGGAAATTCTTCTCACTGACCACCATTGTAAGGAGGAAATTCTTCTCACTGACCACCATTGTAAGGAGGAAATTCTTCTCACTGACCACCAATGTAAGGAGGAAATTCTTCTCACTGACCACCAATGTAAGGTGGAAATTCTCACTGACCACTAATGTAAGTGGGGAATTCTTTTTTATGACTTCCATTGTAAGGGGGAAATTCTTCTCACTGACCACCAATGTAAGATGTAAATTATTCTCACAGACCACCAATGTAAGGAGGAAATTCTTCTCACTGGCCACCAATGTAAGGTGGAAATTCTCACTGACCGCTAATGTTAAGGCCCGTACAGACAACTGGACTTTTTGACAACAAACATGCAAATTAGCTGTTTTGGAGCAACATCCGACCGTGTCTACGCTTCATCAGACAAACTTTTTCTGTTTTCATCTGACTTTTGTTGGCTGTGCGAACGCACAAACTTTCCGGCAACAAAAGTCCGATGGAGCAAAGTCCGATCGTGTGTACACAAAACCATTGGACTTTTGTACAAACTACAGTACGCAGCCGCGAGAATGTTTCCAGCGCGATCCCATCGCGCTGGTCCTCGGCGACAGGGTACTGTACATCTCGCGCTGGCTGCAATAGGAAAAACACATTTTCCTATTGCAGCCAGCGCGAGAGGGAATTCCCCTCTGGGAGCATACCAGGCCCTTAGGTCTGGTATGGATTTTGGGAGGGACCCCCACGCCGTTTTTTTGGCGTAGGGGGTTCCCCTTAAAATCCATACCAGACCTAAGGGCCTGGTATGCCCCTGGAGGGGAACCCATGCCGGTTTTTTATTTAAAATTTGGCGTGGAGTTCCCCCTCATGATTCATACCAAACACAGTGCCTGGCATTGGCGGGGATCCAAGGCGGATCCCCGCAACAGTGTGAACCGGACTCACAAGGTGTCAATCTCGCCGATAAAAGGGGAGAGATTGACACAATATCAGACAACACAGAAGTTGACCAAAGGGTGTGGTAAAGAGCTGAAAAACCACGTGATTTGGTTAAAGTTGGCTGAAAAAGTTCTGCCATGTGTTTGCAATACAAACTTATGGCCAACGCCCTTTGTACAAAAATCCAAGGGAAAGTTTGTAAAAAGTCCTATCGTGTGTATGGGCCTTTAGTGGGGATTTATTTTTACAGAGCACCATTGTAAAGAGGAAATTCTTCTCACTGACCACCAATGTAAAGGGAAAAGAAGCTCCCCCCCTCCCTCCTTCTCTGCAGGTGGATGACCCTGGATCATGCTACTGGGAGCCGGAAGGATATCGTCACCTGGGGATTAACATCTTACGCTTGTACCCCTGCAGGGGTAGGGCACTCCGGTGAGTGCAATCATATAAGGGGGATATTGCCATCAATCACTGCACTTCTTTACCTACATTCCACTGCAAAGGAGACATTCAAACATATCGGAAGAAACGTCACGTCACCTTTATGAACATTCTGTTTTTACGCTTTTTACACATTATATACTTTTTTACCTGATACATAGCGAGTTGATGAATTGTATATTTTTTTATTTATTTTTTGGGTTTTTTTGCGTATTGATTTTTATTGCACATTGTTTCATATATTAAGACATATATTTAATATATCTTTGCACCTGTCACTTTGGATCCCCAAACCAAAGGACTCATTTATATGAGACCTATAAGCACCCGTCACTTTAGTTTTTCATGTGTTTTTTTGTTTTTCTTACCTATATGTTATAGTGGCAGAGTTTTCATTAGTTGTATGTTGTTTACAATTTAATTTTGCACAATCCAGCACTTAGCACTTTATATTTACAACTAAAAATTACTGTACTGATACACGTTATTATTTTTATAATAACTCTAACAAGAATAATTATTATATTGATACACTTTTTTATAACAGCGCCACTCCCTAATTTTTAGTTTTTTATTTGTTTTGGGTTTCATTTAGGTGTTCCCTGTTTACATAGTGGGGCAGCAGTTTTCAATATTCTGAAGCCCGGATCCTTTTGATAAACAGGCAGCATACATAGCAGCAGCAGTGAAAAGTGAGCATGACTGCATTGCATAGAACATTGGACTTGGCATTAGTTTGTTTTTTTAGGTTTTATTTTATTTTCACCTGGTAATCCTGCCTGTAAGTTTATTGTTTTTTAACAGAAGAAGCTCTCCTGTACAGTCACACCACTTCAACCTGGTAGGGGTGATTACAATAATCAGCTTTTACTTATTTATGTAAAGCCTTTAACCCAAAAGGAAACAAAACTGTTTGCTGTAACTGCTTATAAAGTGTTAGCCGGAGTTTGGTTTCAATTTGTTAGTGTATTTAAATCTGATAGTATATCTAATACTCCCCTTCCCCCAGACTGACAATGCTACTGTGCTGTCCAAAGGTGCCCCCTGTGCTCCTTCATCCAGAATGGGGACACTCTAATGCATGAGGTGTGTTACTGGCCCAATCACCAAGCAAAAACAGAGGGGGAGAAGCTCAAAAAAGAAAATGAATGTAGCCACCACATCTAATGATTGGTAAGCTACAATATACTACATTTTTTTACATTTACCTCCAATGAGAGCTGCAAGAATAATCGTTAAAGAATCAAGATCGCGATTCAATTCTCCTCACAATCTTAAAACAGCATTTCCCTGATTCTATGTGCAGAAAGTTCTCTGCTCAATCCAGGCAGCCTGCCAAGTTTATCACAACATCAGAGATAAAGAGAAACATTGTAACATGTACTTCTTTTAGATCAAGGGAATTAAATTCGGTCTGTAAATGAGGTCAGTTTAACCAATTAAAGACTAAACCTTTTTCTGCTTACAAGTTAAAATCAGTATTTTTTAGTGGAAAATTACTTAGAACCTCCAAACATTATATATATATATATTTTAGCAGAGACCCTAGAGAATAAAATGGCGGTTGTTGCAATATTTTATGTCACACTTGCTAAGTTATTTGCACAGCGGCCTTTCAAATGCAATTTTTTTGGAAAAAACACACTTTAATTAATGTAAAATAAATAAATAAATAAATAAATAAACAGTAAAGTAAGCCCAATTTTTTTGTATAATGTGAAAGATGATGTTGCGCGACGAGAATCGTGAGATAATTGTCACTCTTTTACCATCTTTCTGTAGTGAGAAACAACTTTTATTACTTCCTGTGGCATAATCACCAAGCTTGAAAATGTCTTGCAACTTCAGTTTCTGGGAACTCAGTGCTGACCTACACATCCCCCCAAAACCACATCTCCCAAAAGTCCTGTTTCTATACACATTTTGTGAGAAGCCTGTTGTTGGAAAGAACAGCATGGTTGCTAATAAACTGACAATACTGTATGCATTATACCTATTTATGCAGCAGGTGGCGCTGTAGTACTATAGTGTAGAGTTCATGTTTTCTATGATATAACAGGATGAATTGTCTATCTCAGTGCATGTAGTTGTTTGCTCCTGTTCCGTGAAAAGACATGTTCTGATATTACTCCGTAAAAGTAAAGCTGTTTGCTGTATCCAAGAAGCTTCCAGTGCATAATTTCAATACTCTGCACAACACCTCTTGCAGTCAAGACATCCCAATTGTTTTGCTGGGAAAGAAATCAATGTATGCATGCAGAGTAAGACAAAGAGGGGTGTGGGACAGGCAGAGTTTGGTAGTCCAGAAGGTTGGGCTGATGACGCTGGTTGGGATTTCAGTCAAGCAAAAGTACTGCTCTGTCAGCTCAAACAGGAAGTTAGCATACTGGATTTCTGCCAAATCAACAGGTATTTTTCTGTAAATTATTAATTGCCTCTGGGGACAATATCAGTAAATAGATAAGATCAGTTAGAAGTTGTACCATCATCCAGAAATTTTTTGAGATAAAGGGATTGGGAGCCTGGTCCCCAGCCAGGTGCTCACCAAGGAGCTAGGGGGCAGTTGGACTATCTTGGTACAATACAATGAAGGTTGGTTCACATATATGAGCAATCATGTAAAAAAATGTATACAAAAGTTTATTGATAGACAATACATGACAGAAATTACAATAATAAGTTAAAAAATAGATGACGGTCCAAGTGTTTATCACCAATATAATACTCCCCTGATGGGGAATATCACTGTGGGATAGTAGGTCACGGATAGTATTTCTACTAGTTTCATGGACTGAGCCACTTCATCAGGAAAATATCTGAATCCCAGTATGCACAGGGCAAAGAGCGTCACCAATAGAGGTCTCCCGCAGCGACCGGGGGAGACTAACTATTCGAAAGGCTGGAGTCTAATTTACAGGTAATGATCAGTAACGGGGTCACGGGAGAGAGAATACCACTGGAGAGAGATACCTGATAGCAAGTCAATAGAAGGGATACTCTGGACAAGGGGTAAGGAGTGGCACTGCAACAGGCATGAGCACGGCACCCCCACCCAGATGCCAGGAGTGCCCAGGATAATACAGCAGAGATTCTCCCAGGCACTCGATCCAGCAGCAATAAACTTTTATATAATTTTTTTTACATGATTGCTCATATATGTGAACTTACCTTCATTGTATTATACCCAGATAGCCCAACTCCCCCCTAGCTCCTTGGTGAGCACCAGGCCGGGGACCAGGCTCCCAATCCCTTTATCTTGGGTATTTTTCTGTACCTGCCAAATTTTTAAGGGAATAAAACTGTCAGAATATAAAATCAGCTATGGGCTTATGGGGAAAAAATGTGCATGTCTTGTAAAAATTTACTAAATATGTTTTTTTTTTATTTTGCTCTGATATAAATTTTAAGGAAGAACTTTATTAAAACACTTGGAAATAACTTAGCAACCAACAACTGTTTAAACAATAAACACCTTAGTCAGTAGTATTCAAAGTACAGTTAAGCTAACAGAAGTATGTAACATACAACATAATGTGTAATGGGGTCAGGAGTATATAAAGGTACATAGAATGTAAAGCACAGAAGTCAGGTCTATGTAAGGTACCACATATCAAAGTATACAGAATGCAGGAGTTAGAAACTTAACACAGCCAGGAGGACTTCAGCCCCCACCCAACCGTGGAATAGAACTGGTGATCACACTTCTGACCCCTCCAGATTTGTCTCCCTATTTTCTAACTTCTTATATTGCCTACATAGCATACCCTCCTGCTTCTCAATCAACAAAGCAGACCAATTCTTCCAACATTTATGGATATCTTTGAAGCTAAGGTTCCCTTAGCTATTATATACTTGAAGCCGACAAAACACCTGGTCCAGATTTTCAGGTCATTATTATAAAAAATATTTCTCGCTTCTAGTTCCACATTTGATTCAAACATTGCCTTTCTTTCTACCATCTCTCTGCAAGTGCACATAACTATAAATCCCAAAGGTCCAAATATGGCCTCTGATCCCGAACAGTTTGAACCTATTTTCCTACCTAATGTGAACCTGAAACAGCTGGGCAAAGCCCTTATTTCAATGGACCAATAAATACCAGACCATCCTTAGGGACCAAGTGGGGTTTGTTCCAGGAAAATATAAAATCCGGGGCTTCCTCTTACCCCTTGACTTATACAACGAGTATGATTCCCTCTCCTGGAACTATCTGCATGATGTACTATAGAGATGGGACTTTGGTGAATCATTACTGTTGTGAATATCTGCCTTATTTTCTACCCCGTCAGCTACAGATACACAGAATAGTATTCTGAAGCATTCCATATCTTCCGATACATGCAACATCGTTGACAGTTGTGCCCAATCCTTTTCATCTTGGCAATATAGTCTTTGGCACTGGTGGCCAGGAACAACTCTGACATAACCGGGTTTTGTACTGCTGGACTCCACTACAAGGTTTTTTTATTTGTGGATGACACCCTTCTAGTCCCCACCAATCCTTTCACTACTCTCCCAAACCTCCACCTAACCCTGGCTCAATGTAACCAACTGTCTGGCCCTACGATAAACAAACAAAAAAAAATCTACAGATTTGAATGTCACACTTTGATTTCTCACATTCAGTCCCATTTTCCCTACCACTGGATGTCTTTGACACTGGACAATCTGGGCATCAAACTGACCCCTAACTATTTAAAAGTTGCATAGTCTTAATCTCTTGGTCTCAGTCTGATACACAGGTAAGTTAATGTCCCATTTCTTACTGGGCATGGAACATCCAAGGCCTTTTGTCTGGTGGACTACTCATGGCTTCACTCACATATATATTTTCTTCTACTCCACTCTAAATATACTCACCTGTTTCGTATGTTCAGAAAAAGGGGCAAGATTTCACTAACTCCTGGAAGCAGAGGACTGGGGGAAAATCTGATGCAGAATAGTTAAATGTTCTCTGGATGTGGCTTACAAGGTTCTCTTTTGATATTATTGGGTACCAGCTCATACTGTCCTGAATTACAGTGGCAGGTGTTTTTTGGGGGTGTGGTCAGTGCAGTGATATATTATACATTTGGTGGTCCTGCCCGAAGTTGATCGCATTTAGGTCCAGGATGGACCAAAGGACTCACAGGTGGTTCTCCTCCACCATATGATTCCAGGTCTCTTTTCCTCCCAACAGAAATTGGCTACTTATTTGTGTCTGACTGCTAAACAAACAATAATCAAAGTATGGTAGAAAACTACAGTCTATTTTCAAGTCGTTAAGGAAGGAACAAATTAATATGATGCTGGTTAACAATAAACTATCAACGACTCACAAGCCATAGTTCAGAAATATGGGAACCATGGTTTACTTTTTCCTTCCTGTCTTTGAGCTCTTCTGGCTTGAGTACAATTTTTTATTTGTCTCTTATTCTTGAGTCCATGATGGATGCATTTTTAGCTGTTATTTCCCCTCTACAGACGCCTTTGATTTGGCTTTGTTCTCCAATTTGGTCAGTGGGGGAAGAAAATGTCCTGCCTTTGGCAGTCCTTGGGAGGAAGTATGCCTCAAGGTAAGTGATGAAAAAAGAGAAATGTCCCAGCATTGATGGTCAATGGGAGGAAAAAAAGGTTGGCTGACAATTCACTTCCAAAGCTGGACAAGCCCTGGACCCATGCACTGTGTTGCAGTATGACACAATAGCTTATAAAGGTGCTACAATCTGCAGTTAAAAACTTTTGAATGACATCACATTTGGCCGGGCTCTTTTCTGAGAAGCTAACTATCATGCAGTGATGTTCTTCTCAACTCATGGTGACACAGGGTAGAACATCTGTATTCTCTCACTCTTATCCTGGTTGGCACAGACTGGTTCCTCCTGTTGACCGTTACATCAAAACGTTCCCCTGTAGTGATGTGGTAGTCGGAAGGAAGGACCATTCAGAGTTGCAGGATACGCAGAATATCTACACTTTTGGTAGTGTCAGTTTCAAAAGGAATTTCACCTGGGGATCACTCTGCAGTGTTTGGCAGTGCAAGCAGCAGGAAAGGTAACTATTCCTTCTGCTTCTTTACATACTTTGAGGAAGCAACAGTCACTTTAACCTAAATTGTAATATGCTTAGAATATCTTTAAAAACTCAACCTGTTATAGGTAGATTCTCATCTGTCACCAAGATACACTACGAAAATAAAATTGTCAATAACATTACAGAATGGCAACTATGAGTCACAAGAGAAGAGTTTGGCAGATAACAGAAAATTCTATTTCAGGTATAAGTTTTTTTTTACCAGACAGGCATTCTTGGATAAAAATATATAAGCCACATATTCTTTAAGCATCTCTGCTGAGAATATCCATCCTGAGTATTCTGATGGGATACTTAAATTGTATGGCCCATTTGTGTACAACATAATAAAAAGCTTAAAGCTAAAGGTATAGTTAAAAATCTTTTTATTCTCTACAGCTTTAGTTACATTACTTAACTGTAATAAAGTATGTCCCATGATGTGCAGGAAGTTGGATTCTGTAGAAATCTTCACTGAAGGACTACCCTGTCCTCTTCCTGCTGCTGAACTTCTGGCGCTGTGGGGTTAACAGCTTTGGGTCTCCGGGCTCAGCTGCACTAAAGCTGATCTGATGGAAATATGTCCTCTGATTTGGCAGGGGTCGAGCATAGGGAACCCAGTGACAAGGAACATTTCTGAAGTGGATTGTCTGGCTTCTGGATCGATGTAGCATGTACCAAATTTGGTTCCAGCAGAGGCTGCTATAGAGAAAGTGAGCACACCGTCACCTGAATTGACTCCATCACCTGAACCTACTTTATTATCCTATTATCCAGGAACAAATGAAGGCCACTGTTGAAATGGATACCATGCAGCTGGAAGTGAAACAGCCATCTGAGAAAAAGCACAGTCTGACCCCTGGACAAGTGAGCTACAGACTTCCTTTTTTGTCACCAGAGGCACCTACTACTCCTGGTGCTTTGTGGTCAGAAAATTGGGACTCAGGTGATTGTGATACCAAGGCAGCTGCCCCCCCGGGGGAGTATACAGTTCCCATTTGGGCACCAAATTCTTATTTGCCTCAAGAGGTTAACATTTTTTTAACTGCCACAGCGCACACTAATGTGCATCATCCAAAAGGCCTACAGACATACTGCTTTCTCTATGGCCCCTTTAACACATGCAGACCATTTGTCTGTTTTTTATCCATCCGTTGACAGATGGAGAACAGACATCAATGCATCTCTATGGAAAAACAGATGTAAATGGATGATCATCCATTTAAAATAGTTTACATCTGCATCCGTCAACATCCATTTTTTGGAACAGATCAAAGCCCTATTTTTGTTCCATTAAAAAAACAGAACGAACGAAAAATCTGTTTTTGCATTGGTAAAACTGATGAGAAACTGATAAGCAGTTGATGAGAAACTGATGTAAACGAATGAAAAACTGATGTAAACCGATAAAAAACTGATGTATCTGTTTTTTTCTTTGAAAAAACGTGACTGAACTGATGAAATGAACAGTCCGCATGTGTAAAGGGGCCTATATTCCTAAAGGACTGTTTCAGCTCATTGATAAAAAGAGTCATGAGATCTATGAGCGCTGTGTTTTGGATCATCTCCATGCGCCAGAACACTTGCGCTGCCAACTTTTAATGCTGTTTGTGTTAGTTCCGCTTGGGCCAACACATTAAGATGAACAAATACAGTGGCGGCCCGTAATGCAGGGTGCATGGGCGCCGCCCCCCCTCCTATTCATGTATCCAACCCCCTAAACTACATGTGGGGCGCCGGGTGCATAGACTCCAATGGGGCTTCTTTTTTTTTTTTTAAGCACGTGATTAGAGCCAGAGGCTGTAATAGGCTTCAAAAAAGGGTGGGCTTTGCGTCCCGAGCCCACCCAGTAGTGTGACAATAGCAAATTATTATTTGCTATTGTCTTCCTGATTCTCCTCCCAGTCAATCAGGAAGCAGGTCCCGAGACCCGTCACCTGATTGGCCGAGAGGAGAAGCGATCCTATTGCCCACTCGCCGCCCTGAGGAAGCGCTGCCCGTGACCTAGATGTGGTAAGTGCGGGGCTGATGACAGACCGGGGGGGGGGTTGTGTGGCTGTGGGTGCATTGTTTGCCGCCCCCCCCCCCCCCAGAAAATATACCACCAGCTGCCACTGGACAAATGTATACTTGTACGGCTGGGAGAAGAAGACATTCATTTCAAGGGCCATCGCCCTCAGACTGGGAAGTGGGTCAATGTTCCTGACCCTTGGTATTATCTGTAGACAATGTTTTATGCTTATAAGTCATGCTCTGCTATATTTGCTCCTGAATATGTTTGTGATCTATTCTTATGTTACTATAAGTGCCTAGCCACTCTGTGTTATGTAGTGTTGATGTTATGAGTAATTTATTGTTTATCATAGATAGGTTGTGCCTCTTTGGTCAGAGGGGTAGTGGACATTGTTAGAAGAGGGAAAGTGCGTCTGCTGGCAGCATTAGATGCTGAACTGTATAAACCAGGGGTTCATATTATGACCACCGCAATTAGTCATGGATAAGCTCCTACAAATGTAATTGTTATTGGCTCTTTACCTGGTACATTTATTGACCTGTTTCCATCTTGAGTTGGTTGCAAGATAATCTATACACAAATAAACCCACCTGATGTTCGTAGGTATGGTTATTACTGGCATTTGCACAATAATACTTGACTTTTTGTGAAGAAATGTTCTTTCATTCTGTACCATGTTATTTGTGCTTAGTATGTTCTATGACATCTAATCTTCTTTTTCACTTGATTGTACTTTTGATATAATGTGCTATTGTTTACTGCAATAACGCTGTGATACTATCTGTGAAGATGTAATAAATATTCCAAGTGTTTTTCAAGCCTCAATAAAAGAATTGGACTGTGCCTTTAGGTAGAGTGCAGTGATTCATGAAGATGCCTGATACTTGTAAGAGCGTGTGACTTGGGACAGCACACAGCTAGGCTGGTGGGAAGTAGAACTATGGCACTGAAAAGACCGTGGGTTGGGCACCACCACCACTCCGCCTACTCGACTTTTGCGAGGGGTGTGAGTGTACTGTTGCACAAGTCACTCCCGTTTAAGCTCCTGGACCTGGCCCTGGACCCGGAGGGTAGATATGTTATCATTCATGCACAAATACACTCTTTAAAGTTGATTATTGTGAGTTTATACTTGCTGCCTCCTGCCTCTCTTGCACTGTTAAATAGGATCACGGCGAAGGTGGCGAAGTATGCTACTGACAATATTGTCCTTTTGGGGGATTTTAATTTAGTATCTGACTCGGATATGGACAGGCTGACAGTGACGAATTCTTCACATCAGGGTCTGTCACAATGGGCAGCTACCTATGGCCTGCCAGATGTGTGGAGGTGGAGGAATCCGCAATATCGGGCCTATACCTGCCACTCAGCTTCCCACAAGACCTTTTCCCATATAGATTTGGCCTTCGCTGGTGGGTCTGTCCTGCCCCGAGTCAGGGACATTTGCATACTCCCGAGAGGCATTTCAGATCACGCTCCGATGCTCCTGTGCCTGGATACTCTTGTCAGTCCCTCAGACCAACTTTGGTGGTTGTCCAGGTTCTGGATCTCGGATATGACGGTAGATATTAAGTTTAGGGAGGCTATGTCTGGATATTGGGCGGTTAATCCAGGATCAGCAGGGGAGGGCACAGTTTGCAAAGCATTTAAGGCATTCACGGGGGGACAGTACCAGACCATCATAGCTAAAACCCGTAAAGAAAGAAAGGCTGACTTGATAAGAGCCGAGGCTGCGGTAGAGGCTCAGGAGGCTGCCTACGTTAGGACTCAGGATCCACAGCAGTACACAAGGTTGCAATCCCTGAACAGAGAGGTGCTCCAGATTCGTACTTCCCTCACACAAAAAAAGCTGTTATACCAGTTCCAAAGCATTTTTGAACAGGGAGAGAAAACAGGGAGGCTACTAGCTTGGTTTTCGAAGGAACAAGAAAAAGAGAAATCCCCCTTCATTGGGACTTTTAAGGCAACATACACTTATGTTATGCAAAAAGTTAAGTTTATTAGATATATATGTAGCACTAACTCACGGTGGAGCTGCTGGTTAAAGTGGGTCTGTTACCTTCACTCTGCTTCCCTCTGTTTCACCGGCACCGGGTCTAGGGTTCCATTGAGTTTACTTCTGGATGACACACGCACCAACACTGGCGTACGTTTTCAATGCTTTATTAAACAAACGACTTAGGAAGTAGCAGGAAAGAGGTAGAAAGGAAACTCGCAGAAGAAACTCAAATATTCTCTGAAAGGGTTCTCTTGGCAAAAGGTCTTGGTATAATTCAAATACTAATTGAAATGCGCTCCCCTTGTGGGACACACTCCTTGCTCGTCTGGATAGGCCTCTCTCACCGGTCTAGCAGCCAGTACGCAGCACGAATCAAAGTCTCTGCCACAGACTTGGTTGGAAATAAAATCCATACGATCCTCTGCCACAGGATGTATAGATTTGCTGTAGTGAAAGTCAGTCACAGTGCTTGAACCTTTAAGCCGAGCCGGCAACACTATACTGTATAGTTACTTTTGGATACGTCCTCCAACCGAGTCACCAGGCCCCTCTATAGACCAGCATGCGGCATGATCTCTCCAAGACGGGTCCTCCCCTGGGATCTCCTCGGTTGTCCAGCTTCGTCACACGGGACTGACAGCTCAGGACCATTCCTCGGCCATGGTGGCAGGCTCCAGACAAGCCTCTGGACCCACCCCTGTGCCGCTGTATCGTTGGGCCTCCCGGACGGAGGACCACGAGGTAGCTCCTTAACGCATACCTGTCGGCCAGGAGGGCCAGCAGGTGGCTGTAAAACGAACCCCAAAAAATGGCGTCTGTCCCATAAATACCCTCGCCCAGACTGCAACTCGGAGGATCACCTCCACCGAGCGTGCCTCCGGGACAGAGGAGCATCCATACGCTTCAACACATTGCCTTTCCAACCCTGACCAGTGATAACAGCGACACCCACCGGTCAGCACGGAAACACCCACAACGTCAGCCAAGCTGGAACAGAGGCGAACTTTTAACCTTCCTAACACACAATTTACTAAATTTACCTAACATGCGGTAGATTGCAAATCTACCAGCGCTACATATATATAAAAATCTATGATCATAAGGATGATCGATACTTAAAAAACATCAAAGATTGTACAGAAAATATACACATATGAAAAACAGCAAAAACAAAAAACATCAATTTACATAAAAAATATGACAACAAAATAATAATATTCTCCAGTATATAGTAAGCCCCAGTACCCGACGCGTTTCTGGTTAAACACCTTCGTCAGGTGTATAGGATAGGCGTAAGTATAGTCATAATTTGTTTTTACATGTAAAGTGATTCCATAGAAGAAAATTGGGTAAAGCGACTGTGCCAGTGGGGGTGTAGATGGGCGCCAACCAAAAAGCTGTGAGATCTTGGAACAAAAGGTTCCTGATTTAATGTTTGCCTGATGAGCAGCAAAGAATGGATTCTAGAGATTTGACTGAACAATGTCCATTGTTCAATAAAGGATAGGCGGCTGGTCAGAGCTTTAAATAAGGCTCCAGATCAATAAGTAACACCCAGGCGTCCTTAATCCTATGGGTATATCTCTTTCCATGTAAATATAAACAGGTCCAAAGGTTGGCATCTCCCTGCTCTGCAGTGCCTCTCAAAGAAACAAGTGGCCGGTATTAGTATACCTCACATTAAGGATCAGACTGGGGAACTTCTCTGTGCCCCAGACAAGATTAACCAGTGTTTCGCTTTGTTCTATCATACACTTTACAGTTCCCAGGTGACATATAGCACAGAAGAGTTGACATGCTACATAGAAACTATAGATATCCCAGTCCTTACAACGACATACCACAATAAAAATAAGACTCCGGGAGCTGACGGAATTCCAGTTGAGTTATGCTGAGGATCTTGCCCCCCAGACTATACACGGTTTACACCAAGTCTACTGAGACAGGGGAGCTCCCGAGCTCCATGGGAGATGCGATCATTGTGGTGACTAATAGACTAAGCACGGAAATAACTGCGCTGGTCCACCCGGGCCAGACAGTGTTTATGCCGGGGTGTGGTAAATATTAGAAGGCTTTACATTTTCCACTCACATTGCAGTGGCGCAACAGGAAAACGCAGGGGTGGTGGCCTCACTAGACGCGGAGAAGGCCTTTGACTTGGTCGAGTAGGGTTTTCTTTGGGCGGTCCTATCAAAGTTTGGATTTTGTCCTCGTTTTTTGACTTGGATCCAAATGCTTTATGCAAACCCAAGGGCATGAGTTAGGACGAATGGCAGTCTGTCTGACTCCTTTCATCTGGGGCGCGGGACACGACAAGGATGCCTGCGGTCTCCAGCTTTGTTTGCCCTAGCCTTGGAACCTCTGGGAATTCTTCTGAGAGCAGATAGGGGAGTGAGGGGCATAATAGTAGGACCGCTCGAGGAAAAGCTATCCCTTTACACGGATGACACCCTGCTGTATTTGGCCGATGGTTAAAAACAAAAATTGCGCTTACACTAATAAATATAAGCTGCGACTAAAAAGTAGTAAACCATAAATCATATATAAATCAAAAAGTTGCGCTAAAAACTGAAGGTGACAACAAGCAAATGTCTAAAAAACCTCATAAGAATATGAGGGTGAATAGTAATCACTATTGCATGACCCAATCAATGACAGGTGAATATCTCAAATAACTGTAGGAATAATATTGTGACAAGTCTGTGACTAAAAAACTAAACCGTGATGAATGAGGAAAAAAATATAAATGAATAAAGAAAAATACAATAAACCCAAAAAAAGTCCTTAGCTCAACAAAAACAGTAATAATAAAAGTCCATCCGTGCTAAATTAATATGCATAGAAAATGACTTGTCTCCAAGTGCTCTGTGAAATAATGTAAAAATGTAATGTAAAAAATTGTATTTGGCCGATGCCTCATCATCGCTTTGATCGGCTCTGGCTTTATTTGATCTGTTCGATCACTACTCGGGTATCCGTATAAATTGGGACAAATCAGTACATTTCCCTCCACACACCTCGGTTCCACGTACAGACACACACACCCCTTAAATGGGTTGACGAATTCACATATTTGGGAGTTAAGGTGACCAATGAGATTACTGATTATCTGGAGAAAAATGTAAATCCTTTGTTAACTCAACTGAGTAATAGATGTAGCATTTAGCGCAACCTCCCGTTGACACCGGTGGCAAGAGTGAATATATTGAAGATGATCTACCTACCAAAATTCTTGTACTTTTTTAGGAACACTTCGTCCCACACTCCCAAGGCTTTCTTTGGGCGTTTGGAGGGAGTCATAACTTCTTTTTCTTTCTTTTTATCTCATGCACGCCTTTTCTATTTCCTATCCTAGTTATCCTTTTGCAGTTATAAGCAACTGAATAAAGTTTTCCCTCAACTGATTGGATTTCCCTGCCCCTTCAGCGCCCCTGTCTTAAACTTTTTATATACCTTTTAGTACTTACTGAGGCCATGTTGGCCCCATTAATCGGGACAAGTATCGGCTCTGAGGGAGCTGTTTGTCACTAATTATTATTCCTTCTCTTTTTAGTTTTTATTAGCTACCTCTTGCCCCCTGCAGCCACACCACGGTGGTGGTGGGTCGCCACCCTCAGGGCAGACCTCGTGCCAACTTTGCCGCCTGGGTGCACTGGGGTAGGTATGGGGACTTCTTGGGGTTTTTGGGGTGTGTGTTCCCACGGTGAGTGGGAGGGGTGGGATCTTCAGTACCTTGTCGCCTCAACCCTCGATGTCACGCATTATGTATTTATTTTGTCATGTTATTTTGTAACCCTTTTTCTTTTACAATTCAGTTTATGCTATGTTCTTTTGTAGAGTTATATCCATTACACCGGTCAAGTCCTATGCCCCTGAGGAAGCCAATGTCTTGGCAAAACATATAGGGAAGACCTGACCTGCAAATGCATATCGGCCTACACCATTCTGCCCATTAACAAATATTATGTGCTCCCATTTTAATGTTTAATTTGATTAGGAATTTATGTATGTATTATCCATTTTTGATATAATGTAATAACAATTATTATTTTTTAACAATTTTTGATTGAGTTGTTTTGGCACCGCAATAATCCCTATCCTCCTTGCCCTCTTTTTTTCTCTGGCTTTATTTGATCAGTTCGGTCACTACTCGGGAGTCCGTATAAATTGGGACAAATCAGTACTTTTCCCCCTACACACCTCGGTTCCACATACAGACACACACACTTAAATGGGTTGACGAATTCACATATTTGGGAGTTAAGGTGACTAATGAGATTACTGATTATTTGGAGAAAAATGTAAAACCTTTGTTAATTCAACTCAGTAATAGATGTAGCACTTAGAGCAACCTCCTGTTGACACCGGTGGCAATATGTGAATATATTGAAGATGATCTACCTACCAAAATTCTTATACTTTTTTAGGAACACTCCGTCCCACACTCCCAAGGCTTTCTTTGGGCTTTTCGGGGCAGTCATAACTTCTTTTGTATGGGCTGGTCGAACCCCCAGAGTAGAGAAACGTATACTCTCATATATCTCCCATTGTCAATGGGGGTCTGGCTTTGCCAAACTTTCAACTGTATTAATGGGCAGCTGTTTTGGTCACAGTGAGGTGGTGGTTCTCCCAGCCCAGACAAATCCTGTTCACTCAGATAACGGTAGAGCCCTCTGAGGGGGGTAGTTCAGAGATAAAGTCCATGGAGATGCAACGCCAAGGTACATCCGAAATAGGTAGAGGTAAAAGGAGACCTGCTGGAGCAGACGTGGAGGATTTAGACTGCACACAAATGAAGCAAGCCTAAACATATTCTTCAACATCCTTCCGAAGTAAGGGCCACCAGTAGTAACGCTGGAGGAAGACACAGGTGCGTTGCACACCAGGATGTCCTGAGAGTTTAGAGTCATGTGCCCATTTGAGTAGCTTGGAGAGAAGGGAGGGCACCACAAAGGTCTTTCCTGGCAGAATACATGGAGACTGAAGATGGGGGGAGGCCAGGATACAATTGGCAGGAACAATGGGTTCTGGTTTGACGTGACACTCAGAGTCAGTAATGTCAAATGATCTGGACAAGGCATCAGCATGAGCATTTTTAGAACCGGGCCGGAAGGTGATGTAAAAATTAAACCTGGCAAAGAAGAAAGCACATCGTGCTCGCCTGGGATTCAAACGTCGGGTAGGTTTCAGATACTGGAGGTTCTTATGATCGGCATAGATCAGGATAGGATGAGAAGATCCCTGCAGTAGATGTCGCCATTCTTGCAGTGCCAGCTTGATAGCCAGAAGTTCCCGATCCCCTATAGTGTAATTTCTTTCCACATCAGAAAACTTCTTAGAGAAGAAGGCAGAAGGACGGCGCTTTCTGTCATGCATTTGGAGAAGGATGGCCTCCACTCCCAAGGATGAAGCATCTACCTCCAAGAAGAAAGGTTGGAGAATGTCAGGACATTTGAGAATAGATGCAGAGAGGAAGGCCATTTTGAGCTTGTGGAAAGCCTCAACTGCTTCAGGAGGCCAGGTTCTGTCATTAGCGCCCTTCCGGGTCAAAGAAGTGATTGGGGCCACCAGAGAGTAGTAATCGTGAATGAACTGGCGATAGAAATTGGTGAACCCCAAGAACCGCTGTGTAGCTTTCAAACTAGAAGGCTGAGGCCAGTTGGAGATGGCCTGAAGTTTGGAAGGATCCATTAGCAGCCATTTTATCCATGACTATGTAGCCTAGGAAATGAACCTGGGTTTGCTCGAAGAGGCACTTCTCCAACTTTGTGTACAGGCGGTGGTACCGAAGACGTAGAAGAACCGTACAAACATGCGGACGATGAGTGTTCAAATCTGGAGAAAAGATGAGTATGTCATCCAGATACACAATAACACAAACGTATAGGAGAACAGAAAAAACTTCATTAACAAGGTTATGGAAAACAGCTGGGGCATTACACAAGCCAAAGGGCATTACAAGATATTCATAGTGCCCATCTCTGGTGTTAAAAGCAGGTTTTCATTCATCTCCCTCTCAAATCCTAATCAGATTGTATGTTTCACGGAGGTCGAACTTAGAGAAAATTCAAGTCTGTCAAAAAGTTCAGAAATCAAGGGTAGCGGGTACCAATTCTTAATGATGATGACATTGAGACTTCTATAGTCAATGCAGGGCCGGAGTGTACCATTATTTTTCCCCACAAAGTAGGAGAATTGGATTTACGAAAAAATCCTTTCTGCAGATTTTCCTGGACGTATTTGGACATGGCTTGAGTCTCGGGGATGGAGAGAGGGCACACTCAACCTCGGGCTGGCATAGTCCCAGGTTGGAGATCAATTGCACAATCGTAGGGATGATGAGGAGGCAAACTGTCAGCAGCTTTTTTACAAAAAACATCTGGGAAGGCCTGATAATGCCGAGGGAGCATCAGCCACAGGTACACAGAGTAGGGTGAGTGTTTCTGCAACCATGGAAGTCCAAGAATGATGGGACTAGATGATTTAGGAAGGAGACTTCCTCACGATGAAGGATACCGACATGCATAGTTATGGAGGTGGTTCGGAAGCATAGTGGGCCGAAGGCCAAGGTAGAGCCATCCACTGCAGATACTGATAGCGGCATTGCCAAGGGAACGAGAGGAATGCTTAATTCAGTGGCCAAGGACTGCTCCATGAAATTCCCGGCTGCCCCAGAGTCCACATATGCAGAAACTTGATACAAGTTTAGGGCCCAATGAATGGAGACAGGTATGACAAATCAAGGGTAAGTGGCGGAGTTCCAGTTCCGGTCTCGATCACTTCCCTCTAAGTGACCTAGACCTGAGAGTTTCCCAGCCGGACAGGAGAGGTTTTTATTATATGACCATCAGCTCTGCAGTAAAGACATAGGCCGAGTCTCAGACGATGTGACCGCTCTTGTGGAGTGAGGCGTGTCTGGCCTAATTGCATAGGTTCTTCAGAAGCCGACACATCTGGAGAGGTGGGTTGTTCTGGAGCGCTCTGGACAGCAGGAGCGAAGTGACCCACTGGGGGGCGACGTGGACCAGTCCTTTCCAGATCTCGCTCCTGGAAGCGGACATCGATTTGGATGCTAAGGGTGATCAGGCCAGCCAGGATGGTGGGTAAAGTTCTGCTGGCTAGTTCATCCTTAATACCACCTGCTAGACGCTGCCAAAAGTTTGCAGTAAGGGCCTCATTATTGAATGCCAGTTCTGAAGCCAAGGTGTGAAACTGAACTGCATATTGACCAACAGTCATGTTTCCTTGACGAAGTCGAAGAAGAGCTCCAGAAGCGGATGAGGCCCTGCCAGGCACATCAAAGGTGTTGTCTTATGGAAAGCATGTAGGAAGGCAGGGAGACTGAAAACAGTAGGATCTTGACACTCCCACAGTGGTGAGGCCCAAGCCAGAGCCTCTCTCGAAAGGAGTGAAATCATGTACGCCACCTTGGAACGAAAAAAATGGCCCGCTAGCTTGAAGTGGATCGAGCACTGATTGATGAAGCCCCAACAAGCTTTAGGATCACCAGAGAAGCGAGGCGGCAGAGGCAGCTGGTGTTTTCAAGGACTTCCTTCTGCTGGAGGGACTTCGGGAGCTGGAGCAGCAGAGGCTGAAACAGGAGCCGGTACAGAGGGTGAGCAAGTGGGCACAACCTGCAGCTGATCCAAACAGGAGGAAAGTTCCTGCAGACACTGCATAATCCGTTCTTGATAGGCCTGCTGGACGTCAACTCTCTGCGCCAAACACTGAAGTTGATCCAGAAGAGGCTGCGGTGTCTCCGAGGAGCTCATGGCCTGAGCAAACTGTCAGAAGTGTGTGGTGGTGAGCTCTTGTAGATCGCACACTCAGGGTTCCCCAGGGCATGGGGTCTAAGCCTCAGCCTGCTTCTTCACCAGAGCCCCTGATGGTGGGGATGGACTTGCAGCAAGCTGGAACCAAGTCGTGGCCCCCAGGTACACCCAGCCGATGATGCGGAGACCACTCGCATGTTCAGAGTCTGAGCAGCAGATGGAAGGAAATCCAGAAGACAAACCAAGGCCAGGACGGGCAGCAAACAAGCACAGACGGTAAACAAAGCTGGGGTCGTACACAGGTAGTCAGACACAGTATAGACAAGAGGTACGCAAACGAGTACCTCTTTGGTAACTATTGTTTTCAAGCACAGGTGGGATACATAGGGCCATATTCAGCATCAGGCACAGTTGACACATGCCTATGGGCAGAAAGGCAAAAAGGCAGCTTTTCCTTGTAAAATGCTGGCTGCACACATTTTTTCCACCATTAGTAGGAAGAATAGTCATCTCAGATGAGGTTATGTATCTAATGATGTATCCAATGTCACAACCTTCTAAGCCAGGTTAGAACCAAGAAATTGATGAACTGTTCTGTTTTTAAGAGGGTATTCTAGCAGAGTGGTGTTACCAAGAACATTGAAATTGTAATGATGGAAATACGGCCCCGTGGATACCTTCATCAGTTAACATTGAGTATTCTGAGAATGGAACAGTTATAACAAGATATCCACATTCACTTTATCACTAGGTTTTATTATTATTTTTGTAGTCTATAAAAGCTTATATTAGGCTTTCAAATGCATGATAATTCAATTTAGCATATATGCAAAGCATTTTTTATTAAAAGGGTAAGGAACTTTATTTGTTAAAGCAAAGCAGATGTGGAATTGTTACTCATTGCATTTGGATTTTTATTTTGAACAATAAACTCTGTTTGCTTAGTATGGGCAACAGCCCCACGTCTGTTCAGGTTTCATGTAACATTCAGGTGTCAATGAGAGTAAAAGGGTGAAGAAATGTGCCAGTGCTGCCATCTTGTGGAAATGATAAATTATAACATCTATATCTAGCCATATACACCCATATATATTTGAAGCACATTAGTACACGGGTCTCAAACAGGCTGGATTTGTAAGAAACTGTTTTTCAATAACTTAAACCTTTTTATTGTTTTTCAGAGCGTTCTTTAACAAGAAGGTAGGACTGGAAATCCATTACTGGAGCCTATAGACACAAAGCTTTAAGCTAGCCATACAAAACTCAAAAATCAATTGATTCCTCAATCCAAGCTAATCAAGCTATTATATTCAGGCATCAAAGGCACCCATGACTGCTTTAATACAGTGCCAGTGCCAAACAGTGACTGCATCTAATAGGATGCAGTCACTGTTCGGTCAATCATTCTCCACCCAACTCATTCATGTTTTAAATAGACTTTTATTGAGCTGTGTGCTTGCAGGGTCACCCATAGCTGAAACGTAAGCCATATAGCAGCACAGTGACCTAGAGTTAGCACTTCTGCCTTGCAGCACTAGGGTCATGGGTTCAAATACCAGACATGACACTACAGGCAGTCCCCGAGTTACGAACCTCCGACTTGCAAACGACTCCTACTTACGAATGTGAGGCGGCGTGACGTTCTGCGCATGCGCAGCCACTTTTGGGTACCTCAGAAAACATCAGAAAATGCCGTCTGCGCATGCGCGGCTACTTGACAGAACATCGGAAAACATTGGAAAACGACGTCTCTGCCGTTCTGCGCATGCGCTTCTGACTTACGAACATGTCCGACTTAAGAACAAACTGTAAGTCCCTAACCCATTCGTAACTCGGGGACTGCCTGTACCTGCATGGAGTTTGCATGTTCTTCCTGTGCTTGTGTGGGTATAGTGTAATTTCTGCCCTCACTCCAAGGACACGCTATCGGTTTGATTAGTCCTGGTATGTATGCGAGGGAGGTATGTAAATTGCTAGTGCTGTATAAATACTTGTAATAAAAATCATCTATGGCCAGCTATAGGCACCCAATGTAACACCCCTCTGCTAGAATCACTATTTTTGTAGCCAATAACTATAGTGAAATAGACATCTCTACTATGACTAGCAGTAAGTCTGGCACTTGCATCAACACCAATTTTGGTTCCAAAAAGAGAGTGAGAGCGATAACACCAAATTTAACACACCTGCTCCCCATTCACACTTGAGACCTCGTAACACTCACGAATCACATGACACCGGGGAGGGACAATGGCTAATTGGGCCCAATTTGGACATTTTCACTTAGAGGTGTACTCACTTTTGTTGCCAGCGGTTTAGACATTAATGGCTGTGTGTTGAGTTATTTTGAGGGGACAGCAAATTTACACTGTTATACAAGCTGTACACTCACTACTTTACATTGTAGCAAAGTGTCATTTCTTCAGTGTTGTCACATGAAAAGATATAATAAAATATTTACTAAAATATGAGGGGTGTACTCATTTTTTTTAGATACTGTATCCATTTTTTGATGGATATGTTTTACCACAGAAAATAAAAAATATTGTTTTGTTTTTTTCCAAATTGTCTGTCTTTTTTTGTTTATAGCGCAAGAAATAAAAACCTCAGAGGTGATCAAATACCACCAAAAGAAAGCTGTATTTGTGGGAAAAAAGGACAAATATTTTATTTGGGTACAGTGTCACACGACTGGGCAACTGTCAGCTAAAGTAACGCAGTGCCATATCGCAAAAAAATGGCCTGGTCATGAAGGGGGGTAAATCTTCAGGAGCTGAAGTGGTTAAATATGGATCCGCACAGCGATTTCCATGTAAGGCTGACATTTGTTATTTCTTCCCTATCACACAAATGGCAATGCGCAAATGTGTTTTTTGATGTATAAATTTTAAAAAAGCTACCTGGTAAATCTGGACATTAATCCAAGCCTCACACACACTGATTCTCTGCAGGAAGTATTTTACACACTTACATTTCTGCGTCCTCGGAAAAATGAGTCTCTTCAGGAAGGCTGGTTCCAATATTTAATAAAATAAGAAACGTCACCGTAGGGTAGCAGGAAATAATGTCGTATGGGACGCACATCCGCAGTGACAAGCGTTCTGCAAAAAAATGTCACAAGCTGAGTTCATTTCCAAGGCAATAATGCTTATCAGAAATCAACTGGCATTAACCCTTTTGTGATGATGACACGTAGCAGTGTCAGTATGAGTCACCTAACTTGCCCATAACTCTATTAGTGATCTGCCCACCTATATCATCTTGATCAGTTTTCATTTTATATAAGGCTTTTATTGTTACACTGGGCATTGTGCTTAGAATGTTCATAGATCTGGGGCAAAAGAGGAATGCCATTCACTGCACTGAGCCAGGAGAAGTTGGGCTGCTCATCAAGTCCATGCCGCTGCTTGACTCTCGGAGGAGATGGTCACCACATATAGCTGAACTGCATAGGTGCCTGCTGCTGTATGACACAAATGGTTGTAACTGAAAAAGAGCTTATTCCTGAACTAGGATCCTGATACTGGTATCTATTGGCACAGGTAGGTTGGTCTACTGGGCACGGGAGAAGTAGATACACTATATTTCCATAAGTATTGGGATTCCTACTTTTACACGCACATGAACTTTAATGGCATCCCGGCTCAACCAAACTCACTCAAACAAGCTCATCCATGTCTTTATGGACCTTGCTTTGTGAACTGGTGGGCAGTCATGTTGGAACAGGAAGGTCCCTTCCCCAAACTGTTCCCACAAAGTTGGGAGCATGAAATTGTCCAAAATGTCTTGGTATGCTGACGGCTTATGAGTTCCCTTCACTGGAACTAAGGGGCCAAGCCCAACCCCTGAAAAACAACCCCACACCATAATCCCCCCTCCACCAAATCATTTGGACCAGTGCACAAAGCAAGGTCCATAAAGACATGGATGAGCAAGTTTGGGGTGGGGGAACTTGACTGGCCTGCACAGAGTCCTGACCTCAACCTGATAGAACACCTTTGCGATGAATTAGAGAGGAGACTGTGAGTCAGGCCTTCTCGTCCAACATCACTGCCTGACCTCACAAATGCGCTTCTGGAAGAATGGTCAAACATTCCCATAGACACATGCCTAAACCTTGTGGACAGCCTTCCCAGAAGAGTGGAAGCTGTTATAGCTGCAAAGGGTGGGCCAACTCAATATTGAACCCTACGGCCTAAGACTGGGATGCCATTAAAATTCATGTGCGTGTAAAGGCAGGTGTCCCAATACTTTTGACAATACAGTGTATGTTGACATGATAATAAATCCTCAGTTTTTAAAGTGAATGTAAAGTCTGTTTTTTGTTTTTTTTTTAAATAACAAACATGTTACACTTGCCTCCTCTGTGCAGTTGGTTTTGCACAGAGCAGCCCGAATCCTCCTCTTCTTGGGTCCTTCTTCACTGCTCCTGGCCCCTCCCTACTATCGAGTGCCCCCACAGCAAGCAGCTTGCTATGGGGACACCCAAGGCGAGTCACAGCTCCCTGTGTCCATTAAGACACGGAGCTGCAGCCTGGCCCCGTCCCCTCTCTCTCCTGCTTGGCTAACTGACTGATTGACAGCCACGGGAGCCAATGGCACCACTGCTGTGTCTCAGCCAATCAGGAGGAGAGTCCCAGACGGCCAAGGGACTGGTGGACATCGCTGGACAGAGATGGGACTCAGGTAAGTATTAGGGGAGGCTGCTCCCCTTAATACATAGAAAGCATTAAGATAAAAAACCTTCTGACTTTACAACTCCTTTAACCACCTCAATACAGGGCACTTTCACCCCCTTCCTGCCCAAGCCATTTTTCAGTTTTCAGCGCTGTCGCACTTTGTATGACAATTGCGCGGTCATGTTACACTGCACCCTAATGAAATTTTTATCATTTTTTCCCCACAAATAGAGCTTTCTTTTGGTGGTATTTGATCACCTCTGCGGTTTTTACTTTTTGCGCTATAAACAAAAGAAGAGGGACAATTTTGAAAAAACACAATATTTTTTACTTTTTGCTATAATAAATATCCAATTTTTTTTTTTTTTTTAACAAATTTTTTCCTCAGTTTAGGCCATTATGTATTCTTCTACATATTTTTGGTAAAAAAAAATTGCGATAAGCGTATATTGATTGGTTTGTGCAAAAGTTATAGCGTCTACAAAATAGGGGATAGATTTATAGCATTTTTATTATTTATTTATTTTTTACTAGTAATGGCGGCGATCCGCGATTTTTATTGTGACTGCGATATTGCGGCGGACACATCGGACACTTTTGACACATTTTTGGGACCATTCACATTTATACAGCGATCAATGCTATAAAATTGCATTGATTACTGTGTAAATGTGACTGGCAGGGAAGGGGTTAACACTAGGGGGCGCTCGAGGGGTTAATGTATGACCTAAGGAGGTGATTCTAACTGTGGGGGGAGGGGACTGACTGGGGGAGGTGACCGATCGCTGTCCCTATGTACAAGGGACACGCCATCGGTCTCCTCTCCTCTCTGACAGGACGTGGATCTGTGTTTACATGCACAGATCCACGCTCCTGCTCTGTTACCCGGCAATCGCGGGTGCCCGGCGGACATCGCGGTCGCCGGGCACGCGCACCGGGTCCCGAGCGACGCAGCGGGCATGCGCGCGCGCCGCCCCCTAGTGGCTCGGGAGGGCGAGGACGTCATATGACGTCCTCCCAGAACAACAGAAGCCTCGTCCCGCCGTCATATGACGGTGGGCGGTGGCTTAGTGGTTAAGCACTTTCAGGAGCTGATTTAGACTCCTTTCACACTAGTGCGACTTGTCATGTGACTTTGGACACATAAAGTCACATTAAAAGTCGCAGCCCATTTCTTTCAATGGCACCCGTTCCAATCTACGCGACTTAAAATTGCAGCGACTTTGCAAAGGTTCCTACACTACTTAGATACAATGTTCTTGTGACTTGAGAGCCAGAGAGTGTAAAGTTGCCTAAAAGTCGCACTCAAAATTGTGCGACTTTGGAGTTGTACTAGTGTGAACTGAGCCTCAATCACTTAGGCTACTTTACCACTGAGGCGCTTTAGCACTAAAAATAACGCTTGCAAAGCGCCTCTCCCGTAACTCCAGTGTGAAAGCCCGAGTGCTTTCACACTGGAGCAATGCTCTTGCCGGACGTTAAAAAAAGTCCTGCAAGCAGCATCTTTGGAGCGGTTTAGGAGCGGTGTATGTCATTGAAATGAATGGGCAGCGCTGCCTGCAAAGAGCTTCAGCAGCGGCGCTACCCGGGTGCTATTAACCCCTTCCTTCTGCTTTTCGGGCTCTAGCGGGGCACTTTTAACCCCTCTAGTGCCCGAAAAGCGCCGCTAAAACAATGGTAAAGGGCTGCTAAAACTAGTGGCGCTTTACAGCCAATGCTCTAACCTCCCCAGTGTGAAAGTGCCCTTAATGACTATTCTTTATCTGCCCCAGGTTCTCTGTTTCAGGGTGGCTCCTTTCTCATGGAGCACCCTATGGAGCCCCCCTTGCATGTTGGGACTGACTGCAGACTGCACTGTCCACTGTTAATGCTTTCCTATAAAGACCTGAAATTCAGGGAAGCAGTGCTGAGAGAACAGAAGCCACTAACATTTTAAACTAAAAGTGCTGGGGTAAGAACTTTAAAGTGTTACTAAACCCACAGCAGTAAAATCAGTCTGTATGTGCAGAATAGCATGCTTGTTTTACTCACTGTGGACCTTAAGGGGTTAATCCTCTGCATTGTGTAAGAAGGCTGTTTTATCCTGTATGCATAGATCCTCCCCCTCCTGCACTGTCTATCTGGGGAAGGCCAGCTAACACAGGCAATAACCAACATGCACATGCTCAGTTGTGTATTTTATGCTGGAGAGGACAGTTACTTGTTCTCAAAGATATCCAGGTCACATGATATTGACATCACACATGTGGGCGTGTATATAGGCTGCAGTGGAAATCTCCTCCCACCTGAGCACTGGTGAAACTGTGCAGTTTATGATGTAACTGTGGTATACAGATCATCCAAAAAGTTTATTTTATGCTGTTATTGCTGTAAAAGTGATCATGTAAACAATCACCTTGTAAAACAACCCATTCAGTTTAGAATAGCAATGAAAGGCAAAACATTTTTTGTATAGATATAAAAAAAAAACATTATCAATACCGTTTCCCCCTTTTTTTATAAGTGATCACACTCCTCTGTTCTCAGCTGCATAAGAGGGGAGGAGAAGCAGCAGCACACTGAGCTTGCCAGTGAATGGCTGTGCAGTGGGGCGTGTCAGGACAAGTCTGATCATTGGAGGAGAGCATACTGAGTTCCCAGCATAGCTAGGGAACTGACCATGGTGTGCTCTCCTACTTAGTGTGGTCAGTTTTTAATAGGAAAGCAAAGGAAGCAATACAAAGAGAACAGGAGTATTTCTCATACAAGTACATGGTACAACAGGCACCAGTGGCGGAACTACCGCCATAGTGAGCCACGCGGTCGCTATGGGGCCTGCAGCCGAGAGGGGCCCATGGGGAGGATGAGGAATGCATTCTGCAGGGGGGCGAGCACTGCCCGCACGGTCCCCCAGCCAGGGGAAGTGAGGAGAGAAAGAGGCAAGCTGTCCGTACAAGCAGAGAGCTCAGCTGTAAGAGCTTTCATTTGAACTTCCAGTGTTCCCGGGGTTCACCGTCACATAGCCCCACCTATTGGCCTGGCGCCTTTGATAGACAGAACGCTGGTCTAATGCGGGACATGTGACGTCATCAAAGGCGGGCCAAGAGGTGGGGCTATGTGATGGGGAGCCCCGGGAACACAGGAAATTCAAATGAAAGCTATTACAGCTCTCTGCTCATATGGACAGCTTGCCTCTTCCTCTGCTCACTTCCCCTGGCTGGGGGACCGTGCGGGCGGTACTCACCTCCCCCCCTACTCTGAGGCAGCCCTACACTCACCAACAGCCATTTGAGGGCTGCAGTATGCATTCCTCATCCTCCCCGGTAGTTCCGCCACTGGCTCGCCTCTTTCTCTGCACAGGTGAGGCTGCATTGTGCACGGGTCACGCTACATTGGGCACAGGTGAGGCTGCATTGGGCACAGGTGGGCACACTACACAGGGAAGGTTACTGTCAGGGTGACAGAGGTTAGTGTTAGGGTTACAGGGAAGGCTACTGTTAGGGTGACAGAGGTTAGTGTTAGGGTTACAGGGAAGGCTACTGTTAGGGTGACAGAGGTTAGTGTTAGGGTTACAGGGAAGGCTACTGTTAGGGTGACAGAGGTTAGGGTTGCAGGGAAGGCTACTGTTATGCCCCGTACACACGATCGGACATTGATCGGACATTCCGACAACAAAATCCTAGGATTTTTTCTGACGGATGTTGGCTCAAACTTGTCTTGCATACACACGGTCATACAAAGTTGTCGGAAAATCCGATCAATCTGAACGTGGTGACGTAAAACACGTACGTCGGGACTATAAATGGGGCAGTAGCCAATAGCTTTCATCTCTTTATTTATTCTGAGCGTGGCACTTTGTCCGTCGGATTTGTGTACACACGGTCGGAATTTATGTGAACGGATTTTGTTGTCGGAAAATTTTATAGCAAGCTCTCAAACTTTGTGTGTCGGAAATTCCGATGGAAAAAGTCCGATGGAGCCCACACACGGTCGGAATTTGCCACAACAAGCTCCGATCGCACATATTCCATCGGAAAGTCCAACCGTGTGTACAGGGCATTAGGGTGACAGAGGTTAGTGTTAGGGTTACAGGGAAGGTTACTGTTAGGGTGACAGAGGTTACTGTTAGGGTTACACGGAAGGTTACTGTTAGGGAGACAGAGGTTAGTGTTAGGGTTACAGGGAAGGTTACTGTTAGGGTGACAGAGGTTAGTGTTAGGGTTACAAGGAAGGTTACTGTTAGGGTGACAGAGGTTAGTGTTAGGGTTACAGGGAAGGTTACTGTTAGGATTACAGTGAAGGTTACCGTTGGGGTGACAGAGGTTAGTGTTAGGGTTACAGGGAAGGCTACTGTTAGGGTGACAGAGGTTAGTGTTAGGGTTACAGGGAAGGCTACTGTTAGGGTGACAGAGGTTAGTGTTAGGGTTACAAGGAAGGTTACTGTTAGGGTGACAGAGAAAGTTAGTGTTACGGTGGCCCCATTCACAAAGTGGTATCTACCACTTTAAGAAATGCAGTAAAATACTGCACGTTTTTCAAAAAATCTTTTAGCATTTACAATGAACGCTACTAAAATACCAAATGGGCTATTTTATAAAGTGATGCACTTTGTGTTGGTCTATCACATTTAATCCCAAAAAAATACATTTACATTTTTGGTTGTAACAAATGACAAAATGTGGAAAATGTAATGGGGTATGAATACTTTTTCAAGGCACTGTATTTCCGCTGTCAGTGGGGAAGCCCGCTGACAGCTGATGAGTCATCGGTTGTTAAGGACGCGGCGGCCAGCTTCCCGGCCCGCTGCTTAACAACCAGCAATTCTTCACACAGAATTCAAATCGGTCAATCATTTTTCGACAGATCCGAATTCGAATCGTTCCGAAAATTTGGAATTTGTTAGAAATATTTAATAATTGAAACGAAATTTGAAAGATGAAATAAACTAAACTAAACAAATTCCAAAATGAATCAACAAAACAAAATTAGTAACATAATCTATCAGAAATGAAACAAATATTTTTGTTCTGCACATGTCTACTAGTGTTAGGGGCTACAGGGTGGGTTATTGTTATGCTGTGTACACACGAGCGGAATGTCTGACAGAAAAAGTCAGACGGGAGCTTTTCATCGTATATTCCAATCGTGTGTAGGCCCCATCAGACTTTCTACGTCGAAAATTCTGACGGACCTAGAAATGGAACATGTTCTACATTTTTCCGGCGGAATCAATTTCTATTGGGAAAATCGATTGTCTGTATGCTGTTCTGATGGACCAAAAACAACGCATGCTCTGCAGCAAGTACGAGACAGAAGCTATTGGCTACTGGCTATTGAACTTCCGTTTTCTAGTCCCGTCGTAGTGTTGTACTTCACCACGTTCTGGACGGTCGGAATATGCAAGACAGCTTGAGCGGAATTCCGTTGGAAAAACCTTCAGAGTTTATTCTGATGGGAAAACCGGTCGTGTGTACAGGGCATAAGGATAACAGAGAAGGTTAGTGTTAAGGTTACAGGAAGTGTTATGCCCCGTACACACGGTCGGATTTTCCGACAGAAAATGTTCGATGGGAGCTTGTTGTCGGAAATTCCGACCGTGTGTAGGCTCCATCGGACATTTTTCCATCGGAATTTCCGTCACAGAAAATTTGAGATCTGGATCTCAAATTTTTCGACAACAAAATCCGTTGTAACTTCCGATCGTGTGTACACAATTCCGACGCACAAAGCTCCACGCATGCTCGGAATCAAGCAGAAGAGCCGCACTGGCTATTGAACTTCATTTTTCTCGGCTCATCGTACGTGTTGTACGTCACTGCGTTCTTGACGTTCGGAATTTCCAACAAGATTTGTATGATCGTGTGTATGACAAGTTTGAGCCAACATCCGTCGGAAAAAAATCCATAGATTTTGTTGTTGGAATGTCCGATCAATGTCCGACCGTGTGTACGGGGCATTAGTGTTATAGGTAAGGGTTAGTGAGGGGGTTAAAGGGAGATTTAGTGCCGGGGTAACAAGAAGGATTAGTGATGAGATTACATAGAAGCTTAGTACTGGGGGAAAATTTGGAGTGTTGCACGGAAGATGTAGGGTTCCAGGAAGAGTTATGTTGTGGGGTTACTGGAAGGGGCCAGTGTTATGGATACAAAGGGGTTGATTTACTAAAGGCAACTAGACTATGCATTTTGCAAGAGCAGTTGCAATAATTTACCCCAGAGCTTAGGCTCCATTGACACTTGTGTTACTTGTCATGCAACTTTGGACATCAAAGTTGCATGACAAGTCGTTCCCCATGTTTCCAATGATACCCATTCATATATGTGCAACCTAAAGTTGCGACAACTTCAAAGTAGTTCATGTACTACTTGGGTCCGACGTTCATGCAACTTGAGGGCCATAAACTTCAATGTTGAACCCTCAGAAGTTGCATGAAAGACGTACCAGAATGTTATACAATGCAACTTGTGTGCAACAGTTGTGCATTATTACTGGTGAAAGTCAAAGTCGTTTCCAAGTTGCACCCATCTAAAGTTGCGTCAAAGTTGCACCAAAGTTGCACTCCAAAGTCGGTGCAACTTTAGAATTGTACAAGTGTAAATCGAGCCTTAGTGAATGTGCTAAAGCTTCACTTTGTAAAGAATACCCATATATTAGACTATTTCCTATGCTGGTCGAATTGTTATTATTATTATTATACAGGATTTATATAGCGCCAACAGTTTACGCAGCGCTTTACAATATAAAAGGGAGACAATACAGTTAAAATACAAGAGGACTAAGAGGGCCCTGCTCAGAAGAGCTTACAATCTAATAGGGTGGGGCAGGTGGTACAAAAGTTTGTAACTGTGGGGAATGAGCTGATGGAAGTGGTAGGAGATTAGTTGGAGATGTGATAGGCTTTCCTGAAGAGATGAGTTTTCAGGGATCGCCTGAAGGTAGCAAGAGTAGGGGATAGCTGGACAGGTTGAGGTAGCGAGTTCCAGAGGATGGGAGAGGCTCTGTAGAAATCCTGGAGACGAGCATGAGAGGAGGAGAGGAGGAGACGAGAGAGCTTGAGAGTAGGAGGTCTTGAGAAGAGCGAAGAAGACGGTTTGGGTGACATTTGGAGACAAGATTGGTCATGTGCTCAGGGCAGAGTTGTGAATGGCTTTGTATGTTGTGGTTAGTATTTTGAATTTAATTCGCTGGGTGATTGGAAGCCAGTGTAGGGATTGGAGGAGAGGGTTGACAGACACTGAGCAGTTGGTAAGGTGGATAAGTCTGGCAGCATTCATGATAGACTGAAGAGGGGATAGCCTATGGAGAGGTAGGCTAATGAGAAGGGAGTTGCAATAGTCAAGGCAAATGGTCGAATGTTTTTCATTTACAAACAGAAAATACTGACTTTGGTCACTAGATGTTGATAGGTATCATAGGACACTTATGTGGTCTTTAGCACCATCCAGTGACCAAATGCAATATTTTCTGCTTTAAATCAATGGAAAACATGCATCCAGCACAGGAAAAAGACTGAAAACATTTGTTTTTTTTGCCCCATTTTCCCAGAATGAATGCATTTGCACAGGATGAATGCACTTGCACTTTCACTGGGCAAATTGCTATGCATTTTTTCTTTTTCTTGTAAATACACCACTGTCAGTGCGTACATATTTATACAAAAGAAAAAGTACCCACTCTGATGCTTTTACATTTCAAGGAATACTGAATCTGGTCATGGACTAAACTTTTTCAGAATTCACTCAAGCATGAGATTGGCTTTTTATTGTTTCTGTTCTGTGGACATTTTTATAGATTTTTTATATGTGGATAAGTTCAGAGCTTTATCTAGGTGATTCCACATTTGATCGCTAGATCATTATAATCATTTTGTGTACTCCGAATTTGTATATATTATACAACAGACTTATTCAGATAATCCTCACATTAGATGAATGTTGCTGCCATATGATGCGCTATCGCTCAAGGAAAAAGTACTAATAGATGGAAATCTTCTGCTGAAGAGATGAAAAGAAATCTTTACTGATCGCACAAAGAAGACCATACAGCCTGTTTGATCCTGAGGGGCCCGCCATGTAACCACACGGCGTACCAAAAGACACCCAAGAGTCCGCAATCTGCTGCTTACATAAAGTCATAAAGGGAAAGGTCTGCCAGCTGCGCAGATCTCATCTCTGCTTTTTCATCACAAGATTATCAGAAGATGAATGAAATATAAAAAGCACAGTCTTCTTAGCAGAATGGTAAACACAAATCCTGGGATTTAAATAGCAACAGAAGTCAACAAGTAGACCTATTCAGAGATTTGTTAGCCACAGGGATGGATTGAAATCAGTAGCCTATAGACACAGACGATCTGGCTCTTTAAACCTTAAAGTGTTACTAAACCCACAACAGTAAAATCAGTCTCTGTATATGCAGAATAGCATGCTTGTTATACTCACTGTGGACCTTAAGGGGTTAATCCTCTGCATTGTGTAAAAAGGCTGTTTTATCCTGTATGCATAGATCCTTCCCCTCCTGCACTGTCTATCTGGGGAAAGCCAGCTAACACAGGCAGGGTAGCCGACCTGCACATGCTCAGTTGTGTCTTTTATGCTGGAGAGAACATTTCCTTGTTCTCAGAGCTAGCCAGGTCACATGGTATTGACATCACACATGTGGGCGTGTGTACAGGCTGTAGTGGAAATCTCCTCCTACCTGAAGTCTCAGCACTGGATAAACTGTGCAGTTTATCATGTAACCGTGGTATACAGCAGTGTTGCCAACCGTCCGTTAATTTACGGGCAGCCCGTAAATTACACCCCATTTTCGGGGCGCCCGTAAATGTCCGTTACGGGCAGCGGTGCCCGTAAAAAAGATGGCTGCAGGCCAACATCGCTACTGCGCATGCGCCGTTTTGAAGCCTGCTGAGCTCGGGAGAACTCGTACACGCTCAGGCAGGCGCCACGGGCGGGCGCATGCGCAGTGATGTAATTTCGCCGCCTGGCGCCATTTTTGAATGGCCAGCGCTCGTTCTCAGCGGCGCCTCACAACAGCAGGGGCCTGGGGAGGTCAATGATGCCTGTGCCTGGCCTGGATAGGATTCCGGAATGGAGCACTGCCACTGACTGACCATCCATCCATCCAGGTCAGTCAGACCTCAGATTGTGTATTGTGCTGACGGTGACCTACCTATACTGAGCCAAGTATGGAGGAGGAAGAGAGAGGACAGATAAACAGAGCGACTAAGCAGGAGCAGAGCCATCCACAGAGACAGACCCCCTCCTGTACCATGTCCATTGTCCGCACAGCCTGAGTCTCTGACCCCTGTACCATGTCCGCACAGCCTGACTCTATGACCCCTGTACCATGTCCGCACAGCCTGAGCCTCTGACCCCTGTACCATGTCCATTGTCCGCACAGCCTGAGCCTCTGACCCCTGTACCATGTCCGCACAACCTGAGCCTCTGACCCCTGTACCATGTCCGCACAGCCCAAGCCTCTGACCCCCTGCACCATGTCCATTGTCCGCACAGCCTGAGCCTCTGACCCCCTGCACCATGTCCATTGTCCGCACAGCCTGAGCCTCTGACCCCCTGCACCATGTCCATTGTCCGCACGGCCTGAGCCTCTGACCCCTGTACCATGTCCGCACAGCCTCTGACCCCTTGTACCATGTAAATGAAGAAATATGTTTTTTGACTTTTGTTTAACTTAAACACATTGCTAATAGCACTAGCTATATGTTTATAGTTTAAATATTAATATTTGCACTGTTTACCACTGAAAACAGGCATTGTAGGTACTTTTTTGTTTTGTTCAAAAAATTTTGTTTTAAGAACATTCATTCCATTTTCTAATCGTTAGTGGGATCAAATCGGCATTTATTTTATGACCACAGTAAGGGAAAAATTCTAACGTAACAGGATAGAAAATTTTTGTCAAATGAATGAATTCCTAATGCCCTGTACACACGATAGGATTTTCCGACAACAAATGTTGGATGTGAGCTTGTTGTCGGAAAGTCTGACCGTGTGTAGGCTCCATCGAACATTTGTTGTCGGAATTTCCGCCAACAAATGTTTGAGAGCAGGTTCTCAAATTTTCCGACAACAAAACTTGTTGTCGGAAATTCCGATCGTGTGTACATAAGTCCGACGCACAAAAGTCCACATATGCTCGGAATCAATGAGAAGAGCCACACTGGCTATTGAACTTCATTTTTCTCGGCTCATAGTACGTGTTGTACGTCACCGCGTTCTTGACGTTCGGAATTTTCGACAACATTTGTGTGACCGTGTGTATGCAAGACAGGTTTAAGCCAACATCCTTCGGAAAAAATCCACGGTTTTGTTTTTGCAATATCCTATCGTGTGTACGGGGCATTACAGTGAATGTGGTTTACGTTCAGAAAACTGAAAGTAGAACTATAGGCAAAACTATTTTTTTAATCTTGGATAGGGTAAGGGAGGATTATAACCTATGTCAGTTTGTTTTATTTTTTGCCATGTGTGTCCCTTTGGGGAGATTTACCTTCACTTCCTGTCCCACTGCCAAATCAGGAAGTGAGAGGAAATACCTGCAACTAGTGGCCCCATTGGACGATTTCCCCTCTATTATTTTTCAGTTGACAACCCAAAATTTGTCATTTTCTTTTACCTTCACTTTCAGTCACGAGCGGTCGGTCCATTAGGGGCACCGCCCCCCCCCCCCCCCCCCCTGCAGAGCTCCGGACTCATACGTTTGGCTTGAAAAAGGTTGGGCTCCCACCCATTTGTGACAATAATGAATTAATAATCGCTATTGTCTTCAGGCTTCTCCTCCCAGCCAATCAGGACAGGAGGGAGATCTGGTTGGCCATGGAGGAGGGAGTGGGGGGGACTATCACTGTGGAGAGCTTGAGTGTGGGCGGACCAGGGGGGGTTTGTTGGGTTTGTTTGCCACTCTCCCCCCCAAAAAAAATGTTTAGCACCAGCCGCCACTGCCTTTAATGATAATGGTGGCAAACAGGGCACTATTTCTCCCACTGACACCAATAATGGGGCATTATTTACTCCTATTGATACCAGGCTTATTCTACTCACATATGCCCCCGCTCCCCCCCCCCCCAATGTATGAAGGACAGTAGACCGGCCCTTTGTCTAGAAAGTTCGGAGACCCCTGCTCTAGATGAAAGAAAAATGTCAAGAAAGACTCCTGGAATGTATGACATAATTTTGGCCTAAGCCATGAACCAGAAAGCTACTGAAGAAATGTGAAAACAAATATAAAACAAACAAATATGATATACCTTCCTATCTATTTATTAAAGTGGAGTTCCACCCACTTTTACAACTCTTCAGCATCCCTCACTAAACTGTGCTCTGTAAACGAATTGGATATATTATTTTTTTTCTCAGCACCTACTGTATATCTGCTGTATTCATTTTTCACTTCCTCCTCCCAGGCCGCGGCCCATTGCATTATTTCCTGTTTGCAATGCCTTCTGGGAAGGGGCGGCAACTTCCTCTGACACTGCCGTTGCTATGGAGACCTGACCTGAAACCTATTACACTGCTTGTGCTGCATTGAGAATGTGCGAGATCTGCAAGGATGAGATCCAGGAAGAAATACAGTCTGGCTTCAGATGCCCACACTTAAGATGGCCACGGCCTGCTGTAAGTTTATAAAATAACAAACTACTGCTATAAACTAACAAAACAGATCTTAGTTTACAGACTAACTTTACTAGAATAAATTAAGCTTGTGTATTATAGGGGTATTTTTATTTAAAAAGTATAATTTCGTCCGGAACACCACTTTAATGTTGGCAACATAAGGATTGGATGGTTAATATTGATTGAGAGAGTAAAGTTCTGATTTAACCACTTCCGGTCCGCCTAACGCCGATATACGTCCTAACTTTGAAGAGAAAAATCGTTGTTATGGCAGCAGCTAGCTGCCATAACCCCGGTATCCTCTTCTTCGGCAGGTGGTCCGGTCTCTGATAATAGTGGTCTCTGCGGCGGATTCGCTGCGGGATCACTTTTATCGGCGGCTGGAGAGGGCCCCCCCACTCCCGCCGCTCTCCGGTGGCCTCCGCCGCTACCGACAACTCCGGTAAGCGATCTGATCCTTCTCGGTGTTAGGTATGGAGAACAGTGAGGGGCAGATGGCCCCCATCCATCTCGATACCATTGCAGGGCAGAAGCGACATCAAAACTGCACTTCCGCCTATAGCTCTGAAAGGGGCATTTTTTTCTTTTTCAAATGACATTTTTTTTTTTTAATTGCATTTAAGTGTAAATATGAGATATAAGGTCTTTTTGACCCCAGACCTCATATTTAAGGGGTCCTGTGATGCTTTTTTTCTATTACAAGGGATGTTTACATTCCTTGTAATAGGAATAAAAGTGACACTTTTTTTTTTTTTCTTTAAAAGAACAGTGTATAATTAAAAAATAAAAGGTAAAATAAATAAGAAAAAAAAACTTTTAAACGCGCCCCCTCCCGCCGAGCTCGCGTGAAGAAGTGAACTCATACGTGAGTAGTGCCCGCATATGAAAATGGTGTTCAAACCACACACGTGAGATATCGCCACAATCAGTAGAGCGAGAGCAATAATTCTAGCCCCAGACTTCCTCTGTAACTCAAAACATGCAACCTGTAGAGTTTTTTTAACGTCGCCTATGGAGATTTTTAAGGGTAAAAGCTTGTCGCTATTCCACGAGCGGCGCAATTTTGAAGCGTGACATGTTGGGTATCAATTTAATCGCCATAACATTATCTTTCACAATATAAAAAAAAATTGGGCTAACATTACTGTTGTCTTATTTTTTAATTCAAAATAATTTATTTTTCCCAAAAAAAGGGTGCTTGTAAGACCGCTGCGCAAATATGGTGTGACAGAAAGTATTGCAACGACCGCCATTTTATTCTCTTTTTTTATTCTCTAAAAATAGATAATGTTTGGGGGTTCTAAGTAATTTTCTAGCAAAAAAAAACTTGTAAACAACACATCTCAAAAAGAGGCTAGGTCCTTAAGTGGTTTAGTCGGCAAAAGGGACAGTACTTACTCTACATTCAAAGAGAAGTGTCCCCTCTGCTGATGGCAGCTGTCTTAGTTGAAATTTGAAGTTCTCTGCCCACCCCTGTACCCATATAGCTGTAATTCGCCAGTGCTGCGGGGGTTAATATGAGTGGCTGGACCTGTTACAGGCTGACTGTGCCCGCCCTTTTTTGCCCCCTCCTCCATTCAAAGAAGCTATATTATAGCTTCTATCAATATAAAGCATTAACAATGGAGTCTTAAGAACCGATTGACGGAGAGGAGAAGCGACCGTATTGGCCGGCGAGGAGGAGGAGACGCAGGGGAAGCCGCTGTGAAGCTGCCGCCGTTGAGGAGATGGAGGAAGGAGCCGAAGCTGCCCGCAACCTAGATGGGGTAAGTGCAGTGCTGGTGGGCGGACGAGCGAGCAACGGGGGTGATTGATCGAATGGGGGGGGGTGTTGGGTAGTTTGTTTGCTGCCCCCCCAAAAAATGGAGCACCAGCCACCACTGCTGAGGGCAATAGTTAAGCTTTTGAGTTAAGAATACATACTTGATATATATAAGTATATAATTTATACTTGTATATATTTTTTTTAATACAAGAGTTTAGTGTCACAGTAAAGGAATGGTCACCACACACACTTTCATTTTACAACATCAGCATTTTAATAGCAATGCTAACAATAATTATTTTTGATAATTCAGTATAAGCTTACTTTAAAAATCTCCTTTCCTGTTGTTCTGCCTGCCTGCTGGTCTCTTTCCACAACTTCCTGGATTCCCTGCACGCTTCTCTTCTACTGTTTACTTTAAATTGCTAAAGACTACATATCCCATGGTACTTTGCTACCTGCAAGCATGATTCCTGTACTGACTCCGCCTCCTGAAACTCCTCCGCTGAGCTCCTGTGTGTGACACAGCAGTGCCTACTCACAGGGCATAGTGAATCCGTCTAACAGACTTCAAGGAAGTATATGTGTAGAAAACTTAAAGAAGGTTCAGATAATAGGAGGAGAGGAGGCTGGAAATAATTGAGACACACTGTGGAAATGAATAAATGATTTTACTTTTTTTATCATAAATACAATTTAGCTTCCTGTGCTCTCTGCAATGTTATCTCAAAAAATGTTATCAGCCCTGCCACGTTCACTTTTGTATACTATAGAACCCCCCACCACCACCACCACCACCACCATTCCCAGAATAGGCAGGGCTTTAAAAAGGCTCCTGAGTGGGACTTCAGTCTCTTGACATTTGTCCTTTTCAGTCACTATATACCCGAACATCCACTGTACATCTGTATGTTTGCTTCTGGCTGACTTTAGCAAGGATGTTATTTATTTATTTTTGAAAACCCAGGAGCAGGCGCCGTTAAGATACAAAGATTTTGATTGGCCTACAGAATGAGGTGTTCTTTTATGGACTGTAATGATGGTCAATGAACACTCAACTGCATGTAACTAGACATGTGCACTGCCGAAAAATTTATTCGCCTTTGTTTCATTTGTTTTTTGTTTTATTTTGGGTCATTCGTTATGATAGAAATTCGTTATTTCGAATAAATTCGTAACTTTGTAAAAATTTGTTATGTTCCATTCTTCTAGATGCGGTATTCGTTATTTTGATAATTTGTAAAAATTTGAAAATTCGAAAATCCGAAAACAAGAACGAAAATTCGAAAATCCGAAAATTCAAAACTCTGAAAATAAGAACAAAGATTCAAGAGAAAAAAATCCAAAAACAAGAACGAAAATTAGAAAATCCGAAGTAATAACTAACTAACTAACTAACAAACTAACAATAACTAACTAATAAATTATAGGTATTGGAATTTCCTTTCAAATTTGGCTGTTAGTGAACGTAACAAATACATATTTATCCGAACTTACAAATTATCCGAAATAGCAAATGCCGTATCTAAACGAATGGAACGTAACAAATTAATAATAATAAATAATAAAAATAATAATATTAAGTTATTATTATTATTAATAATATTATTATTTATTATTATTATTGATTGTGTTTTATTCGTTTAGATGGAGCATTCGTTCACTAACAGCCAAATTTGAAAGGAAATCCCAATACCTATAATTTAATAGTTAGGAATAGTTATTATTAGTTAGTTAGTTATTATTTCGGATTTTAGAATTTTTGGGTTTTAGAATTTTCTTTCTTATTTTCGGATTTTAGAATTTCCGATTTTCGTTCTTATTTTCAAACTTTCGTTCTTTTGAATTTTTGTATTTTAACCACTTCCCGCCGCTATTTAGCAGAATGACGGCGACAAAGTGGTTTCAATATTCTGACTGGGCGTCATATGACATCCTCAGGATGTTAAGCCACTGCGCGCCCCCGGGGGCGGGCATCGCGGCGATCGTTGTTGTGGTGTGTCAGTCTGGCACACCGCAACTCCGATCTAGGTAAAGAGTCTCCGTCAGAGATCAGCTGTGTCCAATCACAGCTGATCAGGATGTAAATAGGAAGAGCTGGTGATCGGCTTTTCCTCACTTGCGTCTGACAGACACGAGTAGAGGAGAGCCGATCGGCTGCTCTCCTGACAGGGGGGTCTGTGCTGATTGTTTATCAGCACAGCCCCCCTCAGATCCCACCCAGGACCACCATCATGCTGCCCAGGACCACCAGGATGGCCATCTACACTGGACCACCAGGTATGCCCCCCCCTAGACCCCCAGGGGAATACTAATCTCACAATGCCTACCACTGCCAGTGCCACCAGGGATGCCTATCAGTGCCTCATATCAGTGCCACGTATCAGTGCCCATCAGTGCCACGTATCAATACCCATCAGTGCCCAGCAGTGCCGCCTATCAGTGCCCATCAGTGCCGCCTATCAGTGCCCATCAGTACCCAGCAGTGCCGCCTATCAGTGCCACCCATAAGAACCCATCTTTGCAGCCTTTCAGTGCCCATCAGTGTCGCCTATCAGTGCCCAACAGTGCCACTCATGAGTGCCTATCAGTGCCGCCTATCAATGCCCATCAGTGCTGCATATCAGTGCCACCCATCAGTGCCACCTACCAGTGCCCATCAGTGCCGCATATCAGTGGCCATCGTCAGTGCCCGTCAGTGCCCGCTCATTGGTGCCAGCCTTATCAGTGCCTGTCAGTGCCCATCAGTGAAAGAGAAAACTTACTTATTTACAAAATTTTATAACAGAAACAAAAGCAAAACTTTTATTTTTTTCACAATTTTCTGTCTTTTTTTATTTGTTTAGCAAAAATTAAAAACCGCAGAGGTGATCAAATACCACCAAAAGAAAGCTCTATTTGTGGGAACAAAATGGTAAAAATTTACTTTGGGTAAAGGGGTGGATGACCGCGCAATTTTCATTCAAACTGTGACAGAGCTGAAAGCTGAAAATTGGTCTGGGCAGGAAGGTGTATAAGTGCCCTGTATTGAAGTGGTTAAGTATGGAGATCAGGTCTTGCTGGCCTACGCCCACTAACTTCTAGAAGTTTCCCCAAACTTCCAGATCCAGGGGATAGTACCAGAGACCTGCCTTTGAAGAGCCATCCAGCCTGACCTGCAGTAACCCTGACCCAATTTATGATTGATAGTTTACCATGAGTCATAACATGAATATATATATAACATGAAACAAAAATACACAGCAATAAAATATCGCAACGATAATGATAAAATAGTATAAACCAACAGTGTCAGTGCATATAAAGTGCATAAAGTCCATATATGACATCAAATATAGTGACTGTGAATCTGTGTGAACTGGTTGTCTGTAGATAATCCCCCACCGTAAGGAAAGGGGCTTTCCAGACAGGTTGAACCCAACTAGGCATATGCCTGATGAGTCAACCAAGCTTTTGGCGTAACACACCCAAGGAGGTACAGCAACCGCGACTTCCAAAATAGACCAAATCAGATAGGGATCCGTGACCATTTTGACATCAGTAGCTGTCTATCATAGGAATAGTAACCGGAATAAAGTACAGCATGCTGCATTTTTTGCATGTATCATGTAAAAAATAAATAACGCCTAAAAAACATGCCATAAATGTGAGGCAAACTCATTGGAAACGCATTACAAATGCATGTAAACTTGAATGGGGAACTGTAAATGGGCAGCACAGTGGTGTAGTGGATAGCACTTTTCACCTAGCAGTAAAGAAGGGTCGCTGGTTCGAATCCCAACCACGACACTACCTGCCTGGAGTTTGCATGTTCTCCCTGTGCCTGCGTGGGTTTCCTCCGGGTACTCCGGTTTCCTCCCACACTCCAAAGACATGCTGGTAGGTTAATTGGATCCTGTCTAAATTGTCCCTAGTGTCTATGTATGTGAGTTAGGGACCTTAGATTGTAAGCTCCTTGAGGGTAGGGACTGATGTGAATGTACAATGTATATGTAAAGCGTTGCGTAAATTGATGGCGCTATATAAGTACCTGAAATAAATAAAGTAAATAAATAAGTGCATGTAAATGCACTGCAACACGCATAAATGCTAGAGTCAAATAGTCAGCTGAAGTTTTCCTTAAAAAAATGTTTAGTGAAGTTTAAAAAAGTACTGAAGTTTTTTTTTTTTTAAATGCAAGGCAGCACGTAAATGCACGTCAATGCACATGCGTTTACATGCGCTTAACGCATACATTGCGGTGAGAATGGACCATTTAAAAGGCTCTGCATATATAAAGTGACAAAGTCTCCTTGGCATTTTGGATTTGGTTCGGTATTTCCCTTTAAACTTCTGTAAAAACTGCTGTATTTTTATTTTCTGAATTTTTCGACGGGTGTTGCTGAAGGGTTACATGAATTGGCCCCCCCACACGTCTTTTGGGAACTCTATCGTCCGGAACAGATGTTATTGCAGAGATTCCACTTCCTCGCAACCTGCAGAGCTGAAGATTTAATTGTCAGAAGGCTAGACCACCCTGTCTGAGATCAAGATATACCGGATGAGGTCACTTACCTCTGTAAGTATTCAGAACAGACAGTTCTTCATAACAGTACATTTAAAATCTGACCAATAAAACCAGTTAAATAAAGCGTGTGTTGCCTATTGTTGTGATGTTACGTGTGAATATGATTCAGATTATTAGCGGATTCCACATTTGACACTGAGCAGTATATTCAGGATACCAGTAAAATGTGTGTGGGTGTGGGGGCATCAAAGGTCTTATGAATGACATGGAAGACCTCCAATTAATATGCCAGGCGAGATCAAACTGTTTGTTATTCCAGGTCTCCGAGGACCTTAAAAAAAAAGTATTTGGCAGAAAATTGAGATTGCTCATTCTGAATAAACCTGGCAGTGTTAAATGTGATACTCTCTAATGTTCTGGAGTATTGCCATAAGTAACATAACAACAACTATATCAAAGAATCCGATTGCACCTGTCAATTTTTGTGCACTATGGTGTATGTTATGTACTGCTACACTCTGTACGCTGTGCTGTACATTACATACTCTGGACCTCTGTATGCTATGCTGTATATTATGTGCATGTGACGGACTGCCTGACACCCAGCCTGGGTGCCTCCGTCAAGAAACAGCTTCCTCCACTCAGGAACCAGGTATTATGAGAATTGCACCCAAGAACTAGATGACGCTAGCTTAAGTGCAAACTGGAACTGACATTTTATTGTCAATTCACACAGAAGATATACAACAAAATCAGGTAAGAGCTTGATCACATTATCCTAAACAATGAAAACTGTAAACAGTAATATTAGTACATCCAATAAATCCTTTTAAACTGGAGTTACTGGCCCTGTTGTGGGCCTTCACAGAGAAATTTGCCAAGTACCTCACAGGATCAGAGCTAGAGGTGTTCACAGATAACAACCTGCTGGCCTACTTGGATACGGTAAAGTTTGGGGGAGCTGGAGCAGAGGTGGGTCACCTGCCTTGCCCGATTCAAAAAGCATTACAAGCCTGGGATGCTTAAGACCCCTTTCACACTGGGGCCATGGCCTCTTTAGCGCTGTTTAAGCAGCGCTTTTCTGCCGCTAGTGGGGCACTTTTAAACCCTTGGGCAACTTCCTGTAAGATATTCTGATTGTGTTGTTTGAACTTTTCTCTGTTGTGCCTTAACCATGTTCATTCTATTACTTATGTTGTTCTTTACTATGTTGCAATGCCGAGGACAGCATCTATCAAAGGAGAGTGAGTGTAGGCAGGTGCAGTCTGTTTTCTCCACTACAGTTAGTGCTCTACCGCAGCGGCAGTGTAGAAGGAAAGGAAGTCAGGAGGAACATGGTTCATCTAAGGTTTCCTGGGTCATTGGGGCAGCGACCCGGTTGGATTCTGGCAGCCCACATGACCTTGGCAGCCATCTTGGGTCAGGCAGAGTCTATTTAAGACCCTGGGTTTGGCACGCATTTAGCGTGTGAGTAGTGTAGGGAACGGTCACCCACCTGTCAGGGACAAGGTTCCAGAAGAGTAGGGAAAATTTTGGGATCTGTCACTTTTCTTGGAAACCTTCCCACTTGGGCTCGGACTACCCTTAAGACAGATGCTCTCAGCTTGGCTGAGACCTGCTCCGCTAAGAACTGTTGTCATCCATGAGTGTTCCCAGTTGGGCTTCCTTCAGCCTGGCTTGTAGTGAACTGTTTTTCCTTGAATTCAATACAAGTTCCATTATATGCGTCCGGACTGAGTGTGTGTTATTGCTGCCGCACCACGATGCACCCAACCAAACATAAACTGCAGCAGTCTGCAGAAAATACGGTACATTGTATACTCAAGTCCTCTGTTAATCATGCTGTACCTTATATGCTCCAGATTGCTGCACCCTGTGAACTATGCTGTATGTTGCATCCTCTGGACTGCTGCACTTTGTACACTGAATTGTATATTATATACTCTAAGCTGCTATACTCTGTACACCATTCTGTATAATACATCAGTACACTGTGATGTGTGTAACATACTGCTGCTTGCTGCACTCTACACCATGCTGTACATTATATACTCTAAACCGCTGTACCCTGTGCACCATTTTGTACTTTACGCACTCCATAACAGTGCAATCTGTACACTGTGACATGCGTAAAATAATGCTGATTGCTACAATCTGTACACTGGGCTGTACAATAAATATTTTCATGTTGTATGTTATGCACTCCATACTGCTGCATTATGTACACTGTTATGTGTGTAATATCCTAATGATTGCTGCAATCTGTAAACCATGTTGTATATCACATACTCCAGTCTGCTGTATTCTGTATACATTGTTGTTTGTTACATACTCTGGACCCTCTGCACTCTACACATTGTGCTGTGTGCTACATAATTGCACTTTGTATGCTGTAGTGTACATCACATACTCCAGTCTGAAGCATTCTCTATGCCACTCTTTCACATCCAGGGTTTGGTGGAACCCTAGGGTGCCTCCAGAAGTTGCTAGGGTTTCTTTGAGAAATTTGCATTTCCTTTGGTAAAACAAGTAACCACTGACACCAGTTAGTGACCATCAATATAAGGAGTATTCTTCCCACTGACCACCAATGTAGGGGAACATTCTTCCCACCGACCACCACTGTAAGGAGCATTCTTCCCACTGACCACCAATGTAAGGGAACATTCTTCCCACCGACCACCACTGTAAAGAGCATTCTTCCCACTGACCACCAATGTAAGGAGTATTCTTCCCACTGACCACCAATGTAAGGAGCATTCTTCAAACTGACCACCAATGTAAGGAGCATTCTTCCCACTGACCACCAATGTAAGGGAACATTCTTCCCACTGACCACCACTGTAAAGAGCATTCTTCCCACTGACCACCAATGTAAGGAGTATTCTTCCCACTGACCACCAATGTAAGGGAACATTCTTCCCACCGACCACCACTGTAAGGAGCATTCTTCCCACTGACCACAAATGTAGGGGAACAATCTTCCCACCGACCACCACTGTAAGGAGCATTCTTCCCACTGACCACAAATGTAGGGGAACAATCTTCCCACCGACCACCACTGTAAGGAGCATTCTTCCCACTGACCACAAATGTAGGGGAACAATCTTCCCACCGAGCACCACTGTAAGGAGCATTCTCCCCACTGACTACCAATGTAAGGAGCATTCTTCCCACTGACCACCAATGTAGGGGAACATTCTTCCCACCGACCACCACTGTAAGGAGCATTCTTCCCACTGACCACCTATGTAAGGAGCAATCTTCCCACTGACCACCAATTTAAGGAGCATTCTTCCCACTGACCACCACTTTAAGGGCCCCTCAGAGAGTGAGGATCCCACTCTGCAGCATGCTGGCAGATTTTTCTACTCAAGCTGTAGGTGCTTTCTAATGAAAACCAACAGTAACATGATTTGTAACATCATACACATCATACACATGGAATGTATTTAGCTAATTTAAACTAAATGTTCAATTGGGCTTTAAGATTTATAAGACACAATAGGCTCCATTCACAAAAACAGATGGCATGTGGTAATTATGTGTTTTCCCAAATACTGCATGCAATCCTGAAAATGTCAATTCACTATTGCTGACAGCTGCATGTAAACAAAAGAATAAAAGAAAATTGCCGACATGTAAAAATAAAGAAAAAAAACAGCATGGGTCCCCCCCCCCCAATCTGTACCAAGCCCTTCGGGTCTCTGCCCCAAAGCACCACCACCATGTTGAGGGCATGTGGCCTCATATGGTTTGAGACTGCATGCTCAGATATGGGTCTGGTATGAATTTTGGGAGGGGACCCCATGCCATTTTTTTACATTTTAGTGTTAGGGTTTCCCTTAAAATCCTAACCAGACCCGAAGGACCTGGTATGGATTGGTGGGGGAGCCTCACGCTGTTTTTTTTTTTTTTTTTCTTAATTTTTACATGCCAGCAATTTTTTTGTTTACATTTTGCTGTCAGTGGGGAAACCCTCTGGTCATGGTTGGTAAATATGCGGCAGCTGCCCGCTCCTTAACAACCATGACAGTTACTGCTTGCTAGGTATGTTGGCTACCGCTGGCTTTAAAGTACAACAAATTTTAACTACTAAAATACGGCATCACTTCATAAAACAGCACATGCGGTATTTTAGTAGTGTTTTTTGGTGAATTGAAAAAACAATTTGGAAAAACGCTAGGCATATTTTAATGCATTCCTTAAAGTGGCAGATACCGCTTAGTGAATAGAACCCAACGTCTTGTTTTTTAAATTCTCTTGTTTTTGTTTTGTTCAGCTCAATGGATTTATATTTTTCAACCTATTTAAATATGTATTGCACTAGTGAGGCAGTGTGCTGTAATTTTTTTATAGGTAGAGCCACTTATCAAACTACTTTCAACTGTAGTTACAACCAAACAAAAGAAAGAAGAGAGGGTTATATGTCTCCGGAATATAAAGAATCTTACAACTCTACTCAACATCCCCACCCACAGTTAAGACTGCCCTCCACCCCCACCCCTTCCTGCCCTTTGCTTAGAAATCTATGTGCTGCTTTCTTGGATGTGATGTAAGTAGTCCAAGCAGACTCAGAGCTGTGACACTCTATAGTATTCACCTTCGCACTTCATAAAAGGTTTTGTAGAGACATGGGCGAGAGCTATAATGGTCTACAAGAAGAGGAGGAGAGATCTTTGACATGGAGAGGAGGAGAGGACTATAACATGGGGAAGAGGAAAGAGCTATGACAGGGAGAGAAGGAGAGGGCTATGACATGGAGAGGAAGAAAGGGCTATGGCATGGAAAGAGGAGAAAGCTATGACATGGAGAGGAGGAGATGGCTAGGACATGAAGGAGGAGAGAGGGCTTTGACATGGAGAGGAAGATAGGGCTATGAAATGGAGAGAAAAAAAAGGCTATAACATAGGGTTGGGGAGAGGGCTATGACATGATGAGGCGGGGATATCATTGACATAGAGAGGAGGAGAGAGCTATGGCATGGAGAAGAAGCAAGGAGTCGAGGACTATGACATGGAGAGAAGGAGAGAGCTATGACATGGTGTCGAGGAGAGAACTATGACATGTAGAGGAGGAGAAGACTATGACATGGAGAGGAGAAGAGGATTTTGACATGTAGAGGAGGAGAAGACTGACATGAAGAGGAGGAGAGGACTATGACATGTAGAGGAGGAGAGGGCTATGACATGTAGAGGAGGAGAGGGCTATGACATGTAGACGAGGAGAGGGCTATTCTGTGTAGAAGAGTAGAGGGCTTTGACATGGAGAGGAGAGGGCTATGACATGGAGAGGAGGAGAGGGCTATGAGAGGTTATAAGAGGAGGAGGAGGCTATGTAATGGAGAGGAGAAGGCCTTGACATAGATAAGAGGGAAGGCTATGACATGGAGAGGAGGAGGGGGCTAGGGTATTGGGCAAGGAGAGGACTATGACATGGACAGAAAGTCAGTACTATGACATGGAGAGGAGGGGATGCCCATGACATAGAGAGGAGGAGAGGACTATGACATGGAGAGGAGGAGAGGACAATGATGTGGAGAGGAGGAAGAGGACAATGACATGGAGAGAAGGAAGAGGGCTATGACATGGAGAGGAGGAGAGGACCTTTGACATGGAAAGGAGAGGACTATGACACGGAGAGGAGGAGAGGGCTATGGCAGGCTATGAAAGGAGGAGGAGAGAGCTATGACAGGCTATGAGAGGAGAAGGAGAGGGCTATGACATGGGGAGGAGGTGAGGGCTATGTCATAGAGAGGAAGAGAGGACTATGACATGGACAGGAGGTGAGGACTATGACATGGAGAGGAAGGTGAGGACTATAACATAGGAGGAGGAGAGGGCTATGACAGGGAGAGGGGGGGATGGCTATAAGATGGAGCGGAAGAGAGGGCTATGACACGGAGAGCATAGAGAGGGCTATGACATAGAGATAAGGGGAAGACTATAACATAGGGAGGGGGAGAGGGCTATGACATGATGAGAAGGGGAGATCATTGACATGGAGAAGAGGAGAGGGATATGGCATGGAGAAGAAGAGGGGGCTATGACATGAAGAGAAGGAAAGAGCTATGACATGTAGAGGAGGAGAAGACTATGACATGGAGAGGAGGAGAGGATTTTGACATGCAGAGGAAGAAAAGACTATGACTTGGAGAGGAGGAGAAGACTATGTCTTGTAGAAAAGGAGAGGGCTTTGACATGTAGAGGAGGAGAGGGCTATGATATAGACAGGAGGAGAGTGCTATGACATGGACTGAAGGGGAAGGCCATGACATGGATAGGAGGAGAGGACTATGACATGTTATGAGAGGAGGATAAGACTATGACATGGAGAGTAGGAGAGGGCTATGACACAGACAGGAGGAGAGTGCTATGACATGGACAGAAGGGGAAGGTCATGACATGGAGAAGAGGAGAGGGCTATGATAGGTTATGAGAGAAGAAGACTATGACATTGATAGGAGTAGAGGAATTTAACATGCAGAGGAGGAGAAGAATTTGACATGTAGAGGAGGAGAGGGCTATGACATGATGAGGAGGGGAGATCATTGACATGGAGAGGGATATGGCATGGAGAAGAAGAGAGGACTATGACATGAAGAGGAGGAGAGAGCTATGACATGTAGAGGAGGAGAAGACTATAACATGGAGAGGAGGAGAGGATTTTGAAATGCAGAGGAGGAGAAGACTATGACATGGAGAGGAGGAGAGGGCTATGGCATGTAGAGGAGGGGAGGGCTATGACATGGAGTGGAAGAAAGGGCTATGACATAAAGAGGAGGAGAGGGCTATGACATAGACAGGAGGAGAGTGCTATGACATGGACAGAAAGGGAAGGCTGTGACATGTAGAGGAGGAGAGGGCTATGACATAGAGAGGAGGAGAGGGTTATGACATGGAGAGTAGAAGAGGGCTATGACATTGGGAGGAGGAGAGGACTATGACATGGAGAGGAGGGGAAGCCCATGACATGGAGAGGAGGAGAAGACTACAGGAGGTAGAGGAGGAAGAGGGCTATGACATGGAGAGGAAGAAAGGACTTTTGACATGTGGAGGAGGAGAGGAGCATGGCATAAAAAGGAGGAGAGGGCTATGATGGGCTATGAGAGGAGGGCGGAGGGCTATGACAGGCTGTGAGAGGAGAAGAGGCTATGATTTGGAGAGGAGGTGAGGGCTACAGGATGGAGTGGAAGAGAGGACTATGATGGGCTATGAAAGGAGGGGGGAGGTTATGACAGGCTGTGAGAAGAAGAAGACTATTGCCGCATACACACGACCGGTTTTACCGTCGGAATAAACTCCGAAGTTTTCTCTGACGGAACTCCGACAGAATTCCATTCAAGCGGTCTTGCCTACCAACCCAAAGTCCAACCAAAATCCGATCATCCAGAACGCGGTGACGTACAGCAGTACGACGGGACTAGAAAAAGGAAGTTCGGTAGCCAGTAGCCAATAGCTTCCGTCTCATACTTGCTTCAGAGCATGCGTCGTTTTTGGTCCGTTGGAACAGCATACAATCGAGCGGTTTTCCCGATAGGAATTGGTTCCGTCGGAAATATTTAGAACATGTTCTATTTCTAGGTCCGTCAGAATTTTCCAAAAATGAAATCCGATGAGGCGCACTAACGATCGGAATAGACAATGAAAAGCTTCCGTCTGACTTTTTCTGTCGGACATTCCGCTCGTGTGTACGCGGCTTTAGGGCTATGATTTAGAGAGGAGGAGAGGGCTATGGGATGAAAAGGAGGAGAGGACTCTGACATCAAGAAGAAGATAGGTCTTTGGGACGGAGAGGAGGAGGGGGCTATGACGTGAACAAAGATTGTTAAAACAATTTTTGTGCCTTTAACTGGAATTGTTTAAACTTGGTGACAGGGTCTTTGTAAATCTGGCCACACAATTTACAATCTGATTGTTCAGTCTCCTTTAGATTTTCCAATCTGAGATGAATTGTATTAGCCGGCCCTTGTATTACACAGTTTAGGTGAATCCAAGGGAGTTTGTACAGGGATATGGATTAAATAATAAGACTTTAACCAGTTTGGCTAGATTTAGAAAAATCACATTTATGAGTAGTCCACTTATTTTTCACAACTCAACCTGATTATACCAGGAACAGACAAAATGCAGCTAATGTACGTGCCACTCTGCTGATGGCGCGGCTAATACGTACGCATTGGCTTCTCTTGGCTCAGAATAGTAATTGCAGTAAATAATAAATGAGCATGTAGTTCCTCTTATAATAAACTCAGTTCAGTTTCTCAGCAGAATGCATTCATTTGCAGCACAATAAAGTACATGTCTGTAATTCATTTTCATGTCTCTGGATGCAGCCAAGAATAAATACATCAAAACATCATGAAAGGGGATGCAGTTCCCTGGCCAGCACTTACCTGCAACTGCCGTACCGATATCTCTGCTCCATCACCAGTCTGATTGAGAAGAAGTAACACAGCACTGGAGGGGACATACTTTGAGGACACGGGGTGGAGATACAGTATTCTCGTGATGGTTTAACTCTTTCCCATAGTCTCTAAACACACTGTGTTTTATATAGCAGCAGATGTCCTTTAGTCTACACCAATAAAATCGGAGTACTTCCTCTACCGTATTATAAATTATAAAGGAGATATCGCCTTTATTTCATGCTTGGTAAGGAAATACCTCTAGTATGTATCCTTACCGTCCTTCTTCTTCTAAATTATTGCTTTGATATAAATACTACATGGTCAAAGCCGGCTACACACATCACAGTCTAGTTGCAGAATTCCCTTTAAGTTCACCACACACATTACAATCTGATTGTACAATCTCTTTTAGATCTACCAACAATTATGTAGTGCAAGGGCCTGCCTTGTATACAGAATGATTGAATAGATCGGGTAGGTCCTCTTATTACACAGATTTGGTAAATCTAAATTGATTGTACGGCCGGATTGTAATGTATTTGGTGACCCTTATATTGATCGACAACTGTATTAAAGTATATCTATGCACAAGGTGGTAGGGTTGCCACCTCATCGCTTTAAACTCGAACACATATGAATTACACAGGTTCTGAGGCTAAGTTAATGCAGATAAGGCACCAAGTGAGTTTAATTACAACCTTAATCAGCCACAGAACCTGTGTAATTAATATGTGTTTGGGTTTAAAGGGATGAGGTGACAACCCTAGCACATAGGTCAAAGATATACTTTAAATGGGTTGCTTAGGTATACCCCTGTACTACAGAGTTACTGGTAAAAGAGATTGTGCAAAGATTGTATAATCTGATTGTAATGTGAATGGTCCGTCCTAAGCAGTGTAGGTAAAGCTGAGCACTGGCAAACAACTATAATACATAGGGGACAGGTTATAAAAAAATTGTTGGAGTCTGGCAAGCATTCACCCAAATTCTGGCCATATTTTGCCTAATACAGTCAGCTCCATCTAGTGGCCATAATGCAGTATTTTTTTTAAAATGCCGCAATTATAAAAATACTGTGTTATGTCCACTAGAGGGAGCTGTATTAAGCAAAATACGTCAGGGCTGCACAAATGCTTGTCATATTCTTTCAATTCTTTTTTTTTCACAATAGAAATTCTTTTTTTTATAAATAGACCCAGGGCCCGGACAAAGGGTGGGCAGGAAGGGCGGCTGACCTGGGAACTGTGGTGAGGTGGGGGGGGCACCACAAGGTGATTGGGGGGGAGATGTGTTGAGAAGGGGAATTTGGGGGTGGCACAGTGTAAGAATTGTTCTAGGAGGGCAAATTTGCGATGATGTGCTAGGAGGGGTGATTTCCCCGGGACTTTAAATAGGGTGAATGCGGTTAGCCAACAATTGACAGAGTAAATGCAGTCTCAAAATGTATTAAAATTGTCATGCAAACATAAACAACTTGAATCATAGCCAAGCCACTGAAATGATACATACAGTAAAAAATGTCATTACCCTTATCATGGTATAAAATGTAAATTGCAAAGTATACAAGCATGAAAAGTATCCCAACGCGTTTCACAAGACCGTGCTCGCTTCATCAGGGGTAGATGCGTGTGTAGTACATCGGTAGGGGGTATAATGAACCAAATGAATATCAACACGGAGATGGTATTGTGACAATTAGTCAAGGGGGTCCAAAACGCATGGCCCTATACTCACCAAGGACTGGATCAGACTACCAAATGCTGAATACCCAAAGGCGGCAGTAATAAGCGTCCAGCTCAGGAGCTGAGGAGGCAGAGAAAAAAACAACTCAACAGAGCACAAACGGGGGTAGACATGGCGGGGATGGGGGAATGTGTCACCAAAGATCTCCCAGTATCCATTAATAATGTCAACTGAAACATAAATGCATATGTATCAATAGATGCTATCATAACAGCATGGAAGTAAAGTAGTATATGATATAAGTATTTATATGCATGAATCTGGTTCAGTAATGGTATGGGCTTAGAATCTAGGGGACAAAAGAGGAAAAAAAAAAACACTATACTCTATCACACTGTTTTTGTCATATTTTTTTATTTACACATTTTATTCATTTATTTATTTATTTTTGTTTCTCTATTGTCTTATTGTACAAATCTATTGTACTACAATATTTTTTTTTTTTTTTTTTAGCCCATGGCGTGTGAAACACACTCAAAAACTTCACCCAGTGACAAAAAAATGTGCACACACATAAAGAGTGAAAACGTGCAATGGGTGTACACAAGCCCTCTAAAATCAGAGGGCCTTGCCCTGATTCTCCGGGGCATTATGCTCCAGACGGGGACTGGGGTACTTATACTTAGTCCCTCTGGCCGAAAACAGACGGACCACTTTCTCTGGAGGGTCTGCCGAAACAGACCCACCCAAGTACTTGGTGGGGCTCCCCCGAAGGGAGACCCCGTGAGAGAGGGTGAACCAAGCCAGTAGGCCATGTCCACCCCCTACCAACTCTTTCAGGGCAGGCCTGAGGACCTACACCCTACCAGTCACATATGCAAAAACCGTGTACAAACATAAAAATACAAAAAGTGACAAAAAGGGGCTTAAATAAAAAAAAGTGGGGGAGAAGGAAGTGGAGAGGAGAGTGAAAAGTGGTCATTGTGTGAAACAATGACCAGGCCCTCCAGCCAGGAATCAAAAATTCCTCTGGTCCCAGCCAAAAGGCCTGGCCCAGGAGGCAGGTGGAAAAAAAGTGTGGTATGGTGCAGTGACCGTGGTGCCATAAATCAAAGTGACCCTCACTAACAGTGATATTACGGCACCCCTGGACTGCCACTCCAGAGGCACATACCCCATGGGCTTCTTTTCAAGTCCGACCCTCAGCCGGACCAGTGCGGCCCTCCATCCCTGCCAGATACAGAGCCCTCCCAGGTTTTCTCTTGGAGAGCCGCCGACTATAAAGCAGCCTCCACCAATAAGTATGTTCACACAAATAACAGCATAATGCAAAGAAATATAGCTCTAATTCATTCAGGCTGCTGCTCCTCCCTCACCCATTATATATATTACGGGGAATATAATGACAGATTCAGGTTCTTATACATTAATGCCAGCAGTTGAGCTTTAATATGTCAAAACCACTCAAGTTTCATGTCAATATAGACTTAAAGTGATTGTAAGGGTCTGTTTTTATTTTTTTATTTAAAATAATAAACATATCATACTTACCTCCACTGTGCAGCTCGTTTTGCACAGAGTGGCCCCAAACATGCTCTTCTGGTGTCCCTCGCGACTCTTGCGGCTCCTCCCCACATCAGATAACCCCCTAGGAGAAGCGCTCTTCTGGGGGGGGGGTTATCTTGCGGATGCATTCTATAGTCCAGCATTCGGCGTCCATAGCCGCCGAATGTATGACTCAGCCCCGCCCCCTGCGTCATTGGATTTGATTGACAGCAGCGGGAGCCAATGACTGCGTTGCTATCAATCTATCTAATCAAGACCTGAGAACCCTGGGCAGAGAGACAGTGCGTCCACGGCGGGTCAAGTTTCAGGGCTCAGGTAAGTAAAATGGGGGGGCTGGGGGGCCGGTCACTGCCAGGTGTTTTTTCACTTTAACCACTTAACAACCGGCCCATAGCCGAATGACGGCTGCAGGGCAGTTGCTTAACTCTGGGAGGGCGTACTATGACGTCCTCCCAGAATTCCCCTCTTGAACCAAGCCAGTAGGCCATGTCCACCCCCTACCAACTCTTTCAGGGCAGGCCTGAGGACCTACACCCTACCAGTCACATATGCAAAAACCGTGTACAAACATAAAAATACAAAAAGTGACAAAAAGGGGCTTAAATAAAAAAAAGTGGGGGAGAAGGAAGTGGAGAGGAGAGTGAAAAGTGGTCATTGTGTGAAACAATGACCAGGCCCTCCAGCCAGGAATCAAAAATTCCTCTGGTCCCAGCCAAAAGGCCTGGCCCAGGAGGCAGGTGGAAAAAAAGTGTGGTATGGTGCAGTGACCGTGGTGCCATAAATCAAAGTGACCCTCACTAACAGTGATATTACGGCACCCCTGGACTGCCACTCCAGAGGCACATACCCCATGGGCTTCTTTTCAAGTCCGACCCTCAGCCGGACCAGTGCGGCCCTCCATCCCTGCCAGATACAGAGCCCTCCCAGGTTTTCTCTTGGAGAGCCGCCGACTATAAAGCAGCCTCCACCAATAAGTATGTTCACACAAATAACAGCATAATGCAAAGAAATATAGCTCTAATTCATTCAGGCTGCTGCTCCTCCCTCACCCATTATATATATTACGGGGAATATAATGACAGATTCAGGTTCTTATACATTAATGCCAGCAGTTGAGCTTTAATATGTCAAAACCACTCAAGTTTCATGTCAATATAGACTTAAAGTGATTGTAAGGGTCTGTTTTTATTTTTTTATTTAAAATAATAAACATATCATACTTACCTCCACTGTGCAGCTCGTTTTGCACAGAGTGGCCCCAAACATGCTCTTCTGGTGTCCCTCGCGACTCTTGCGGCTCCTCCCCACATCAGATAACCCCCTAGGAGAAGCGCTCTTCTGGGGGGGGGGGTTATCTTGCGGATGCATTCTATAGTCCAGCATTCGGCGTCCATAGCCGCCGAATGTATGACTCAGCCCCGCCCCCTGCGTCATTGGATTTGATTGACAGCAGCGGGAGCCAATGACTGCGTTGCTATCAATCTATCTAATCAAGACCTGAGAACCCTGGGCAGAGAGACAGTGCGTCCCCGGCGGGTCAAGTTTCAGGGCTCAGGTAAGTAAAATGGGGGGGCTGGGGGGCCGGTCACTGCCAGGTGTTTTTTCACTTTAACCACTTAACAACCGGCCCATAGCCGAATGACGGCTGCAGGGCAGTTGCTTAACTCTGGGAGGGCGTACTATGACGTCCTCCCAGAATTCCCCTCTTGCGCGCCCCCTGGGGCGTGCACCCGAACACATCCTCTGGACCCGGCGCATCACGGATCCTGGTAAGTGGCCGCTGATCGCGGCCGTTTACCATGTGATCGCTCTGTCAAATGACGGAGCGATCACATGTAAACAAACCGGCGTCATCTCATGACGCCGGTTCCTCTCCACCCCTCTGTGCACCGATCGGTACACTGTGAGCAGAGAGGGGGATGGATGGATGGCAGTAGCGCTGTGGGCTGCATGTGTAGTGCCCACAGCGCTAACCAGTGACATCCAGCCATCCATCCATGCTCGGCCATCCCTAATGCTCTGCAATGCCCTGCACTAATCTGCAATGCCCTGCAATACTCTGCAATGCCCCAGAATACTGTGCAATACTCTGCAATACCCCCACAATATTGTGCAATACTCTGCAATACCCCCACAATACTGTGCAATACCCCACAACACTGTGCAATACTCTGCAATACCCCACAATACTCTGCAATACCCCACAATACTGTGCAATACTCTGCAATACCCCACAATACTCTGAAATACCCCACAATACTCTGCAATACCCCGCAATACTGTGCAATACTCTGCAATACCCCGCAATACTGTGCAATATTCTGCAATACCCTGCAATACCCTGCAATACCCCACAATACTCTGCAATACCCCGCAATACTCTGCAATACCTTGCAATACTCTGCAATACCCCACAATAGTGTGCAATATTCTGCAATACCCTGCAATACTCTGCAATACCCCACAATACTCTGCAATACTCTGCAATACCCTGCAATGCTCTGCAATACCCCACAATACTGTGCAATATTCTGCAATACCCTGCAATACTCTGCAATACCCCACAATACTCTGCAATACCCCGCAATACTCTGCAATACCCCGCAATACTGTGCAATACTCTGCAATACCCTGCAATACTGTGCAATACTCTGCAATACCCCGCAATACTCTGCAATACCCCGCAATACTGTGCAATACTCTGCAATACCTTGCAATACCCCGCAATACCCCGCAATACCCTGCAATAACCCTCAGTACTCTGCAATACTCTGCAATACCCCGCAATACTCTGCCATACCCAGCCATACTCTGCAATACTCGGTGATACCCAGCCATACCCAGTCATACTCGGCGATACCTTGCAATACCCAGCCATGCTCAGCCATACTTTGCAATACCCCGCCAAACTCTGCAATACCCCGCAATACTCTGCAATACCCCGCAATACTCTGCCATACCCAGCCATACTCTGCAATACTCGGTGATACCCAGCCATACTCTGCCATACCCAGCCATGCTCGGCCATACCCTGCCACACCCTGCCATGCTCGGCCATACTCGGCTGTACTCGGCTGTATTCGGCCTCTGTATGTGGCCAGGCTGTGGAAGTCTCACACATGTGGTATCGCCGTACTCAGGAGGAGTAGGAGAATTTATTTTGGGGTGTCATTTTTGGTATGTACATGCTATGTGTTAGAAATATTGTATAAATGGACAACTTTGTGTTAAAAAAAAAATGCGTTCTAACCACTTCCCGCCCGTCGGCTGTCATACGACGTCCTTGACTTTGTGCAGGGATATCTGAATGATGGTTGCAGCTACAGGCATCATTCAGATATCAACTTTTTTAGCCGGCGATTCCCTACACCATAAGAATGATCATAGCTGCTGTTCCACTGCTTGATCGTTTTTACGGGAGGCGAGAGGGTACGTCCCCCCCTCCCGCTGCCCTCCGGTGCTTCTACCGACTCACCGCTATGATCGAAGCCAGGATCTTTTTTTTTTTTTTTTTTTATTTATTTCAGGCTTCCCAGCCTAGAGGTGAGATGGGGGGTCTTATTGACCCCATATCTCACTGAAAAGAGGACCTGTCATGCCATATTCCTATTACAAGGGATGTTTACATTCCTTTTAATAGGAATAAAAGTGGTCAAAAAAAATTTTTTTTTTGGAAAAAAGCATCAAACTAAAATAAATAAAGTAAAATGAACAATAAAATCAAAAAACAAAAAACATTTTAAAGTGCCCCTGTTCCTGTGTGCTCGCATGCAGAAGCGAACGCATATGTAAGTCCCGCCCACATATGAAAACAGTGTTCAAACCACACATGTGAGGTATCGCTGCAATTGGTAGAGCAAGAGCAATAATTTTGGCCCTAGACCTCCTCTGTAACTCAAAACATGTAACCAGTAAAAAATTTTAAAGTGTCGCCTATAGGGATTTTGAGTAGTGAAGTTTGGCGCCATTCCACAAGCATGTGCAATTTTGAAAGGTGACATGTTGGGTATCTATTTACTCGGTATAACTTCATCTTTCACATTATGCAAAAACATTGGGCTAACTTTACTGTTTTGTTTTGTTTTTTAAGCACAAAACTGTTTTTTTTTTTTTTTTTAAAAACGCGTTCAAAAAATTGCTGCGCAAATATCGTGCGAGATAAAAAGTTGCAATGACCACCATTGTATTCTCTAGGGTCTTTGCTAGCAAATAAATGATGATTTTTACATGAAGGAGAGAAATGTCAGAATTGGCCTGGGTGCTCCAGAATGCCTGGAGGTGCTCCGTGCATGTTGGGCCTCTGTATGTGGCCACGCTGTGTAAAAGACTCACACATGTGGTATCGCCATACTCGGGAGTAATAGCAGAATGTGTTTTGGGGTGTAATTTGTGGTATGCATATGCAGGGTGTGAGAAATAACCTGCTAATATGACAATTTTGTGAAAAAAAAAAAAGTAAAAAAAAAACTTGATATTGCAGAGAATTGTGGGAAAAAATGACAACTTAAAAAAACTCATCATGCATCTTTCTAAATACCTTGGAATGTCTTCTTTCCAAAAAGGGGTCATTTGGGGGGTATTTGTACTTTTCTGGAATGTTAGGGTCTCAAGAAATGAGATAGGCCGTCAGCACTTCAGGTGTGATCAATTTTCAGATATTGGCACCATAGCTTTTGGACTCTATAACTTTCACAAAGACCAAATAATATACACCAATTTGGGTTATTTTTACCAAAGATATGTAGCGGTATAAATTTTGTCCAATATATATGAAGAAAAATTACTAATTTGCAAAATTGTATAACAGAAATGAAGAAAAATGCATTTTTTTACAGATTTTTTGGTCTTTTTTCTTTTATAGCGCAAAAAATAAAGATCCCAGCGGTGATTAAATACCACCAAAAGACAGCTCTATTTGTGTGAAAAAAGGGACAAAAATTTCATATAGATACAGTGTTGCATGACTGAGTAATTGTCATTCAAAATGTGAGAGCACCAAAAGTTGAAAATTGGTCTGGTTATTAAGGGGGTTTAAGTGCCCAGTGGTCAAGTGGTTAATGCATAGGATGAAAAAACACGAAGCTTTACAACCCCTTTAATTCAACCCAACACCTGAATAAAGAACTGTCAGTATAGTTTATGACAACCCCAATTGTCCCTTTAATTCTCAGAGTGCAGGTTATAAAGTGGATGGGAAGTACAGATAGGTCCCAATGAACAATTCTGCCATTCTTTGTAGGTTTTCTGACAAAAGCAGAACTTGGGTCAAATTGAGACACAGGAAAATGGTTTAGAATAGGGAGCTGTTGAAATCATTATAACGGAATCACCATTTTATCTTCTTTTCCGATCAGATCAGACAAAATACAGTTCTGAAAAATGTCTCTTCCCATTCCACCCACTGATAATATACAGCGCAGTGTCTGACACCAGCACCTGTTATGAACAGTTCTGGGAAGTAAAGGCGTAGCATGAAGCTTGTCACACCCACTGCAATGGGTGACATAGGGCCCCACCACCACCCACCGCTTCCACAGCACGCCAAGATACTCCACGAGGGTCATTCAAAAGATTTTGGAGAACCTCTCCATATTTTGACATACAGTATATCTCCAATTCTTTTGGATATCCTGGAGCAGGGGTAGTCAACTCTTGAGAGGTGGTGATCTATGTGAACAACATGAAAGAGATCACTACGATTTACTTGGCCTTTTTTTTTTATATATATATCAAGAAATCAACAAGCAAGACATAACTAAATTGCAAGTAAAACTTAAAAAAATATAATAAAACAAATGTCACTGTAAACATATAAACTTAGCCTAAAGTGATATAAAAGTCTTGTTTTCTTTTTGTTTAAAAATAACAAACATGTTTTGCTTACCTGCTCTGTGCAGTTTTTTTGCACAAAGCAGCCCAGATCCTCTTCTTGGGTCCCTCGCTGGCGCTCCTGGCCCCTCGAATGCCCCCGCAGCAAGCAGCTGGCTATGGGGGAACCCGAGCCGAGCCGCTGCTATGTGTGTCCATTCCGACACAAAGCTGTGGCTGGGCCCTCCCCCCTCTCTCTCTGCATTGGCTCACTGACTTTGATTGACAGCAGCAGGATGCCAATGGCACCCGCTGCCATCTCAGAGAATGAGGAGGGAGAGCCCCCAGACTTTGTGGCTCTCGTACAACATGCTGGATTGAGATAGGGCTGAGAAAAATAATTTGGGGGCTGCTACTCACAGAAGGTTTATTATCTTAATGCAAAGAATGCAATAAGATAAAAAACCTTCTGCCTTTACAACCACTTTAAGAGTGGATAGTGTCAGTCAATAGGGCAGTGGACATGTCAGTATGGCAGTGGATAGTGTCAGTAGGACAGTGGAAGGTGTCAGTCATTTTTTAATTTTTGCTAACTTATTTTTTACCATTTTCTTAATTCATTTATTTTTTTCATTATATTTCGTTTATTATTTTTTACTGTTTTTTTTTTTTAGCAGCCCTGTTGGGGGGTTTTGGTGAAATATCAGGGGCCTAAACAGACCCCTGATTTCTCACTTTTGAGACGGAGAATGAAGATTGAGAACACAGCCCTCAATCTCCATCTATGCAGCCTTAGCTGCACAGAGTGAATGAACAGGAATAGCTCTGTACAAAGCTTCCTATTTATTCACAAACTGAAGCATAGTAAACAATGTTTACTATGCTTCAGTTGTGAATGAACACAGTGAGTGATCGGTACCTATCACTCACTGTGTTCATTCAAAAAAATGAAGGGGCTGGTAAATTACATGTTTACTGGCCCCTTCCCCACTCTCCATCCTGAAACTTGTCCTGCAGCACCAGATGGGAGCAGGGGGGAGGAAGCTGGCAGTGCTACAGGGAGATTAGGGGAGCACACAGGGGTCCAGCCAACAGAAATAAGAGTAACTTGGACAGGAGGGGCTGTGTGGGTGGCCTATACAAGAACCGATCCCCTTCATTTTTCTCCTGCAGCTGCTGAATGTCAGCACACAAGAGAAGAGAAGTTGTCTTTCAGCGGCTGCAGGAGAGAAATGGGGGGATCGGTTCTTGTATATCCCGCCCCCACCACTCCTCCTGCACAGGTGTAAAACTGACTCCTGACTCCTGTAAAGCTGCAACCTCTGCCACCCATGAAGCTACACCAATACTGGGAAGTGTTTTTAGTGGCAGGTTTTAAAATTGTCCGCTGACAAATGTCTGTTGTCGGATTTTCCGAGCGTGTGTACACAAGTCCGTCGGACAAAAGTCCAAAGTACAAATACGCATGCTCGGAAGCAAGGACGAGCCGGAAGCGGTCGGTCTTGTAAACTAGCGCTCGTAATGAAGAATTAACATTCGTGACGCAGCAAATTATGAAATCTCGAAATGCAGTGCACAATTCTCTTCTTTTCTAATGGGATAATAATGAGGCTGCTTTGCTGGTGATACTGATGGAGTTATTGCAAACAAATTTTCAAAGGCTTTTTTTTCTAGTGATATCAAGAATAATATTATTATGCTTTTTTATTTTCTTTTTGGGCAAGTTACCACAACATCATTATCCCGTAGTTTTTAAGATCAAAGATGCAACTATGTTGGTGTCCCTTGTCAATTTTACATTGTATTTTTTTAAATGTAACTTCCTGCTCCCAAACTGTCATTTGAAGTAAAACACATAGCCAAGTATTATTCTCCACAATTTTTTTTATTGTGCATTAAAAAAGAAAACAAATAAAATTAGACATGCTATCTGACAATAGAACTTAACCAAAAAGTGCATTCTATGCATCCAAAAATATAGAAAATATAACAAATCAAATCATTATTATTCAACCAAAAAATAAAATAAAAGCCTCATGCATGTGTCCTGCTTCCTAATTTAGGGGGTCAGCAATGCCAGGAGTTGGTGAAAGCAGGAGACCGTCATTCAGAGATAATTCTGAAAATCATCTGGATTATTCTCCTGGAGCTCCCGCAGCAAAGGCATATGACATAATTGGTCACGATTAATAAAGCAACCAATTTTTGGTCCAAGAACTTCTCCTTCTCCTGTTCCTGGACTGGACTTGGGTCAGAGCAATAACTCCAAGGCCAATAATAAATAACACGTTATCTCCTCCGATTCCGCAACATGTCTGGTTGACGAACGGCAGTTCAGAAATGAACTGAAAAGCACAAAATGAAAAGTGCGAAATGAAAAGTGCGAATCAACACTCACCAAACTTCTACTAACATGAAATTAGCAGAAGGAGCCCAAAGGGTGGCGCTAAAGAGCTGAAAAACCACGTAGTACATCACTACGTTCGTGTTTGTTGACCGACAATTCCTTGCCGTTTGTATGCAAGACAAAATCCTGGCACACGCCTTCGGACAAAGATCCGAGGTTTTGTCTGCGGAAAATCCGATTGTGTGTACGAGGCTTAACTCTATTCAAAAATGGAAAAAAAAGTTTTGGCTTTAGCTCTACTTTAAGATTTTGAGTATTCATTTATTTTTCTCCTTTATAAATATCCAGGCCTATAATAGAATTTATTCTGTGTGATCTGTGGACTGGTTTGTCAGGAAACACTTTATTTAGCATCTTAAATCTTTGTTATGTTTAGCAGCACATCTTTGTCTCTGGCTCATAGTGCTACGAAAATCCACAGAAGGCAAACTGAATATTTTTTTCCTCACGTTGTCACAATAATTCAATGAAAATCTTCATTTTATTGCAGGGAATGGAGCTAATTTTACACCATGCGCACTTACTTAGTGACTCAGAGCTCATTATGCAGTGTTGTTTCTTGGTAGCAATCTGAATCAGGTGCAGCAGGATTTCCGAGGTATAATTAGAAACCGCAGTGGCCTGTGATCCAATAGGCAATCATTGCTATGTGTAATGGGCATGTTCTGATCATTTCCGCCACATCACAGGCTAATCACCCCTGGGGTAATTCCAGGGAACGGCTCAATGAATGGTGAAATGTACGATGTACTAATAACACATCAAATTGGCACCCAGAAACAAATGAATACCATTGAACATGAACTGTTTATAGTTCACTGAAACCAAACTTGGTATTTCTGTGTTGGGTGGTTGCTTGTGGGCTCAGTCACCCACTGCATTGATTTATTTTTGGATCTCTAATGGTATAGGCTCTGGCAGTTTTTTTTTTATCTTATGTAGAACTGGCCCTGACCTCCAACGGTCTAACTGGACCTCCAGAATTAGGGCGAGCTGACATCCCTCCTTGTAGAGTGGGTTACTAGGCATAGTGGGTGTAATGCAAGATGGAATGATTGGGCACCAGTCACTTTTTGGATGCAAATAGAAGAGATTTATTGTCTCTTAACAAGAACTGGAGGAGTGAGGGTTATGGCCAGGACACCCTTAGGCAGATGCAATGGTAATTGGCAGACTCCGAGACAAAATAGGCAGACAGCTATATTGGTTAAGGACCTTCCAGACGGATACGGTCCCTGTATTTGTAGAACTGCTGTCTCCTATGGCAACTGAACTAGCAACAGTCAGTAGTGATCCTTACATGTACAGTAACTCACATGACTGGTTTATAGCTGATGTCCCGTGTGCTGCACCTACACCATAATACCTCCAACTACTTGCCTTACTTTACTTATTAAAATAAAACACCCCCCTATTGGATTAAATGGCCATCCAGCCCCTTTATTAACAAATACCAAATTTATAAAAATAAACTCCATTTAAATAAATATATATATATATATATATATATATATATATATATATATATATATATATATATATATATATTGAATTGTATTGTACTTGTACTGTCTGCCCTAATGTTGTAAAGCGCTGCGTAAACTGTTGGCGCTATATAAATCCTGTATAATAATAATAATAATATATATATATATATATATATATATATATATATATATACCACCTATATAAACCCAACTTTTAAACTACTGTTCTGTTTAAGGTTCAAGAAGAAAGGTATATCTACCGCATCGGCCGCACAACCACCATCTCAGTATCCTGGCCCCTAGCCATGATCCCACTAGCACAGGGACGAACTCTTGGCACCTTCTTGCCACTGCAGCCCGATGACCGGTAACCCATTATTTCCATCTAGGGAGGGGGGTACCCATACCGAGAAAGGTCCAACCCATCCCCACACCATATCCTGTTTACCTTTCACCATTCTAGCCTTCCCGAACCAGAGACCCATGCCCACATAAACCAATACACACAACATAACCCACAACCAAACAACAGGGAGGTTGTTTGGTTGTGGGTTATGTTGTGTATATTGGTACCTCACTTCCCATTGTAACAACCTGGTGCTCACCCCACAGCTGTCCCCAGTCATGCTAGCCCTTCACCTCACAGTGTCCTACTGTAGATCTTCACTCACTGAGCTCCCAGTCTCTCACTAGACCTCAAGATCCCAGTCGTCACTGGATCCTCTGAGCTCTTCCACAGCTAACCCACTGTATTCTCCTCAAGCGTCATCCCTGCTAACCCGCTGGGTCCATGGCTTGGCACTTGCTGAAGCTTTTCCACTTCTTCACTGTCCCCGTGAAGTGAATAAGGCTGCTCTGGTACTTCTTTCAGATTTCCATAAACTGGCCTCTGATACAGGAAGGTTGGTCCCTTAGTGGCGACTGCTTTCCCTTTACCTCTGGCCTTGATCAGTGATTGCCGCTGGCAACCGGAATGATAATTCCCGATAGCAACAACTTGGTTCCCCATCCGGCTGAACCTCTGCAACTTGGTTGGACTCCAAGCCTGAAGTTCCAACCCCGCGCTGCTTCTCCTACTCCTGTATAGGCCTCAGACAGTCTAGCATAAGGTGACCAGATTTTTAAAATGAAATCCGGGGACATATTTATTTATTTTTTATTTTTGGCAAATAGTAAACTATTTTATAAGCATATTTCCCTCAAATGATATATGCAGTGTATGTGGTATGTGTTTATATATTGATTGTATGATATATATGTTTTTTCTGAAAATTATTTCATACCAGCCCCATAGCATTATTATACCAATCCAACCTCATAACGTCATTATTTTCTTGTTCAGAAAACCATGCATTTTAAAGCACATTTGAAGAGTGTATTATACTCAGCAGTAGGGATGGCCGAACAGCGAACAATTTGGGGTGTTCGCGGCAAATTCGAAAGCGGAACACCCTTTAATAGTCTATGGGAGAAATCAAAAGTGCTAATTTTAAAGGCTTATATGCATGGTATTGTCAGAAAAAGTGTTTGGGGACCTGGGTCCTGCCTCAGGGGACATGTATCAATGCAAAAAAAGTCAGTTTTTTCAGGAGCAGTGATTTTAATAATGCTTAAAGTGAAACAATAAAAGTGTAATTTCTTTAAATTTCGTACCTGGGGGTGTCTATAGTATGCCTGTAAAGGGGCGCATGTTTCCCGTGTTTAGAACAGTCTGACAGCTAAATGACATTTCAAAGGAAAAAAAGTCAATTAAAACTACTTGCGGCTATCAATGAATTGGCGATCCGACAATACACATAAGAGTTCATTGATAAAAACGGCATGGGATTTCCCCACAGGGGAACCCTGAACCAAAATTTAAAAAAAATGCGTGGGGGTTCCCCTAAATTCCATACCAGGCCCTTCAGGTCTGGTATGGATATTAAGGGGAACCCCGCGCCAAAATAAAAAAAAAAATTGACGTGGGGGTCCCCCTCCAGATACATACCAGACCCTTCAGGGTCTAAGGGGAACCCCGCTCCAAAATTTAAAAAAAATGGCGTGGGGTCTCCCCAAAAATTCATACCAGACCCTTATCCGAGCACGCAACCTGGCAGGCCGCAGAAAAAAAGAACCATACCAGGCCACATGCCCTCAACATTGGGAGGGTGCTTTGAGGTAGCCCCCCCAAAGCACCTTGTCCCCATGTTGATGGGGAGAAGGGCCTCATCCCCACAACCCTTGCCCGGTGGTTGTGGGGGTCTGTGGGTGGGGGGCTTATCGGAATCTGGAAGCCCCCTTTAACAAGGGGACACCCAGATCCTGGCCCCCCATGTGAATTGGTAATGGGATACAAATGTACCCCTACCATTTCACAAAAAAGGGTCAAAAAGGTTAAAAAAACACAAGAGTCGGTTTTTGACAAGTCCTTTATTAAGTTCTTCTTCTTTCATCTACTTTCTTCTGGTCTTCCTTCGGTGTTCTTCTTCTGCCTCCATCTTCTTCTTCATCTTCTTCTTCTCCATCTTCTTCTTCCTCCGCTCTTCTTGTCCCGCATCTTCCTCCAGGCTTCTTCTCCGCTCCGTCCGCACGATCTGCCTCAGTGGGAGTCTTCCGCCATGTGACCCTTCGGTTCTTCTGACATTTCCTATATAACGGAGGGCGGGGCCTGACGCACAGGGAACTTCCCTGAGGCTTTCCCTGTGCTGTCAGAGGGGGCGGGGTCACCCGGGTACGTAAACGGGTACCCCCACGCCATTTTTAAAAAAAAGTTTGGCACAGGGTTCCCCTTAATATCCAGACCTGAAGTGCCTGGTATGGAATTTAGGGGAACCCCTACCCCATTTTTTTTTTTTATTTTGTTGCGGGGTTCCCCTGTGGGGAAATCCCATGCCGTTTTTATCAATGAACTTTTATGTGTATTGTCGGACCGACAATTCATTAATAGCCGCGAGTAGTTTTAAATTATTCCTTTGAAATGTCATTTTGCTGTCAGACTGTTCTAAACACGGGAAACATATGCCCGGCATACTATAGACACCCCCAGGTACGAACTGTAAAGTAATATTACACTTTTATTGTTTCACTTCCCATTTTAAAACTTCTTTTTGCATTGATACATGTCCCCCGGGGTAGGACCTAGGTCCCCAAACACTTTTTATGATAATAACTTGCATATAAGCCTTTAAAATGAGCACTTTTGATTATTTATGTTCGTGTCCCATAGACTTTAACGGTGTTTGCGTGTTCGAACAAATTTTTTGCCTGTTCACAAGTTCTGCTGCAAACCGAACTGGGGGGTGTTCAGCTCATCCCTACTCACCAGTGCTCATCAGCTCAGCTTCACCAGTGCCCATCAATGCAGCCTGTCTAGTGCACATCAATGCAGCCTGTACAGTGCCCATTAATGCAGCCTGTTCAGTGCCCATCGGCTTAGCCTGTTCAGTGCCCATCAGCTCAGCCTGTTCAGTGCTACTCAATGCATCCTGTTCAGTGCCCACCAGCTCAGCCTTTTCAGTGCTACTCAATGCATCCTGTTCAGTGCCCACCAGCTCAGCCTTTTCAGTGCCCATCAATGCAGCCTGTTCAGTACCCATCAACTTTGCTTGTTCAGTGCCCATCAGCTCAGCCTGTTCAGTGCCCATCAGCTCAGCCTGTTCAGTTCCCAGCAGCTCAGCCTTTTCAGTGCCCATCAGCTCAGCCTTTTCAGTGCCCATCAATGCAGCCTGTTCAGTACCCAGCACCTCAGCCTGTTCAGTGCCCAGCAGCTCATCCTGTTCAGTGCCCATTAATGCAGTCTGTTCAGTGTCCATCAATGCATCCTGTTCAGTGCCTATCAGCTCACCCTTTTCAATGCCCATCAATGCAGCATGTTCAGTGCCCAGCAGCTTAGCCAGCAGCTCAGCCTGTTCAGTGCCCATCAACTCTGCCTGTTCCCATTAATGCAATCTGCTCAGTGCCCATCAATGCATCCTGTTCAGTGCCCATCAGCTCAGCCTTTTCAGTGCCCAGCAGCTCAGCCTGTTCAGTGCCCATCAACTTTGCCTGTTCAGTGCGCATGAGCTCAGCCTGTTCAGTGCCCATCAGCTCAGCCTTTTCAGTGCCCACCATCTCAGCCTTTTCAGTGCACATCAGCTCAGCCTTTTCAGTGCCCATCAATGCAGCCTGTTCAGCACCCAGCAGCTCAGCCTGTTCAGTGCCCAGCAGCTCATCCTGTTCAGTGCCCATTAATGCAGTCTGTTCAGTGCCCATCAGCTCAGCCTGTTCAGTGCCCAGCAGCTCAGCCTGTTCAGTGCCCAGCAGCTAAGCCTGTTCTGTGCCCATCAGCTCAGCCGGTTCAGTGCCTATCAGTTCAGCCCGTTCAGTGCCCATCAGCTCAGCCTGTTCAGTGCCCATCAGCTCAGCCCATTCAATGCCCATCAGCTAAGCCTGTTCAGTGCCATCAGCTTAGCCCGTTCAATGCACAGCAGCTCAGCCCATTCAGTGCCCAGCAGTTCAGACTGTTCAGTGTCCCTCAGTGCAGCCTGTTTAGTGCCCAGCAGCTCAGCCTTACCTGTGATCAGTGTAGCGCGAGCGAGGAGAGGAGACAGTTTATACAGAGCGGGCAGGGTCTCCTGTTTACCCTGCATGGCCACTGTCCTCAGATGAAGTCCTGCCTCCTATGATAGACGTCACCAGTGTTTTGGCTATCATAGGAGCTAGCCCAGGAGGCGGGACTTCGTCTGACAGCCGTGTAAGCGGGAGATCCCTGCTCTGTATAATTCGGTGCCCCCCTCCCCCCCTATTCCCCTGCAGAGACAGCCCAGCGGGATCTATGGTAGGGCCGATCCTGGATGCCCCCATCTGCACCAGCTCGCTGTGCACCCACCCAGGAAAAAATCAGGTGTAACCAGGACTGTAAGCTAACCATTCTATTTAGTGGCAGGAGCTTTGACGTGTTCAGGGAGCTTTAACAAAGCGTGTCCGAAGCCTTGTTTTGAAGCATGTGTAAACTAGCTCTTAAAGTGCTGGTGTCAGTGCTCTCTATCTCAGTGCTGGTGTCAGTGAGGGAGGTAGCAGCGGAAAAGCCAATCAGCAGGCAGTGCCAGCGCAGGATGCGGATCGCCCGGCCCATCGTGGCTGAGGATCAGCACTGGACAACCCTGGTGTACCCTTTAAAGAAAAAAAAAAGACACATCTAATAAACACCTCTATGTAAAAGTGCTTGGTAGGTTCCACCATTAATCGCTTACCATTAACCGCTTGGCTGCAGAAGGGGGTCGTGGCATGGTGATAGCTGGCTGCAGAAGGGGTTTGTGGCATGGTGGTAGCCGGCTGCAGAAGGGGTTCGTGGCATTATGGTAGCTGGCTGCAAAAGGGGGTTGTGGCATGGTGGTAGCTGGCTGCAGAAGGGGGTCATGGCATGGTGGTAGCTGGCTGCAGAAGGGGGTCGTGGCATGGTGGTAGCTGGCTGCAGAAAGGGGTCATGGCATTATAGTAGCTGGCTGCAGAAGGGGGTCGTGTCATGGTGGTAGCTGGCTGCAGAAGGGGGTCGTGGCATGGTAGCTGTGCCTCTACCTGCAGCTGGAGCCCTGGATCCCCCCCCCCCCGCACGGCTCCGTTCTCTCTCTCCACTTCCTGGCCATGGAGCTCAAAGGCAGCATTAACCCACTGCTGGCCGGAGCGCAGCGCCGCAGCGGCATTGTTGTCAGCAGAGACGGCTCTTCAATTAGGTAGGCGTGAGGCCCCTGTGAGTGCGAGGCTTTAGACGAGAACTGAATTTGCCTAATTAGAGAGCTGCCTCTGCAGAGCTGCACCAGATTTTGCACTCTCCAGTTTTATTAAATCAACCCCCACTGTGTGTGTGTGCACTATTTTTGAGTTTACTGACTCTGTGTGTGCTCTGTCTGTGAGCTCTCTGACTCTGTGTGTGATCTGTCTGTGAGTTCTCTGACTCTGTGTGTGATCTGTCTGTGAGTTCTCTGACTCTTTGTGTGCTCTGTCTGTGAGCTCTCTGACTCTGTGTGTGCTCTGTCTGTGAGCTCTCTGACTCTGTGTGTGATCTGTCAGTGAGTTCTCTGACTCTGTGTGTGCTCTGTCTGTGAGCTCTCTGACTCTGTGTGTGATCTGTCTGTGAGTTCTCTGACTCTGTGTGTGCTCTGTCTGTGAGTTCTCTGACTCTGTTTGACCTGTCTGTGAGTTCTCTGACTCTGTGTGATCTGTCTGTGAGTTCTCTGACTCTGTGTGTGATCTGTCTATGATTTCTCTGACTCTGTGATCTGTCTATGAGTTCTCTGACTCTGTGTGTGCTCTGTCTGTGAGTTCTCTGACTCTGTGATCTGTCTGTGAGTTCTCTGACTCTGTGTGTGCTCTGTCTGTGAGTTCTCTGACTCTGTGTGACCTGTCTGTGAGTTCTCTGACTCTGTGTGATCTGTCTGTGAGTTCTCTGACTCTGTGTGTGCTCTGTCTGTGAGCTCTCTGACTCTGTGTATGCTCTGTCTGTGAGCTCTCTGACTCTGTGTGTGATCTGTCTGTGAGCTCTCTGACTCTGTGTGTGCTCTGTCTGTGAGCTCTCTGACTCTGTGTGTGCTCTGTCTGTGAGCTCTCTGACTCTGTGTGTGATCTGTCTGTGAGCTCTCTGACTCTGTGTGTGATCTGCCGGTGAGCTCTCTGACTCTGTGTGTGCTCTGCCTGTGAGCTCCCTGACTCTGTGTGTGATCTGTCTGTGAGCTCTCTGACTCTGTGTGTGATCTGTCCTTGAGCTCTATGACTCTGTGTGTGCTCTGTCTGTGAGCTCTCTGACTCTGTGTGTACCCTGCCTGTGAGCTCTCTGATTCTGTGTGTGCTCTGCCTGTGAGCTCTCTGACTCTGTGTGTGCTCTGTCTGTGAGCTCTCTGACTCTGTGTGTGCTCTGTCTGTGAGCTCTCTGACTCTGTGTGTGATCTGCCTGTGAGCTCTCTGACTCTGTGTGTGATCTGGCTGTGAGCTCTCTGACTCTGTGTGTGATCTGCCGGTGAGCTCTCTGACTCTGTGTGTGCTCTGCCTGTGAGCTCCCTGACTCTGTGTGTGATCTGTCTGTGAGCTCTGACTCTGTGTGTGCTCTGTCTGTGAGCTCTCTGACTCTGTGTGTGATCTGTGTGTGAGCTCTCTGACTCTGTGTGTGATCTGCCGGTGAGCTCTCTGACTCTGTGTGTGCTCTGCCTGTGAGCTCCCTGACTCTGTGTGTGATCTGTCTGTGAGCTCTCTGACTCTGTGTGTGATCTGTCCTTGAGCTCTATGACTCTGTGTGTGATCTGTCTGTGAGCTCTCTGACTCTGTGTGTGCTCTGTCTGTGAGCTCTCTGACTCTGTGTGTGCTCTGTCTGTGAGCTCTCTGACTCTGTGTGTGATCTGTCTGTGAGCTCTCTGACTCTGTGTGTGCTCTGTCTGTGAGCTCTCTGACTCTGTGTGTGCTCTGTCTGTGAGCTCTCTGACTCTGTGTGTGATCTGTCTGTGAGCTCTCTGACTCTGTGTGTGATCTGGCTGTAAGCTCTCTGACTCTGTGTGTGATCTGCCGGTGAGCTCTCTGACTCTGCGTGTGCTCTGCCTGTGAGCTCCCTGACTCTGTGTGTGATCTGTCTGTGAGCTCTCTGACTCTGTGTGTGATCTGTCCTTGAGCTCTATGACTCTGTGTGTGCTCTGTCTGTGAGCTCTCTGACTCTGTGTGTACCCTGCCTGTGAGCTCTCTGATTCTGTGTGTGCTCTGCCTGTGAGCTCCCTGACTCTGTGTGTGATCTGTCTGTGAGCTCTCTGACTCTGTGTGTGCTCTGTCTGTGAGCTCTCTGACTCTGTGTGTGCTCTGTCTGTGAGCTCTCTGACTCTGTGTGTGATCTGTCTGTGAGCTCTCTGACTCTGTGTGTGATCTGGCTGTGAGCTCTCTGACTCTGTGTGTGATCTGCCGGTGAGCTCTCTGACTCTGTGTGTGCTCTGCCTGTGAGCTCCCTGACTCTGTGTGTGATCTGTCTGTGAGCTCTCTGACTCTGTGTGTGATCTGTCTGTGAGCTCTCTGACTCTGTGTGTGCTCTGTCTGTGAGCTCTCTGACTCTGTGTGTGCTCTGTCTGTGAGCTCTCTGACTCTGTGTGTGCTCTGTCTGTGAGCTCTCTGACTCTGTGTGTGATCTGTCTGTGAGCTCTCTGACTCTGTGTGTGATCTGGCTGTAAGCTCTCTGACTCTATGTGTGATCTGCCGGTGAGCTCTCTGACTCTGTGTGTACTCTGCCTGTGAGCTCCCTGACTCTGTGTGTGATCTGTCTGTGAGCTCTCTGACTCTGTGTGTGATCTGTCCTTGAGCTCTATGACTCTGTGTGTGCTCTGTCTGTGAGCTCTCTGACTCTGTGTGTACCCTGCCTGTGAGCTCTCTGATTCTTTGTGTGCTCTGCCTGTGAGCTCCCTGACTCTGTGTGTGATCTGTCTGTGAGCTCTCTGACTCTGTGTGTGCTCTGTCTGTGAGCTCTCTGACTCTGTGTGTGCTCTGTCTTTGAGCTCTCTGACTCTGTGTGTGATCTGTCTGTGAGCTCTCTGACTCTGTGTGTGCTCTGTCTGTGAGCTCTCTGACTCTGTGTGTGCTCTGTCTGTGAGCTCTCTGACTCTGTGTGTGCTCTGTCTGTGAGCTCTCTGACTCTGTGTGTGATCTGTCTGTGAGCTCTCTGACTCTGTGTGTGATCTGTCCTTGAGCTCTATGACTCTGTGTGTGCTCTGTCTGTGAGCTCTCTGACTCTGTGTGTACCCTGCCTGTGAGCTCTCTGATTCTGTGTGTGCTCTGCCTGTGAGCTCTCTGACTCTGTGTGTGCTCTGTCTGTGAGCTCTCTGACTCTGTGTGTGCTCTGTCTGTGAGCTCTCTGACTCTGTGTGTGATCTGTCTGTGAGCTTTCTGACTCTGTGTGTGATCTGCCGGTGAGCTCTCTGACTCTGTGTGTGCTCTGCCTGTGAGCTCCCTGACTCTGTGTATGATCTGTCTGTGAGCTCTCTGACTCTGTGTGTGATCTGTCCTTGAGCTCTATGACTCTGTGTGTGCTCTGTCTGTGAGCTCTCTGACTCTGTGTGTACTCTGCCTGTGAGCTCTCTGATTCTGTGTGTGCTCTGCCTGTGAGCTCTCTGACTCTGTGTGTGCTCTGTCTGTGAGCTCTCTGACTCTGTGTGTGCTCTGTCTGTGAGCTCTCTGACTCTGTGTGTGATCTGTCTGTTAGCTCTCTGACTCTGTGTGTGATCTGGCTGTGAGCTCTCTGACTCTGTGTGTGATCTGCCGGTGAGCTCTCTGACTCTGTGTGTGCTCTGCCTGTGAGCTCCCTGACTCTGTGTGTGATCTGTCTGTGAGCTCTGACTCTGTGTGTGCTCTGTCTGTGAGCTCTCTGACTCTGTGTGTGATCTGTGTGTGAGCTCTCTGACTCTGTGTGTGATCTGCCGGTGAGCTCTCTGACTCTGTGTGTGCTCTGCCTGTGAGCTCCCTGACTCTGTGTGTGATCTGTCTTTGAGCTCTCTGACTCTGTGTGTGATCTGTCCTTGAGCTCTATGACTCTGTGTGTGATCTGTCTGTGAGCTCTCTGACTCTGTGTGTGCTCTGTCTGTGAGCTCTCTGACTCTGTGTGTGCTCTGTCTGTGAGCTCTCTGACTCTGTGTGTGATCTGTCTGTGAGCTCTCTGACTCTGTGTGTGCTCTGTCTGTGAGCTCTCTGACTCTGTGTGTGCTCTGTCTGTGAGCTCTCTGACTCTGTGTGTGATCTGTCTGTGAGCTCTCTGACTCTGTGTGTGATCTGGCTGTAAGCTCTCTGACTCTGTGTGTGATCTGCCGGTGAGCTCTCTGACTCTGCGTGTGCTCTGCCTGTGAGCTCCCTGACTCTGTGTGTGATCTGTCTGTGAGCTCTCTGACTCTGTGTGTGATCTGTCCTTGAGCTCTATGACTCTGTGTGTGCTCTGTCTGTGAGCTCTCTGACTCTGTGTGTACCCTGCCTGTGAGCTCTCTGATTCTGTGTGTGCTCTGCCTGTGAGCTCCCTGACTCTGTGTGTGATCTGTCTTTGAGCTCTCTGACTCTGTGTGTGCTCTGTCTGTGAGCTCTCTGACTCTGTGTGTGCTCTGTCTGTGAGCTCTCTGACTCTGTGTGTGATCTGTCTGTGAGCTCTCTGACTCTGTGTGTGATCTGGCTGTGAGCTCTCTGACTCTGTGTGTGATCTGCCGGTGAGCTCTCTGACTCTGTGTGTGCTCTGCCTGTGAGCTCCCTGACTCTGTGTGTGATCTGTCTGTGAGCTCTCTGACTCTGTGTGTGATCTGTCTGTGAGCTCTCTGACTCTGTGTGTGCTCTGTCTGTGAGCTCTCTGACTCTGTGTGTGCTCTGTCTGTGAGCTCTCTGACTCTGTGTGTGCTCTGTCTGTGAGCTCTCTGACTCTGTGTGTGATCTGTCTGTGAGCTCTCTGACTCTGTGTGTGATCTGGCTGTAAGCTCTCTGACTCTGTGTGTGATCTGCCGGTGAGCTCTCTGACTCTGTGTGTGCTCTGCCTGTGAGCTCCCTGACTCTGTGTGTGATCTGTCTGTGAGCTCTCTGACTCTGTGTGTGATCTGTCCTTGAGCTCTATGACTCTGTGTATGCTCTGTCTGTGAGCTCTCTGACTCTGTGTGTACCCTGCCTGTGAGCTCTCTGATTCTGTGTGTGCTCTGCCTGTGAGCTCCCTGACTCTGTGTGTGATCTGTCTGTGAGCTCTCTGACTCTGTGTTTGCTCTGTCTGTGAGCTCTCTGACTCTGTGTGTGCTCTGTCTGTGAGCTCTCTGACTCTGTGTGTGATCTGTCTGTGAGCTCTCTGACTCTGTGTGTGATCTGCCGGTGAGCTCTCTGACTCTGTGTGTGCTCTGCCTGTGAGCTCCCTGACTCTGTGTGTGATCTGTCTGTGAGCTCTCTGACTCTGTGTGTGATCTGTCCTTGAGCTCTATGACTCTGTGTATGCTCTGTCTGTGAGCTCTCTGACTCTGTGTGTACCCTGCCTGTGAGCTCTCTGATTCTGTGTGTGCTCTGCCTTTGAGCTCCCTGACTCTGTGTGTGATCTGTCTGTGAGCTCTCTGACTCTGTGTGTGCTCTGTCTGTGAGCTCTCTGACTCTGTGTGTGCTCTGTCTGTGAGCTCTCTGACTCTGTGTGTGATCTGTCTGTGAGCTCTCTGACTCTGTGTGTGATCTGTCTGTGAGCTCTCTGACTCTGTGTGTGCTCTGTCTGTGAGCTCTCTGACTCTGTGTGTGCTCTGTCTGTGAGCTCTCTGACTCTGTGTGTGCTCTGTCTGTGAGCTCTCTGACTCTGTGTGTGATCTGTCTGTGAGCTCTCTGACTCTGTGTGTGATCTGGCTGTAAGCTCTCTGACTCTGTGTGTGATCTGCCGGTGAGCTCTCTGACTCTGTGTGTACTCTGCCTGTGAGCTCCCTGACTCTGTGTGTGATCTGTCTGTGAGCTCTCTGACTCTGTGTGTGATCTGTCCTTGAGCTCTATGACTCTGTGTGTGCTCTGTCTGTGAGCTCTCTGACTCTGTGTGTACCCTGCCTGTGAGCTCCCTGACTCTGTGTGTGATCTGTCTGTGAGCTCTCTGACTCTGTGTGTGCTCTGTCTGTGAGCTCTCTGACTCTGTGTGTGCTCTGTCTGTGAGCTCTCTGACTCTGTGTGTGATCTGTCTGTGAGCTCTCTGACTCTGTGTGTGCTCTGTCTGTGAGCTCTCTGACTCTGTGTGTGCTCTGTCTGTGAGCTCTCTGACTCTGTGTGTGCTCTGTCTGTGAGCTCTCTGACTCTGTGTGTGATCTGTCTGTGAGCTCTCTGACTCTGTGTGTGATCTGGCTGTAAGCTCTCTGACTCTGTGTGTGATCTGCCGGTGAGCTCTCTGACTCTGTGTGTGCTCTGCCTGTGAGCTCCCTGACTCTGTGTGTGATCTGTCTGTGAGCTCTCTGACTCTGTGTGTGATCTGTCCTTGAGCTCTATGACTCTGTGTATGCTCTGTCTGTGAGCTCTCTGACTCTGTGTGTACCCTGCCTGTGAGCTCTCTGATTCTGTGTGTGCTCTGCCTGTGAGCTCCCTGACTCTGTGTGTGATCTGTCTGTGAGCTCTCTGACTCTGTGTTTGCTCTGTCTGTGAGCTCTCTGACTCTGTGTGTGCTCTGTCTGTGAGCTCTCTGACTCTGTGTGTGATCTGTCTGTGAGCTCTCTGACTCTGTGTGTGATCTGCCGGTGAGCTCTCTGACTCTGTGTGTGCTCTGCCTGTGAGCTCCCTGACTCTGTGTGTGATCTGTCTGTGAGCTCTCTGACTCTGTGTGTGATCTGTCCTTGAGCTCTATGACTCTGTGTATGCTCTGTCTGTGAGCTCTCTGACTCTGTGTGTACCCTGCCTGTGAGCTCTCTGATTCTGTGTGTGCTCTGCCTTTGAGCTCCCTGACTCTGTGTGTGATCTGTCTGTGAGCTCTCTGACTCTGTGTGTGCTCTGTCTGTGAGCTCTCTGACTCTGTGTGTGCTCTGTCTGTGAGCTCTCTGACTCTGTGTGTGATCTGTCTGTGAGCTCTCTGACTCTGTGTGTGATCTGTCTGTGAGCTCTCTGACTCTGTGTGTGCTCTGTCTGTGAGCTCTCTGACTCTGTGTGTGCTCTGTCTGTGAGCTCTCTGACTCTGTGTGTGCTCTGTCTGTGAGCTCTCTGACTCTGTGTGTGATCTGTCTGTGAGCTCTCTGACTCTGTGTGTGATCTGGCTGTAAGCTCTCTGACTCTGTGTGTGATCTGCCGGTGAGCTCTCTGACTCTGTGTGTACTCTGCCTGTGAGCTCCCTGACTCTGTGTGTGCTCTGTCTGTGAGCTCTCTGACTCTGTGTGTGCTCTGTCTGTGAGCTCTCTGACTCTGTGTGTGCTCTGTCTGTGAGCTCTCTGACTCTGTGTGTGATCTGTCTGTGAGCTCTCTGACTCTGTGTGTGCTCTGTCTGTGAGCTCTCTGACTCTGTGTGTGCTCTGTCTGTGAGCTCTCTGACTCTGTGTGTGCTCTGTCTGTGAGCTCTCTGACTCTGTGTGTGATCTGTCTGTGAGCTCTCTGACTCTGTGTGTGATCTGGCTGTAAGCTCTCTGACTCTGTGTGTGATCTGCCGGTGAGCTCTCTGACTCTGTGTGTGCTCTGCCTGTGAGCTCCCTGACTCTGTGTGTGATCTGTCTGTGAGCTCTCTGACTCTGTGTGTGATCTGTCCTTGAGCTCTATGACTCTGTGTATGCTCTGTCTGTGAGCTCTCTGACTCTGTGTGTACCCTGCCTGTGAGCTCTCTGATTCTGTGTGTGCTCTGCCTGTGAGCTCCCTGACTCTGTGTGTGATCTGTCTGTGAGCTCTCTGACTCTGTGTGTGCTCTGTCTGTGAGCTCTCTGACTCTGTGTGTGCTCTGTCTGTGAGCTCTCTGACTCTGTGTGTGATCTGTCTGTGAGCTCTCTGACTCTGTGTGTGATCTGGCTGTGAGCTCTCTGACTCTGTGTGTGATCTGCCGGTGAGCTCTCTGACTCTGTGTGTGCTCTGTCTGTGAGCTCCCTGACTCTGTGTGTGATCTGTCTGTGAGCTCTCTGACTCTGTGTGTGCTCTGCCTGTGAGCTCCCTGACTCTGTGTGTGATCTGTCTGTGAGCTCTCTGACTCTGTGTGTGCTCTGTCTGTGAGCTCTCTGACTCTGTGTGTGCTCTGTCTGTGAGCTCTCTGACTCTGTGTGCTCTGTCTGTGAGCTCTCTGACTCTGTGTGTGCACTTTGCCTGTGTGTTAAATTTATCATTACAGAAGAGTGGAAGGGGAGAGGTCCGCACTGTGCAGAGCAGAGTTATATACAGAAACCGTGCTTTGAATAAAATGTTCAACAAAGTCTTTGCAACATTGGAGTTTTTCACTGGATGGACCTCCCAGAGCTGGAATAGCCTGAACGCTGTTCAGATACAACATTACAAATATAGCCAGGTGCATGCACTCAGCTGCTTGTACATGGTTTAGCTTGGATAGACTACGGGCAGCAAGGAGCCATTAGGAGAAGCTTGCATCTCCAAAACAGACTTCTATTACTCCTGAAAATGCTAGCTGCCTGGCTGGAACAAGCAAGTGAAGTTAGTTCTTACAGTGAGGGGGAAAAAGTATTTGATCCCCTGCTGATTTTGTACGTTTTCCCACTGACAAAGAAATGATCAGTCTATCATTTTAATGGTTGGTTTATTTTAACAGTGAGAGACAGAATAATAACAAAAATATCCAGAAAAACGTTATAAATTGATTTGCATTTTAATGAGTGAAATAAGTACTTAATCCCCTATTAATCAGCAAGATTTCTGTCTCCCAGATGTCTTCTATACAGGTAATGAGCTGAGATTAGGAGCACTCTCTTAAAGGGAGTGCTCCTAAGCTCAGCTTGTTACCTGTATAAAAGACACCTGTCCACAGAAGCGATCAACCAATCAGATTCCAATCTCTCCACCATGGCCAAGACCAAAGAGCTGTCCAAGGATGTCAGAGACAAGATTGTAGACCTACATAAGTCTGGAATGGGCTACAAGAGGTTTTTTACATGAACATTAGTAATAGGCTCTGCATGGTTTGAGATTACAAGGTCCAGCAGAGTATCATTCCTAGTTGGGGGCCTCTATGAACTGTACTATAAAATTGTCTTGTAATAGGTCATTGGAGCATTGGAGATATCGGTGAAATTCTGGTGATGGGTATTCGTTTTTAATGATGGCAATGTATGGTGAATTTTGGGTAAATTTTAGATTCTACCCTTTATAAATGGAGGCTAATAGAACAGAATGCCTTGGGGTAGAAATGACAACTAAGGACTGTTGGCAGGGAATAAAGATTTTATTGCAGCTCCTGGAATAAAGTCTTTATTTAAAAAAATATTTCCCTTATACAAAAACATCCAAATTTCAACCGCCATCCCCGTCTGGATATGGATGTACCTGTCAATAAAACTCTGATATTCAGCGGCGGAGTTGAATGAATGTGCGGCACAGCGCGTGGGCATTCGTATGCAGAAAGTGAAATGAAAACCAATAACAGCAATGTTTTGTTGTCCCTGGTTGTTCTGCATCAATTACTATTAAACATCATTGACTTCAGTCTGTATGGAGAGTGTTCACAGCTCCCCCTTCAAAACATTACTTTACAATCTCTGGAGGGATTTGTTGTCTAAAGGAAATCTTTCACACGGAAAACTTCAGTTTAAGCAGTGGTGGCTGGTGGTATATTTTTATTTTTTTAGGGGGTGGCAAACAATCGCCCCCCCCCCCCGGTCAGTGGGTCGCGGGCAGCCAGCGCTTCCTCTGGGCAGCCTCTCCTCCTCCTGGTGCTTCATGGCAGCGAGTAGAATTATAGGGGTCTGATAATGTTGATATATATATATATATATATATATATATATATATATATATATATATATATATATGTATGTATAAAGTGACTGTCACTTTAAGATTTGATAACATGCTTGATTTGTTTACTTTCCCTAGATGTTCTCCTTTTTTCTTTGTTTCAATCCCTTGGAAAACAAAACTACAGGATATGTGATGACACAAACACTGATAAGAAACCCAGAAAGCTGCTCAAAATAGGCCTCCATACCAAAACCAGTCTGAACTGATCAGATACTGCTGAATCTATTTTATTTTTTTTTAGTCACATGATGTAACCATCCATTTAACTGTTCCCTTGCTACTAAGAAGATATGAATGCTAATTGGACTAAACTATACGATCACACCTATAACACGCCTACTGCTTATGCATATTCATAAAGTATAAATTGTATAACCCGTAGATGTAAGCTCAGAAACACTTTCACTTTTGATCGCATATAGTAGCCGAGAACTGTGTTGTATTTCTCCACTGCAGTGAATAAAAAAGCACCTTATCTTATCTCAAGATCTGGACTCACTATCTCATCATCTGTCTTGTTTTGAGACCCCTAAATCGGATTTAACAAATGGTGCCTTACGACTCGGATGCAGTCCAGTGGGCTCCCGGCCAGAGAGACAAGAAACTCACGCTGAGCAGACAAGTGGCCACGGTAAGAAACTGTTATTCTTACTTATTCTGCTCTCCGTGGCGAGTAATTAGTTGGTGTCTGGGGTCCATTGGCTGAAGGAATCTTATGCTGTTGATGAGATGGTGAGATTAAGCGTAAATTAGAGTAATGTTGATTTTACACAGTTTGACCCAAATAACACCTTTACCTGTTGCAGAAATAATAGAGCCGATAATAATTATCAATGTTGATGTTTTGTTTCTATGCTTGGGGTGTCAATAGATTTATGAGACTTGTGAGAAGGTCTGACCAGATGACTGTAGTAGTGAGCCTGTGTGACAAGTAATGCCTATGCGGCAAGTGTACAGGCCTGTGTGGCCAAGTGTAATAAAGTGCCATTTGATGGCTACTGTGTGTAACTCAGGAGAAATTTTGGGTGACGACCCACAAATTTTGTAAGTAGAGACTCGAGAGTGAGGACTCTAGATTGGAAGTACGGTGCACCCATTGACCTTTAAAGCCGAGAAAGGTAGATGTGGCACAAGTAAGTCCTATGACTGACATGACAGACAGAAAAATATGGACAGTGGTTAAGAAATGACACCAAGACAAAACAGAGCTGATCTAATACCAAAAGGAGTTATGATCAATTTGGGTTTCTGTGTATGTTAAATTTTATGGCAGATTAACAGAGTTGGATAAGGTGATTAAATGTGTACAATATTGGATTTTTAAAAGTATGAAATGTGATGAAACTTTAACTAGTTATGAGCCTGTCAAAGTTTTTATAATGCATATCGCAGATGGATCTAGCAAAAAAAAAAAAAAATAGGGACTAGACCAGACAATGAAAGCGTTCTATAAATTAAGAAATGCTACGCATTGGTTGATTCAAAAACACGGAGATGAGAAGGTTGCTAGTTTTTTTGTAGATTCCTCACCCCCCCCCCCCCTTTGTCTTTCAGAGAAAACAGTGAAGTGCACTCCCCTTTACATTCCTGTGTTATGGTGTTGTTGTAGGAATATAATCCTAATTGAAATTGTTAATGTTTAATATATAACTCTAGGATTATTTTAAACAAAGAAAGAAAATAGCTGATTACGGCTAAGACCTTTTTAAATTCCTAAAAAGGTTTCACTCACTGATAAAACCTGGTTGATTTATTATTTTAGCATGCCAGAATATTAAAGGATTTATGCAAATTGAGAAACAGGCTGTTTGCAGATATTTTCTTAAGAAAGATTGTGCCCATCTGAAGCCAGAGATTTTTTGTTAAAAAAAAATCTAAGTACAGTAGAAAATTGTAAATGAGAAGAATGAACGATACAGAGGAGAGAAATCAGAAGTTTATTGATGGTTTAAAGAAGTCGATAGGAAACATGAAAGTGAATTGCACTAGAAGAAAGTGAACAGAATGTTGTAGAATTATTATCAAGTGGCTTGATGGATGTGAGACAAGAAAAGGCTGAGGATGTTTTTGATTACTTTAAACGTGTCCAGACCATGGCAGAGACAATGTTACTGCCATAAGAAAACAAGGATCTGAATGGGCTTTGCTAAGAGAAGTGTGCAGTAGCATTAAAGCTCAGAGAGAGGAGAGAAAAGAGAATACAATAGACTTGATGCTTTTATAGCCCACAATGATAGGCAATGAGCTGTTTCCCAGAAACCAGAAAATGCAGATTGCCTGACAGATGTAAGCAGAAGAAAGAGGGAGATGATGATGAATATGTTAGTAAAGCAGCATGAACTTTTTGAGCACACAGAAGTTAATTTGTGCATCTCTGAAACAGATAGTAAAGACGCTTTTGTAACATTATGCTTTCCACAACTAACAGATCAGGAAATTGCATGCTTAGTCGATTCTGGCTCTGCCCGGGACTATAATTCAAAAGTCCTACCAAAGGACATCCCCCTTACATCTGGGCCACTAGCAGTTGGAGTGGGAGGGAAATCTACCCCTCTCAAGGAAATGCCCCCCAATACAAATTGGAATTAGAAGCCACAAAATGTTTCATAAGCTACTTGTCTCTGACACTGTACCATGCAACCTATTAGGAAGAGACCTACTGTGTTACTTACAAGCCTGTGTACAGTATACACCCAACAAAGTAGAAGTACATGTGGGAGATTTAGATGAAGAAATTATATGTGGATTGACAGCAATTGAATTACAGCATAAGATTGAAGCTAATATTCCACCTGAAATTGTTGCTCAAATACCTGATATTCTCTGGGCCAAAGGAAAAATATGATGTAGTCAAAATTAAAGCAGGAGCTCGAATCCATCGCATACAACAGTATCCACTGTCACCAGATCAACTCGCTGGTGTACGAGTACAAATAAAAGAATTACTTGAAGCAGGTGTCATAAAGAAAACAGAAAGTAGAGCACAGACGCCATTATTTCCAGTAAAGAAAAAGGTCAAAAAGGGAGAAAAGTCAGTATATCGAATGGTACATGATTTAACGGCCATCAATCAAATCATCGAGGAAGGCTCTCCTGCTGTCCCAAATCCCAGTACTTTGCCAATGACATACCTACAGGAACACGGGTGTACACCATAATAGAACTGGCAAATGTTTTTTCAATGTCGGCTTGGATGAAGAGAGCCAAGAACTCTTTGCTTTCCGGTTTGAGGGAGCAAATGTTTATGCTCATCTGATGCTAGAGACCAGCAACATGAAGAAAAAGATGGTGACGAAGGCAAAGATGGGACTGGTGCCAGTACTCTAGCATTAAGTTCAACAGAAAGGTGTCCAATTTGTCTGAACAGTCTTTCCCTGGAAGCTAGCTTTCCAGAAGTATGTTGTCATGTTTTCTGTACATCCAGCATTTTTAAATGGTGTGAAACCTCCTTATCCTGCCCTGTTGACTGCAAACCCTTTCAAACTGCGTAGGAAGGCTGAGCAAGTATGAAGCAATCCTGCTTGAATTAGGAAAAATAGAAGTGAAAAGATGTACTACAATCAATCCTGCCAGCTTTTTCCTAGAGAGAGACCTCGAAGAGGAGGGTGAACACATCTGCTTAAACCTTATAGAAGAAGAAATGCAGCAAATCTCCCCAGTAAAGGATACTCCTCTTGAAAGTTCTGATCTGATTCTGTTTGCAGAGGGTTCACGCCTGTACAAAGATGGAGTGCCCAAGAATGGCATATGCGGTGACAACATTGGAGGAAGTGATTGTGATCCAACTACTCCCTTCATCACTTTCAGCGCAGGTTGCCAAAGTGGTAGCACTCACCAGAGTCTGTGAGGCTGCAAAGGATCAAACAGCCAACATCTACACTGATAGCAAGTATGCTCTTGAAGTAGTCCATGATTATGGACCCATAAGGAAGAACAGAAGATTCACAACTGCTGCAAGAGAACCAATTCAAAACTGGAAATATGTTCAAGAACTTTTTGAAGCAGTCACCCTCCCAAAGGAAGTAGCCTTCCTGAAGGTGATGGCATATACTGCCGGTAACACAAAGACATTTGGCCAAACCACTTTTCCTTTTCCAAAGACTTCAGATTGATTACATCTAATTGCCCATATCAGGCCAATATCAATGTTTTGTTGTGTGGAGACATGTTTTCAAGCTGAATGGAAGCCTGCCTGGTGGCTAAAGCAGATGCTAAGACAAGCCGCTTTGGAGTTCCTGAAACCATAGAAAGTGACAGAGGAACACATTTCACTGGACATATCATGCAAATTATAAGCAAGGACCTGGCAATTGAGCAGGCTTTCCATGCCCCTATCATTCTCAGAGTTCAGGAAAGGTAGAAAAATATAGTGGAATTGTTAAAGAAAGGCTAGCTAAATGAATGCAGGAATGGGAGGAAGGGTCAGTAAAGAAACAGTGGCCAGGACTGTTTCCTTTGGTTCTTTACAATATCAGGATTACCCCTACTTATAGGTCAGAGAACTTGAGCCCTTATAAGATTTTATTTGGGGGCCCACCTAAGACAGGGTTGTATTTTCCACATCAGACTGCTGTAATGTATAATGATTGTGTTTTGTTAAGTAATTGTCTAATACAAGCAACTAACTGCGATGCACAAGTTTGTTTTTGATTCAATTTCAGATCCAGAACAAGTAACTGGAACACATGATTTACAGTCAGGTGATTGGGTCCTAGTAAAAGGACATGTGAAAGTGTTCTTTGGGACCAAAGTTTGAAGGACCCTACCAAGTGTTCCTGACAACTACTACAGCTGTAAAGTGACGTGGATATATGCCAGCCATTGCAAGAAAGTACAGCTAATTTCAAAAGATGAGTAAACTACTGTTATGCCTGTGCTTGATCTTAGCAGTCAAGGCTATAGAGGAAAATCACCTGTACAAACACACATGCTAACAGGCATAAGGAGTCATTTGAGTAATTGCTAGATATGTTTACATAGGCCAGACAGTTTGGAAAAAAAAGGAAAAAAGGCACACACCTGGTACCCATTTACTTTCATTTTGAGTTTAAGCCATACAAAGCTGCCAAAAATACCAGTATGTCTAGAAATCCACAAATGTTTTATTATTGTGAAAATACATTTTATGTTAAATATAACTTAAGGCCTTTGGGAATATCCCCTTGTTTAGTAAGGGAAAGAGGTATACAATGTGACATTATGATAGGAAATATGACAAACCCAGATTACACTTTGTTTAGAAATGGTAAATTTTCATGGATTCAACAGATATATTTTTTTTGTCCTCATAGGAATCATCGTTATAGGGTTGCTTGTTTATTTATTTGTTTTTTTCAGGTGTGCTAAATGTGAAATACAAGGATTACTACAATGGTAGTTAGAATTGAAGAAGATGACCTCAAGGAAGAGATAGAATGTTTTTAGATAGTCAGATTAGCAGATTCCTATGATGCCAAGATGGGTGATACGAATGAGTAAAAGATATGTATCTACATGCACCCTAAGAAGAACTTTACTCCACATAGATGTGAAGTAGTACTGTGGACCCTCTGGTATCATACTAGGTAGGGAAGATATGATAGTGACCCCACCATAGGGGTCAAGAGGAGGGAAATGAGTAGAATTATAGGGATCTGATAATGTTAATATATATATATATATATATATATATATATATATATATACCGTATATATATATATATATATATATATATATATATATATATATATATATATATAAAGCGACTGTCACTTCAAGAATTGATAATATGCTTGATTTGTTTACTTTCCCTAGATGTTCTCCCTTTTCTTTGTTTCAATTCCATGGAAAACGAAACTACAGGATATGTGATGACAAAAACACTGATAAGAAACCCAGAAACCCAGAAAGCTGCTCCAAATAGGCCTTCATACCGAAACCAGTCTGAACTGACCAGATAATGCTGAATCTATTTTTTTTGGTAGTCACATGATATAACTGTTCCCTTGCTACTAAGAAGATATGAATGCTGATTGGACTAAACTATACGAGCACACCTATAACACGCCTAGTGCTTATACATATTCATAAAGTATAATTTCTATAACCCATAGATGTAAGCTCAGAAACACTTTCACTTTTGCTCGCATATAGTAGCCGAGAACTGTGTTGTATTTCTCCACTGCAGTGAATAAAAAAGCACCTTATCTTATCTCGAGATCTGGACTCACTATCTCATCATCTGTCTTGTTTTGAGACCCCTAAATTGGATTTAACAGCAGCTTCCCCTGCGTCTCCTCCCTCCTCCTCCACGGCGGCCAATAGGATCACTTGGCCAATTGGGTGATGGGTCCCGATTGGCCAGGAGGAGAATCAGAAAGACAATAGCGAATATTAATTCGCTATTGTCACACAACTTGGTGGGCTTGGGGGGCAAAGTATTCTGTGCCCTGAGCCCACCCTTTTTTGAAGCCTATTAGAGCCTCGGGCTCTAATTACATGCTTCAAGAACAAAAAAAACCCATTGGAATCCATGCGTCTGGTGCCCCGCATGTAGATTAGGGGCAGGACGCATGGATTAGGGGGGCTGCGCCCCTGCGCCCTGCATTATGGGCCGCCACTGAGTTTAAGACTGAGCTCTGGCCTTCCCTTTAGTCTTGCATGGCTGTACGAGCTTATCTCCTGTAATGAAATGGCTTGCTGTGATTCCACTGCATATATATCAATACTAAGTGTTGCGCTAATAATTGATAAATTAAACACAAATTATACAAAGTAATATAATATAATAATAATATTATTATTATTATTATTATTATAATATTATAGTAATTTAAGTAATTCTATCCAGGTTGTGTCTCCTTTTTCAATATCTATTATTACACGTCATCATGCCATGTTTTAATTAAGTGTTATTAAAGAGTTGCGTTATGTGGAGCATATGATTCGCTCTTTACCGGTATTCATCTATGTGCATGGATTTTCGAGTGTGAGGCGATTTTGCTGATGCTGATTTTGCTGTCACATATACGCCTAATGCTGTCATAAAGGGGTTAAGTAGAAAATACAAGATGCAGTGAAGCATTTTTTTCACTCCTTATCTTAGGAGTATTGATTTGTGCACAGCTGCAAATCTTCCCAGTGTGTGGTTTTGTTTTTTAATGCTGTTTCTTTATTATTTTATAAAAAAAAACTCACTACAAGGACTAGAACCTGCATCCTCCCTGCTGTAGAATACTTTTGTTATATAGTATACTGTAGTGTATATAACATATACAGTACATGCAGGTTTAACTATCCAGCATCTACCAAAATCTAAAATGTCACTTACAGGAGGCCTCTGAAAGGAGGAGGTGCTCTATAGTCCGCCAGGGGAATACTCAGGCAGGGCTGACAACACTATTGAGCTTTCAGTGCAGCAGAGGCAGAGTTGTCAACACACTACAGGTAGCTAGGAGCTCTCTGGATTCCTGGCAGGATTAATAGATATGTTGCTTTGTAGGCAGGTGCAGGCTACTTTCTCCACTGCAGAGGGCACTCAACCACAGCGGCATTGCAGCGGGAGAGGTAGTCAAGAGGAATGTGGTTCCTCTCTGGTTTCCTGGGTCATTGGGGAAGCTATCTGATTTGATGCTGCCACCCCATGTGACTCTAACAGCCATCTTGGGTCAGGCAGAGCCTATTTAAGGCCCTGGCTCCCAGACTTGGCGCACATTTCTCGTGTGGGTAGCACAGGGACAGTTCAGCCATCTGACAAGGACAGTGATTAGTGCCAAGGAGAGGTTCATCCATCCTGGAAACCTCCCTATTTGGGTACAAACCGGCCAGGCCGCACCCTGCCTCTCAAGACTGACACTGCCCGCACTTCTGAGACCTGCTCTGCTTCACATTGCTGTTATATCTGTGAGTGTTCCCGGCCACTCCCCCTGATGACGTCTGTTTTGACAAAACGTATCGGAAAGGGCCACCGGGGGTGACGCTATCACGCAACCTGAGACCTGGAAGTGGGCTTTTGCCGACAACGAGCGGAGGATTGGATGCTTTTATTTCAACAATATGTGATACTGCTTGCCTGTCCTTTTTGTCTTGTATTTTTAATCATTTTAATAAATTGGAGAATCAATCTTACTACATTATGAGAGTTTTTTTATTCATCCCTAACTCTGTGGGTACCTTTGGAGTGGGCTGTGTGGGGGAGCATTTGGAAATTCAGGGACATCCCGGTGTTGATTTTTATAAGAGCGCAATTGACCATTCCTTTATCGGTGGTCATACCATCTGGTAAGGTTCATTGCACACACCGTGGTGTTTGGTGAAGTGTTTCTTCTCCTCTTTCTGGTTGGTGGAAGAACTATTTAGAAGGCTCCATTACTCTCAGCCCAAGAGTAGTATTATTATATGCACTCTTTTCTGTGGATCATTGACTTTGGGACTTTTTTGATGAACTTTTTTGATTAACTTTTTTGATGAACTACTATTGCAGTAGCTCTGAGCTCAGTGATGCTGCAATGAAGGAGATGGTGGAAATGAGCTGTAATAGCTGGGAGTGTCTTAAAATGTCCTAGCAACAAGGCTGCACAGAATGATGCCACCTCTGGGAGAGTTTCAGTCAAGCTTCAGGAGGTGCATACTGTAAATGGCCTATACCTATTGCAAGGGCACTATTCAACTTTAGTCAAAGCTGCATAGTTTGTTTTTATCTACAGGCACCCCTTACCTGCATAGATTAATCGTCTAATCCTTATATACATCACACTAAAAAAGGAACAAAACGAATGTAAACAAATAAATCATTGACTCAGCACTAGCTAATTTTAGGTTCTAATTGATGTCTATTAGGTGTCAACTAGAAAAAAACAACACTAAAATCTCCAATAATCACATAAGACACATAGAAAATGGCTTCATCCCCCAGGTGTGCCTAGGCAATGTGATGTCCAAATATTGCCTACTGCTACATATATAGGTGAAAAGGCGCATTTTTCTGTTGTCATGACTACCTGGCGTCTGGGATTTGTCTGGCCCTGGTCATCCAGACTCTGGATCTAAGCTGTATCATATGTATAGGCAATTCTGTTTTGCTTGCCGTGTTTCATTCCACTTTCCCCTTTCCAGACATGCCCTTTGGTTGACCACATTCATTTCTTCCCCGTATCTGCAGACACTGAACATTCCTAGAAATTGTTCGGAGAATACGGTAACACTCACAGTTTAATTAAAACCTAAAGCTACATTTAAACAAGGAGTTTCTGTGCAAGAGGAATTTAATGAGTAACCCTGACAGACATTCACTCTCAATTCAGCTATAGGCTATTTGATACTGTAATTATGTTTTCAGATACGTTTCCGCTTAACTGAGTTGGAAGAACTTATCTGAGATATGTGAAGGTATCGGAGAAAAGCCCACGTCTTGAATGTATTCGTGCTAGAAACTAATCAGATAGGATCACAAAGAGACTCGGCTGAATAGACCTTAAGGCTTTAAATGCTTAAAGGGAATGCGTAGTGGTTGTCCTCATATTTTCATTCTTTATTATGGTCAGTTCTAAAAAATAAATGTTTCTTTTTGTTGTTTAGTTTGGTAAATATAAATATTGCATATTGATATGCAGTTTACTTTCTAGACAGTAGATGGCGATGTTGTTTCCTTTTTACATAGTCAGCTATATCACCTTTCATCTCTGCTGATGGAAACCCCCAGTCTGCAGAATTTGAATGAGGAAGGGGGAGAGACACAGGAAGCGCCAACCTGAGTGTAGTATACTAGATACGATTTATTGGCAAATCGTATCTAATATACTACACTCAGGTTGGCGCTTCCTGTGTCTCTCCCCCCTTTCTCAATCTGTTTACAGAGTTGGCTTTTCTCTTAGGACAGCTGCCTCCTGCTACCTTACCCTAATAATTGTTGCTGTATGGACTATTGAGCCGTTATTGCTCTCATATTGCCTGCTATATTACTCCATGCACACAAATATTTGCGCTTACAGTTTTTTCTTTTTACAGAATTTGAATGAATGATCCGAGAAGGGAAAAACCTCTCAGAACCATTTTTGCGTTTTTTGCACACATTTTAAAAAAATCACTTTAGGCCTGAAGATTACATAAAACCCCTAAACATTATATATTTTCTGAAAGCAGACACCGTAGAGAATAAAATAGTGGTAGTCCCAATTATTTATGTCACACGATATTACCACAAGTTATAGCGTGAGTAAAAAAAACACATTAAAAGTTAATTTTAGGGGGCACAAAAACGCACTAACTTACCCAATTTTTAGGTAAACTATAAAAGCCGAGGTTGCACCAAGTACATAGATACCCAACATGGCAAATCTTAAACATGTCAGTGCCCTATATTTTCCATAGGCGATGCGTTTAAAAGCCCCCTATAGGTCATCAGTTTAGGAGGCCTGGAGCTAGAAATTATTGTTCTCATTTCGGCATGCGCTGCGATATGTAACATGTGTATCGCAATCAACGTTTTCCGGCGTAGGCACCCTGCCGCGCGTATTTAAGTTTGTTTGTGTGTATATGTGGGGGTGTGGGGCCTCAATGTTTTTTGGGGGGGGATTTATGTGCTTGGGTATAAGATTTTATTTTTGGTAACATGTTCTCTTAAATGAGACATGCAGTGTCTAAAAGACCCTGCATGTCTCCCCTGTGCTTCACTGAATGTAATGCAATGCACATCACACTGCAATACATTCTTTGCCGGCCTTGTTGACTGGGGAAACTGTCAAAGGGGACCGGGAAGTGATGCCACACGTGTGTCTGCTCTCCTCCCTCCCCTCTGCCCGACGGCACCCACTATGCCGGTCCTGGGCCCACAGATGGGCAAGTGAAGTCCAGAATAGATATGGGGATACAGCATATGGGGAGCATTCGGGCAGCAGCCCAGGCTCCAGGACGAAACTTCTTGTTGCAATGCGATCTGGCAACCGGGGTTTGTCAAGCGCTGCTTTATGGCACCATTGTGATAATACGAAGACCACAAATGGACAATAAACTGGCAATTGTACCTTTACAATAAAGTGGAATTTAAGCCTAATACTAACTATTCTTAAAAATGTTCCCTCCCCCCATACTTATCCTGTCTACCCTATATCCAGTCCAATCATGTGATCCAGCAGCTCAGGCTCCGCTGTTTTAGTGAGTGTCGCCTACAGGGAAGAGGAGGGGGGGCCGACACCTACTGGGCCATGGGAGCCTATGGGTGGTGTCCCTACTCCCAGAATTCCCAGCCGTTGTTGAGTTCTCCATGACACAGGAGAGTGGGAGCTGCAGGCTCAAGTGACCATCCTGCACAGGAGTGACATCATCCCGTGACGGGCAATCATAGACCCAAAGACCAGCATCCAGAAGAAGCCAGCGAGAAGATGCCAGAAATGATGGGGCCTCTCAGGCAGCGGACAATTGATGCAAAGGTGAGTATAGCAGAGTTTATTTCAGCTTTAAGAGTAACTATATTTTTGCATAATTGTCCTTTTTAGGACAAAGTAACAGTGTCTGTGCAAAAGACATTCATTCCTATGGAGAGGCTGTCCATCCTAATGCCCCGTACACACGGTCGGATTTTCCGATGGAAAATGTCCGATCGGAGCGTGTTGTCGGAAATTCCGACCGTGTATGGGCTCCATCGGACATTTTCCATCGGATTTTCCGACACACAAAGTTGGACAGCAGGAGATAAAATTTTCCGAGAACAAAATCCGATCGCGTCAATTCCGACCGTGTGTGGCCTGTTCCGACGCACAAAGTGCCACGCATGCTCATTCCAAGACGGAACAGCTCGTTCTGGTAAACTTAGCGTTCGCAATGGATACAGCACTTTCGTCACGCTGCAATGTTAAAAATGGTTTAATACAGCGCACTCTCTTCTTCTTTATAATGTGACAAGAATTAAGTAGTTTTGCTGCTCATATTCACACACACTTCTCACAAAGTTTTATTTTTGTTTTTTTATTGGTATTCCCTGAATATATTGTTATTAGTTGTCACATCTGACATCATTTTTTTTTTTTATTTAATTTTTTTGGGGATTTTAAGGCTTTTTTTTTTTTTTTTAATGTTTGTATTTTTTTCAAAGGCTGATCTTTGTTCAATGTTATTTTTATTTTTACTCCAGAATATTTTTGTGTGTGTTTTGTGTGTCAAGTTACCCCAACACCATTGATATCTTTTATTATTTAATCTCAAGGAGATTGTTTGTTGTTGGTGTCCCTTGTTCATTTCACATTGTATATTTGAAATGTACCTGAATCCTCACAAACAAACTGTCATTTTTGAAGTAAAACACATAGGAGAGTATAATTCAAAACAAAAATCCTTTATTAAGGGATCAGAACCAAACAAAGAGGAAGGCAACACTGGATCAACAGGAGAAATTAGCGAAGCCTGGGACCCCCACGGCAGACATCAATTCTTGAACATCAAAATTGGTGGCCTGAGGAGTCCATATGTAAGGGAGGGCAGTCTGGTCCAGAATTCGCAGAGATCCGGATAGCAGCAGATGATATGTGTGTCCCCAGGCTGTGGTACCACAAAAAGCTGCATCTTTTGGCCCGACCAGACTGGATCCAGGGTCCTCACTTTCTGGTCTTCCTTCCACGCTTCCTTCCAGGCTGTGGCTGTGCAGTTGGAGATGTGGCAGGAGGAGGAGTAGGACCTGGAGGAGGACTGGGAGGACCTGGAGGAGAGGGAGGACGAGGAGGAGGACCTGCAGGAGGAGGAGGAGGACCATCGCAAAGGTGTGTCTGAGCTATAATTTGGCCCCTCATACCTTTGTTAAGAGCCTCCAATATGAGCGACTCACACATGGCTTGTTGGCCCTCCTCCATCCTCTGCATTTTATATGTAATGACGGCAGCAATGTCCTCCTCCACGGTCTGTCTTGCTCCCAGGACCTCTGTAGCTCTCCAAAAGAGTCCTCTGGCAGCCTCCTCTAGGGCACTCCTCCTACTGCCACTTTCTCTTTTCATGGGGGGTGGAGGGACCTGCAGATCAGCCAGGCGGCTCGGCCCGGCCACCTCCTGGCTGAGACTTCCCTGTGTATGAAAAAGGGACATGGTTGTAATGTTTTGCATCATCAATCACAATCATAAATTAGTACTCCCAACTAACATCTAGTTAACATCATTGATTGGACAAGCAGAAATATTTAGAGGAATGCTATACCTGGCTCAATCTGGGCTCCTCCACATGTGGCCTGGAAGGCCCAGGTTGGGCGTCAGAAGCCTCAGCCGGGGGGGAAGGAAGCGTGGAAGGAAGACTGGAGAGGGATGGCCTGGGTTCAGTCTGGCCTGCCAGAAAATGCAGCCTGTCATAGTACCACATCCTGGGGACATAGATGTCATCTGCTGCTCCGGATCTCTGTGAATCCAGGACCTTCTTGCGCTGCCTTAGATATGTGCTCCTCAGGCCACCAATTAATATCTTTAAATATGTGTCTGTCGTGGGGATCACCTGCTTCACAATTTCACACAATTGCACCAGTGCTGCCTTCCTCTTTGCTTGGTTCTTGAAATGGGGGTGTTTAATCTCCCACAGACAGGGAAGCTCCCTTAACATATCTACGAATACTGACATGAAGTCATTGTCTTTCAGTAGCATATCCATGTTCACTGCAAGACACAACACAAGACAAAGCCTAATGTCAGACAAAACTCTCCTAATCTTGTTACAATATAGGCCTCAATGTAGAAGCAGTATAGGCACAAGTTTGTCTCTTACCTTCGTTCTTACGATCGGCGCGTCCAATGCTCCTTCCTCCGCTCACAGAACGTACGTAATACGCACGTGTGTTATGCTTTCTATACACTGCACATGCGTGTAACTCCGCCCACCCCTGACGTTCTTTCTATTCTATTCCCCGCCCCTTTTCGTTCGGCGCAGTGGGGGAAGAGCACATGGCGGAGTCACAGCAGGTGCGTGATAATTGCAGGAACGAGGAGGAGGAGGAGGAAAGCCTGGATCCGGACACGTCCCGATCCAGAAGGAGACGTTTTAAGGCCACAAATATGTCCTTTGGGGAAATGTTGGAGATGGTCGACATCATGAAGAAGTCCGACTATGACAGAAAGTATGGGCCTTACCCCAACCCCAATATCAGAAAGGCCAAGATCATGGCGAAGGTGGTCAAAAGTATTCACAAGAATTTCGGGGTACGAAGATCGAAAGATCAGCTCAGGAAGCAGTGGTCGGACCTGAAATTAAGAGAGCCAGAGCAGTACCGAAAGATCCGGAGAGTGCTGCAAAAAAGTAAGTAGTTGTGCTGTGTTCCTATTCTTTCTGTCTTTATTCCGTTCGTGCTGCTCCATATGCTTTTCTTAATTGCAACGTTTAAAAGGGCAACTTTAATGTTCATGGGCCCATTATTCGTTCGTATCAAACATTTTTCTTTCGGCCTCTAAAACAACATTGTTTAGGCCATATGCATTTTCCCACATTTTTTTTGGGCCTACTTGGATGCCAAATATTTGTTTGTGTAGATGGGTTTGTTACTCGAATGAAATGCAAACTAGATTGTGTGTAAGGAGAGGACACTGAGCAGCTGTTTTCACATCTGGACACTGGAGCACTAGTGTGGGACACAAGAACACCATTTTTATTAGGGGGCCACACAGGTGCTCCAGTGTATACTATAGGGGGGTCTCCATCTGTGAAGCTTGTACCAAACAGGTAAAGTATTGCAGCTTGACAAAGGGCAAGAAAAAAACTGGAACTCGGCTAAAATAGACAATTGTACCCCACTTCCAAGCAATGTTTCCTATTTCTAGTTCTGCCATCAAATATCTGTGTGCTAATTATAACATTTTTGTTTTACATAGGGGAGAAAAGACTCGGAGGACACCCCTCATCCGAGGAGACCACAGACCCCCCACCTATGGAAGAAGGTGAAATACCACCAACACAAGCTGAGCAGGAGGAGGAAGAAGATGTGGTGGAAATTGGCACCACAACAGGTGAGTGTCTGTGACCACAGACTCAGGTAAGAGATGGATGGTGACAGATTTTTGATACCTGTTTTTGTTTTGTTTCTCTCTTTTTAGGTGATCGTGATCCAGATCCTTTCACATCAGAAAGTGCCCAGATCCTGATCGGGGAGATCATGGGGTGTAATGTCGAATTGCAAAACATACAGCAAAAAATCAATGATGTGATTAAAAAAAATAATAACATCATTGATGTTTTGGGGCGAATTTAAAACCCCACAAAATCACTTTTTGGATTGTGGTCCAATCTTTTAAATATTTTTGCAATGTTTTGAAAAGCCAAATTTGGAGGATGCACACAGTGTTCCAACATGTGCTATCTGCCATCACGGGAGTTCAATGGACGCATTTTGGGGGTGCAACCCCTTCCTCAATTATAAAGTAGTGGTGAGGAAGGGCTTGCTCCCCCAAAACACGTCCCTTGATCCCCCGTGATGGCAGATAGCACATGTTGACATTCGTAAATTGGTGTGCATCTTCCAAATTTGGCTTTTCCAGGGGTGATTTCCCCCCATCTGAATGCTATATCAAACCCAGTTCCTAAATACTGATGTCTGATATAGCCTTTAGGTTTTACCAAATGTGAACTTTGTAAGTTCAAGTTTTTTGCCTTTCTTGTTGGTTTTACACAGGCCTGTTTTATCTTAAATGGACATTTCGATTTTTGATAATGCTACTCCAAAAATTGTTATACAACAAACATGTTGGTTTGTTTTAAAAACCTTTGGTAAATGCACATGTGATTGTGCAGGTATAAAAAAGTTGGTTACTCAAGAATGTGTGGATTATTGTCTCAACACTACAACACTTTTGGGGTGATGTAATTGCTGTTTTCTGCGAAAATGGGGGTTATTTCCTAAGGGCAAATCCACTTTGCACTACAAGTGCAGGTTCAGTGCAGTTGCAAGTGCACTTGTAGTGAAATGTGTTTTTGCATTTAGTAAATAACAGCCAACAGTGCTTTGTATAATAAGGTTACACAATCACGACATTTTCTGGACTCAACACATTTCTGTCAGGGTCAGCTAAAACAAACACAAGCAGTAAATGTCCACAAAGAATTTCTTTTTTTTTTTTATTATAAAAAGGCTTCACAGATTTGCTGGCATATTGATAGCCCCCCTACCCGCAAAGAACTCCAGGTAGCTTAACCGGATATCACGGGCACTCAGGGAGGGCAAGCCAGGACGGCCACTTTCAAGCGCCGTCAGTGTGGTTTGATGTATCATTCCGGCCTCAGGCCCAACTGAGCCAGCATAGTTGGCCGAATGTTTCCTTAAAAAGTTATGGAGAACACAGCACGCAAGTATAATATGGTTCAGTTTATACTCCGCCATATGGATGGGTGTCATAAATAGGCAGAACCGGCTGGCCAGGATTCCAAATGTGTTCTCCACCACTCTTCGGGCTCTGGCCAGCCGGTAATTAAAAACCCTCTGTTCCGGGGTGAGGGTCCTCATTGGGAATGGCTGCATCAGGTGGTTTCCCAGCGCAGACGCTTCATCAGCAAGAACACAAATGGGAGTCCTTCAACATTGTCCTCTGGAACAATAAACATGACTATTTTTACTCAGAAACATGGCAAGCAGATTAGACACAAACATTAAGGGGCAACCTCCAGATAGCATTTATTAAGGGGAATTTAACAACGCCAAAGTATAAGGTACACTATCATATCCCCCCCCCAGAATTTAAAGCAAAAATAACATTTCCAAACATTTTAGGGGGTGTTTGGGGTAAAGCACTACTATGGAGCTGAAAAAATACATTGTTAAGTGACTACATGAGGTGAATATAGGCCAGGAGAGGTTATTGAAGGGCAAATATGTATGAAGGACCTAAAATAATAATTACATAAAAATCCAGCATGCTTGAGAACAAAGGGGACATTCACAGCATATTCCAATCATGGTAATTAGGGAATGAGAAAAGAAATACAATATATTAGCAAACATTCAATACAATAAAATGTGATATTAAAGGATAAAAATCTTACCTTCATATACTCCTTCTGCAGGACCTGGATGATGGCAGAACAGGTCTCTGGGATAATGATACCCAGAGCCTGGGGGGAGATGCCTGTCGAGAACTTCAAGTCCTGCAGACTTCTCCCTGTCGCCAAATACCGCAAGGTAGCGACGAGCCTCTGCTCCGGAGTGATGGCTTGCCTCATGCAGGTATCCTGCCTGCTAATATAGGGGGTCAGCGAAGCCAACAGATGGTGAAACACGGGGTCCGTCATCCTGAGAAAGTTCCTGAAATCATCAGGATTATTCTCACGGATCTCACGGAGCAAAGGCATATGAGAGAACTGGTCACGCTGAAGCAACCAATTCTTGGTCCATGAACTCCTCCCCACCCTGTTCATGAACTGGACTTGTTTTAAGGTCAGGACCCCAACACCAAGCCCCCGCACAGCACGAACTCTACGGGGAGTACTCATACGCAACATGGCTAGAAAACGGTCGGCTGCTCAGAACGAAGTAACAGAACGCACTGAAGAACAGCAAGGCCTGTGAAGAGCGACCTGAAAAACAGTAACGAACGAACAAGAATACAATGACTAAAGTCACGCGGAACTTGCTTGCACGCACTGAAGAGCAGATACAAACCCACAAGCCCAAACTGAACGGCAGAAAATGATCTGAAAGCAAAGAGTCTGAAAAAGCGCGAATCGTCTCTCACCAAACTTTTACTAACACGAGATTAGCAAAAGGAGCCCAAAGGGTGCCGCGCTTGGTTCTGAACCGGCCTTTTCTAGTCTCGTCGTACGTGGTGTACGCGACCGCGTGGTTGGCGATCGGAAATTCCGACAACTTTGTGCGACCACGTGTAGACAAAACAAGTTTGAGCCAACATCCGTCGGAAAAAATCCTAGGATTTTGTTGTCGGAATGTCCGAACAAAGTCCGACCGTGTGTACGCCCTATAAGAGTGCATAATAGACGGCCTCTCCTTTAACACCACAACACTTTACCTTGATGCGTCAGAGTTTTTGTCACCATGTCAAAAACCGAAATGGCTGCTAAATTGAAAATGAACTGATCATCTAAAGCGGACCATACACTGCTAGATTTCTCTTCTTCTGCCTGCAGACTGAATAAGAGAAAATCCAAATATTCCATTCATGCTAAACAACTGCCTGGTGTAATGAAACAATCTAGCAACCTTAGCTGCCAGGTAATGCTAACTGGACCACCCGCAGCTCAAACTGAATCAGGCCGGGTTCACACTGCCCCAACATGGAAGTCGGAGGACTTCAGCTCCGACTTTGCCCTAGGACTTCATGTCCGACTTCCATGTGACTTCAATGAACGGGATCCGACTTTGATCCGAAAATACCAGGCCCTTTGAGTCTGGTATGAATCTTGAAAGGGGACCCCACGCCAAAGTTTAAAAAAAACAAAAAAAATGTCATGGGGTCCCAGTCTGGTATGGATTTTAGGGAGAACCCTCATGCCAAAATTAAAAAAGATGGCGTGGGGTCCCCCTCAAAATCCATAAACAATCAGATCTGCATGCTCAGATAAGGGTTTGGTATGGATCTTGGGGGGGAAACCCTTGCCGTTTTTGTTTTTTTGGGCGTGGGGTTCCCCTTTAAGATCCTCAAAACACAAGTCGCATGCCAAAGTCGGATCAGTTAAGATGATGATCCGACTTCAATGATATTGAATGGACTGAAGTTGGAGCAAAGTAGTGCAGGAACCTTTTTCAAAGTCAGACTGACTTGTGCCGGACCAGGGCTCTCATAGGGAACCATTCATTTATACACATCATGCGACATGTGCTCCCAAAGTCAGAGTGTATGTCGCAGCAGTGTGAACTGGGCCTCAGCAGTATATGCAGGGGCGTATCTACTGAGGGGCAAACAAGATGTTTGCCTTGGGCGGCATTTTTCAGGGAGGCGGTGCTGTCACAGGTAGAAGGGATAATACGAGCAGTGGCGTCGGTGTGGGCCGCACCTGGGTGACACCTGCTAGAGGGGGGACACCTGGGGGGGGGGGGGCACAGACTGCTGTCTTGGCAGCCTCGCTACACACAGCTGGTAAAAAGGAGCCGGCGGACTGCAGCAAGGTGAGAGTCCAGTGTAGTTTTTTTCTCTCACTCCCTCTCTCTCTCACCCCACCCTCTCTCACCCCCCTCTCTCTCCCCCATCTCTGAAGAGGTGGGGCTCTAATAGAAAGTGGAGCCTAAAGAGGACGGGGTAGTGTTTACAGATGGGGGTGGGGATCTTGAAACAGGAAGGGGTGGAACAAATTTAAATGGGGGAGGGGTACTCCATTTTATTCTTGCCTAGGGCAGCACAAAATCAAAATACACCACTGAGTGTATGGCCAGCTTAACCACTTGCCGCCTGCCATATAGCAGAATGACGGCAGCAAAATGGTTTCAATAACCTGACTGGGCGTCATATGACGTCCGCAGGATATTGAGCCGCTGCATCGCGGCGTGCATCGCGGCGTGCATCGCGGCGATAGTTGTTGCGGGATGTCAATCTGACACCCCGCAACACCGATCTAGGTAAAGAGTCTCTGACGGAGACTGTTTACCATGTGATCAGCCGTATCCAATCACGACTGATCACGATGTACTGTAAATAGGAAGAGTCGGTGATCGGCTTTTCCTCACTCGCGTCTGACAGACGCGAGTAGAGGAGAGCCGATCGGCTGCTCTCCTGACAGGGGGGGTCTGTGCTGATTGTTTATCAGCACAGTCCCCCCTCGGATCCCACCCAGGACCACCAGGGAAGCCGCCCAGGACCACCAGGGAAGCCGCCCAGGACCAACAGGGAAGTCATCCACACTGGACCACCAGGTATGCCCCCTAGACCCCCAGGGAAATACTAATCTGTGCCCAGGCAGCTGCCAATCAATGCCCAAGCAGCTGCCAATCAGTGCCCGCTCACATTGCCTACCACTGCCAGTGCCACCAGGGATGCCTATCAGTGCCGCGTATCAGTGCCCATCAGTGCCACATATCAGTGCACATCAGTGCCCAGCAGTAGGGATGAGCCGAACACCCCCCGGTTCGGTTCGCACCAGAACCCGCGAACGGACCGAAAGTTCGCACGAACGTTAGAACCCCATTGACGTCTATGGGACTCGAACGTTCGAAATCAAAAGTGCTCATTTTAAAGGCTAATTTGCATGGTATTGTCCTAAAAAAGGGTTTGGGGACCCGGGTCCTACCCCAGGGGACATGTATCAATGCAAAAAAAACTTTTAAAAACGGCCGTTTTTTCGGGAGCAGTGATTTTAATGATGCTTAAAGTAAAAAAAAAAAAGTGAAATATTCCTTTAAATATCGTACCTGGGGGGTGTCTATAGTATGCCTGTAAAGTGACGCGTGTTTCCCATGTTTAGAACAGTCCCTGCACCAAATGTCATTTTTAAAGGAAAAAATCTCATTTAAAACTGCTTGCGGGTTTAATGTCATGTCGGGTCATGGCAATATGGATGAAAATCAGTGAGACAAATGGCATGGGTACCCCCCAGTCCATTACCAGGCCCTTTGGGTCTTGTATGGATAGTAAGGGGAACCCCGCACCCAAATTAAAATAAGGAAAGGTGTGGGGCCACCAGGCCCTATATACTTTGAACAGCAGTATACAGGCGGTGCAAACAAGACAGGGACTGTAGGTTTGTTGTTAAGTAGAATCTGTTTGTAATTTTGAACATTTTTAACGTGTTTAGCTCCAGCCAAAAAATCTTTTCTAAGCTTTTTGGAAAACATAGGGAAGGGTTATCACCACTGTGACATTTGTTTTGCTGTCTTTCCTCCTCTTCAGAAGATTTCACCTCACTTTTTTGTCCCAATGAAAAATGTTTTTTGAAAATTTGGGTTTTTTTGTGGAACAAGGATTGGAAAGCATCAGTGGAAAGGAGAAATTGTTTTCCCATATTAACTCTTACAGGAGAGAATTTCCCTTCCTAGGGGTAGATTTCATCTCACTTCCTGTTGTCTCCTTCCGTTTGCAAGTAGGAGTCGTTTGTAAGTTAGATGTTTGAAAGTAGGGTCCTGCCCTATATACTCAGCAGAAATTTGGGCCTTAGGTGTTGCTGTGGCCACAACACTGTAAGCCCTCACAGGGCCCTGCTGTGAAATATTAGATCAAGAATTGTAATTACATGCCCCTGTTGAACAGGAGCTGAAAAATTAGGCCTTAGGCACTGGTGCTGGTGCCACAACACTGCAACCCCTCACAGACACTCTAGTTGGAACGCAGGAACGAGCCCTGCTGCAAAGTATTGCTTCAAAAATTGTAATTACACGCCCCTGTTAGACAGGGGCAGAAAAATTGGGCCTTAGGCACTGGTGCTGGTGCCACAACACTGCAACCCCTCACAGACACTCTAGTTGGAACGCAGGAACGAGCCCTGCTGCAAAGTATTGCATCAAAAATTGTAATTACACGCCCCTGTTAGACAGGGGCAGAAAAATTGGGCCTTAGGCACTGGTGCTGGTGCCACAACACTGCAACCCCTCACAGACACTCTAGTTGGAACGCAGGAACGAGCCCTGCTGCAAAGTATTGCATCAAAAATTGTAATTACACGCCCCTGTTAGACAGGGGCAGAAAAATTGGGCCTTAGGCACTGGTGCTGGTGCCACAACACTGCAACCCCTCACAGACACTCTAGTTGGAATGCAGGAACGAGCCCTGCTGCAAAGTATTACATCAAAAATTGTAATTACACGCCCCTGTTAAACAGGGGCTGAAAAATTGTGCCTTAGGCACTGGTGGTGGCGCCCAGAACCAAAAATGTTCTTACAAGCTATCAGCGTGATGATTGAGGAGGAAGAGGATAATTACTCAGGGATAGTCACTCAGCATCAGCATAGGCAGTCTTTGAAGGGATCTGAGATTTCAAAAAAAATTATTCGGTTACATCAGCATCAGGTGCTTGGTAGCTGGTGGTGATCCAAGACTCATTCATTTTTATGAAGGTCAGCCGATCGACCGAGTCGGTGGACAGACGCACCCTGTGATCGGTTACCACGCCTCCAGCAGCACTGAATGTGCGTTCCGAAAGAACGCTGGATGCAGGACAGGCCAGTAGCTCAATTGCATACTGTGCAAGCTCTGGCCAGTGATCCATCCTCAAGACCCAGTAACCCAGAGGATTTTCGGTGGGAAAGGTGTCCAAGTCTGATCTTGCCCCTAGGTATTCCTGCACCATGTAAAACAGACGCTGGCGATGGTTGCTGGAACCGATCATACCTTGGGGCTGCGGACCAAAAAATTGTCTGAACGCATCGGTCAGACGGCCACCTTCTCCACCGCTCCTTCTTTGACTGACCGAAGCCTCAGCAACACGTTGTCCAGAAACAGGAGTTTGTAACCTCCCAGTCTCTGGGAACGCGTTGCACAGACCTTTCTGCAAGGCCTCCCGAAGATGTTTCATCCTCTGCTCCCTCTGCGATGGCAAGATAAGGTCCGCAACCTTACCCTTGTAACGTGGATCAAGGAGGGTTGCCAGCCAGTATTGGTCCTTCTCCTTGATACCACGAATACGAGGATCCTTACGTAGGCTTTGCAGGATCAGGGAGGCCATGCAGCGTAGGTTTGCTGAGGCATTCGGTCCGGAGTCCTCTGGGTCACTAAGAACGACATGGTCCGCAGCCACCTCCTCCCAGCCACGTACAAGTCCATGTGTTTCTTGGGACTGATCCCTTAAAGACTGCTGCTGATGCTGAGTGCCAGGCTCCACCTCCATACTGACACAATCTTCCTCCTCCTCCTCCTCCTCTTCCTCCTCGTCCTCTTCCTGTGTGATCGGCGGGCACGCAGGAACACTGTCTGGATAAAGGGGGCCTTGAGAGCTAAGGAAGTCCTCCTCTTCCTGCCTCTGTTCTGCCTCAAGTGCCCTGTCCATTATTCCACGCAGCGTGTGCTCCAACAGGTGGACAAGGGGGACAGTGTCACTGATGCATGCACTGTCACTGCTCACCATCCTCGTGGCCTCCTCGAATGGTGACAGGACAGTGAATGCATCCCTGATCATGGCCCACTGGCGTGGGGAAAAAAAACCAAGCTCCCCTGACCCTGTCCTGGTGCCATAGTCGCACAGGTACTCATTGATGGCCCTCTGCTGCGTGTGCAGCCGCTGCAGCATGGCCAACGTTGAGTTCCACCTGGTGGGCATGTCACAGATTAGGCGGTTCTTGGGCAGGTTAAACTCCTTTTGGAGGTCCGTCAGCCGAGCACTGGCATTATATGACCGGCGGAAATGCACACAGACTTTCCTGGCCTGCCTCAGGACATCCTGTAAGCCCGGGTACCTGCCCAAGAACCGCTGCACCACCAAGTTAAGGACGTGAGCCAAACAGGGCACATGGGTCATTTGTCCCTGTCGGAGGGCAGAGAGGAGGTTGGTGCCATTGTCGCAAACCACCATTCCTGCCTTAAGTTGGCGTGGCGTCAACCACCTCTGAACCTGCCCCTGCAGAGCTGACAGAACCTCTGCCCCAGTGTGGCTCCTGTCCCCCAAGCACACCAGCTCAAGCACCGCATGGCATCTTTTGGCCTGCGTACTTGCGTAGCCCCTTGAACGCCTACGGAGCACCGCTGGTTCCGAGGAAGAGGCCATGGAGGAAGAAGAAGAGGAGAGGGTGGAGGAGAGAGGTGTGTCACAATCAGCATTTTGGAGGCGTGGTGGCGGAACAACCTCCAACACTACTGCACCTTGTCCTGCATCCTTCCCAGCTGCCAGCAGAGTCACCCAATGCGCCGTGAAACTTAGGTAACGTCCCTGTCCATGCCTGCTGGACCATGAGTCAGCGGTAATATGCACCTTACCGCTGACCGCCCTGTCCAGCGAGGCATGGACATTGCCTTCCACATGCCGGTAGAGAGCCGGAATCGCCTTCCGTGAGAAAAAGTGGCGTTTGGGTACCTGCCACTGAGGAACCGCACATTCCACAAACTCACGGAAGGGGGCAGAGTCTACCAACTGAAAAGGCAGCAGTTGAAGTGCTAGCAATTTTGCCAAGCTAGCATTCAACCGCTGGGCATGTGGATGGCTGGGAGCAAACTTCTTTCGGCGGTGCAGCAGCTGGGGCAGGGAAATTTGCCTGGTACAATCTGACGTCGGTGTACCAAAAGCAGATTGCCCACAAGTACTTGGCTGTGACACACCTAATTCTACACCTTCATTCCTCTCACTGCAGGTCTCAGAGAGGACTGAAGGTCTAGTGGGGTTGGAAATCTCAGCTGATGAGGAGCAAGGAGAGATCCTCTTTGTTCTTTGGTGTGGGTCTTTTAGATACGCTTGCCAACGAACTGCATGGCAGGTCAACATATGTCTGGTCAAGCATGTGGTACCCAAGCGGGAGATGTTTTGGCCACGCGAGATACGCTTGAGACATATGTTGCAAATAGCAGCGGTGCGATCTGATGCACTCGTCTCAAAAAAGGCCCACACCAAAGAACTTTTTGAATAACGCGCAGAGACTGCAGCGCCCTGCACATGTGGAGCTTTGGGGTGTGATGCAGTCAATGTGCTGCCCTTAGGCTGGCCCCTGGAGGGCATCCTGCCTTGTTGGTGATGTGCCGCCGCCTCCTCCTCCTCCTCCTCCTCCTCCTCCTCTTTCCTATCAGGCACCCACGTTGAGTCAGTGACCTCATCATCCCCTCCCTCCTCATCACTGGAGCAAACCTGGCAGTATGCTGCAGCAGGGGGAGCATGACTGCCAGATTGCTGTCCTTCTTGGGCACCCCCTCTGTCCGTGCTCATGTTACTGCCTTCATCGAGCTCAGTATCGTCATCAGAGCCTTCCAAACGCTGGGCATCCTCCTGGAGCATGTACCCAACACTGTGGTCAAACAGTTCGAGGGAATCCTCATGAGGACATGGTGGAGCTAGGGAAGGAGTCACTGATGACATTGAGCTGAGGGAAGAGGCCGCTGCTTTGCCAGACAAAGCACCCTGGGCATGGGTGAGAGAGGATGAGGAGGATGAGGACGGCTTGGTCATCCACTCGACCAAGTCTTCCGCATGTTGCGGCTCAACACAGCCAGCTGCCGAAAAAAAGGCCAAGCGTGTCCCATGGCCACGTGCTGATGAGGATGCACCGTCTCCACGACCAGCACTAGACACAGAGCCTGCTTGCCCTCTCTTATTGGCTTGTGACTGTCTGCCTCTCCTTCTTGGCCTTCCAGACATACTAATGGCCTGTAGCTGCACTAAGCTGGGATAGAACACCTGTAATTTTCTTCAGGTAGCTTTATATACTGTAACCAGACAAGCCTGCCTGTCAGTAGGAAGATAACAGGAACGGATCTAGCTGAACACTGTGAGCAGGACGCACTGTACTAAATGTAAATAGTCTAGCTGCCTGACCGTGGTACTAATAGGATCAAATAGAACACCTGTAATTTTCTTCAGGTAGCTTTATATACTGTAACCAGACAAGCCTGCCTGTCAGTAGGAAGATAACAGGAACGGATCTAGCTGTACACTGTGAGCAGGACGCACTGTACTAAATGTAAATAGTCTAGCTGCCTGACCGTGGTACTAATAGGATCAAATAGAACACCTGTAATTTTCTTCAGGTAGCTTTATATACTGTAACCAGACAAGCCTGCCTGTCAGTAGGAAGATAACAGGAACGGATCTAGCTGAACACTGTGAGCAGGACGCACTGTACTAAATGTAAATAGTCTAGCTGCCTGACCGTGGTACTAATAGGATCAAATAGAACACCTGTAATTTTCTTCAGGTAGCTTTATATACTGTAACCAGACAAGCCTGCCTGTCAGTAGGAAGATAACAGGAACGGATCTAGCTGAACACTGTGAGCAGGACGCACTGCACTAAATGTAAATAGTCTAGAAGATAACAGGAACGGATCTAGCTGAACACTGTGAGCAGGACGCACTGCACTAAATGTAAATAGTCTAGAAGATAACAGGAACGGATCTAGCTGAACACTGTGAGCAGGACACACTGCACTAAATGTAAATAGTCTAGAAGATAACAGGAACGGATCTAGCTGAACACTGTGAGCAGGACGCACTGCACTAAATGTAAATAGTCTAGAAGATAACAGGAACGGATCTAGCTGAACACTGTGAGCAGGACGCACTGCACTAAATGTAAATAGCAGGAACGGATCTAGCTGAACACTGTGAGCAGGACGCACTGCACTAAATGTAAATAGTCTAGAAGATAACAGGAACGGATCTAGCTGAACACTGTGAGCAGGACGCACTGCACTAAATGTAAATAGCAGGAACGGCTCTAGCTGAACACTGTGAGCAGGACGCACTGCACTAAATGTAAATAGCAGGAACGGATCTAGCTGAACACTGTGAGCAGGACGCACTGCACTAAATGTAAATAGTCTAGAAGATAACAGGAACGGATCTAGCTGAACACTGTGAGCAGGACGCACTGCACTAAATGTAAATAGTCTAGAAGATAACAGGAACGGATCTAGCTGAACACTGTGAGCAGGACGCACTGCACTAAATGTAAATAGCAGGAACGGATCTAGCTGAACACTGTGAGCAGGACGCACTGCACTAAATGTAAATAGTCTAGAAGATAACAGGAACGGATCTAGCTGAACACTGTGAGCAGGACGCACTGCACTAAATGTAAATAGCAGGAACGGCTCTAGCTGAACACTGTGAGCAGGACGCACTGCACTAAATGTAAATAGCAGGAACGGATCTAGCTGAACACTGTGAGCAGGACGCACTGCACTAAATGTAAATATCAGGAACGGATCTAGCTGAACACTGTGAGCAGGACGCACTGCACTAAATGTAAATAGCAGGAACGGATCTAGCTGAACACTGTGAGCAGGACGCACTGCACTAAATGTAAATAACAGGAACGGATCTAGCTGAACACTGTGAGCAGGACGCACTGCACTAAATGTAAATAGCAGGAACGGATCTAGCTGAACACTGTGAGCAGGACGCACTGCACTAAATGTAAATAGCAGGAACGGATCTAGCTGAACACTGTGAGCAGGACGCACTGCACTAAATGTAAATTGCAGGAACGGATCTAGCTGAACACTGTGAGCAGGACGCACTGCACTAAATGTAAATAGTCTAGAAGATAACAGGAACGGATCTAGCTGAACACTGTGAGCAGGACGCACTGCACTAAATGTAAATAGCAGGAACGGATCTAGCTGAACACTGTGAGCAGGACGCACTGCATTAAATGTAAATAGTCTAGATAGAAGATAACAGGAACGGATCTAGCTAAACTGAATACAGTGTATATATATATATGCAACACCTGGGATGCATATATATACACAATACACTGTAAGTGCAGCTAACTGACTGACTGTTCTGCCTAATCTATCTAACTCAAATCAAATGACACTGTCTCTCTCTCTCTCTATCTCTCAGCACACCGGAACACACACTACACAGGGCCGCCGTGCAGGCGGCCTTATATAGTGTGGGGTGTGTACTAAATCCCCTGAGCCATAATTGGCCAAAGCCACCCTGGCTTTGGCCAATTACAGCTCTCTCTACTGATGGCGCTGTGATTGGCCAAGCATGCGGGTCATAGTGCATGCTTGGCCAATCATCAGCCAGCAATGCACTGCGATGCCGCAGTGAATTATGGGCCGTGACGCGCCACACGAATTTAGCGCGAACGGCCCATATCGTTCGCAATTCGGCGAACGGGCGAACAGCCGATGTTCGAGTCGAACATGGGTTCGACTCGAACACGAAGCTCATCCCTACCCAGCAGTGCCACCTATCAGTGCCCATCAGTGCCCATCAGTGCCCAGCAGTGCCGCCTATCAGTGCCCATCGGTGCCACCCATAAGAACCCATCTTTGCAGCCTTTCAGTGCCCATCAGTGTCCCCTATCAGTGCCCATCAGTGCCCACAAGTGCCACCCAGTGCCACCCATGAGTGCCCATCAGTGCCGCCTATCAATGCCCCTCAGTGCTGCATATCAGTGCCACCCATCAGTGCCGCCTACCAGTGCCCATCAGTGCCGCATATCAGTGCCCATCGTCAGTGCCCGTCAGTGCCCGCTCATTGGTGCCACTTCATCGGTGCCACCTTATCAGTGCCTGTCAGTGCCGCCTTATCAGTGCCCATCAGTGAAAGAGAAAACTTACTTATTTACAAAAATTTTTAACAGAAACAAAAGTATAAAATGATATGTATATTTTTAATCGGCTCCTGTCCAGTCATGTGATTCCGCAGCTCTGGCTCCCCTGTGTCAGTGGGTGGCTGTTGCAGATGGAAGGAGGGAACGCTGACAACAGCTGGGCCATGGGGGCCTATGGGTGACACCATTGCTCCTGGAATTCCCAGCTGTTGCCAGCGCTCCCTGAACTAGAGCTACAGGATCATGTGACCGGACCAGAGCAGATTAAAAAGAGGCAAGTATACAGATCTTCTTTTTCTTTTTACATAGGGTAGGTAGAAGGCTGGAACATTTTTAGGAATATACTTTGGGCTTTTCTTTCACTTTTATTCACAAAATGCATTAAAGTACAACTATAGGCAAAACTTTTTTTTTCATTTTGGATAGAGCAAGGAAGGGTTATAACCCCTGTCAGTTATTTTTCCCCCATCTGTGTCCCATTGCTAAGATTTTCCCTTCACTTTCTGTCCCATAGCCAAACAGGAAGTGAGAGGAAATCCCTGCAAATTAAGGGTATTCCTTGGGGACCCCGAGGTCACCAGTACTAGTGTCCTCATTGGAAGATTTCCCTGCTCTTATGTTTCTGGGGACAAAACTGTAATGTTTATCCTCATGACATGTCACAGGAAGCACCCTCATGGCTAACAGAGGACAGAATTAGAAATAGACTTGAAAAACTCAAAATTAATAAGTCACCGGGACCAGATGGCTTTCATCCGAGGGTCCTTAAGGAACTTGGTCAAGTAATTGCCAGACCATTGTTCCCAATTTTTACTGACAGTCTACTGACTGGAATGGTACCAGCTGATTGGAGAAAAGCCAATGTAGCACCAATATTTAAAAAAGGCCCAAGATACATCCCTGGGAATTACAGACCAGTTAGCCTAACATCAATAGTATGTAAGCTCTTGGAGGGGATGATAAGGGACTATATACAATCATTAGCAGTAATTAGCATGGATTCATGAAGAATCGTTCTGGCCAAACCGTTCTATTAACCTTCTATAAGGAGGTGAGCTGCCATCTAGATAAAGGAAGGCCCGTAGACGTGGTGTATCTGGATTTTGCAAAAGCATTTGATACAGTTCCCCATAAACGTTTACTCTACAAAATAAGGTCCGTTGGCATGGACCATAAGGTGAGTACATGGATTGAAAATTGCCTACAGGGGCGAGTTCAGACGGTGGTGATAAATGGGGAGTATTCGGAATGGTCCGAGGTGGAAAGTGGGGTCCCCCAGAGTTCTGTGCTGGGACCAATCCTATTTAATTTATTCATAAATGACCTGGGGGGGTGGGATAAACAGCTCAATCTCTGTATTTGTGGATGATACTAAGCTAAGCAGGACAATAACTTCTCTGCAGGAGAAGGAGAAGGAGAAGGAGAACCTTGCAAAAAGATCTGAACAAATTAATGGGGTGGACAACTACATGGCAAATGAGGTCTAATGTAGAAAAATTTAAAATAATGCATTTGGGTGGCAAAAATATGAATGCAATCTACTCACTGGGAGGAGAACCTCTGGGGGAATCTAGGATGGAAAAGGACCTGGGGGTCCTAGTAGATGACAGGCTCATCAATGGCATGCAATGCCAAGCTGCTGCAAGAAAAGCAAACAGAATATTGGCATGCATTAAAAAGGGGAGTAACTCCAAAGATAAAATGATAATTCTCCCACTCTACAAGACTCTGGTCCGGCCGCACCTGGAGTATGCTGTCCAGTTCTGCGCACCAGTCCTCAGGAAGGATGTACTGGAACTGGACAGAGTCCAGAGAAGGGCAACAAAGCTAATAAAGGAACTGGAGGACCTTAGTTATGAGGAAAGATTATGAGCACTGAATTTATGCTCTCTGGAGAGGAGACGCTTGAGAGGGGAAATGATTTCAATGTACAAATACCATACTGGTGACCCCACAATAGGGATAAAGCTTTTCCGTGAAAGGGAGTTTAATAAGATTTCTAAATTCACTAAAATAAAAGAAAAGTGGTTTAACCTTAAACTGTGTAGAGGGTTATTTACTGTAAGAGCGGTAAGGGTGTGGAATTCCCTTCCACAGGCGGTGTTCTCATCGGGGGGGCATCAATAATTTAAAAAAACTATTAGATAAGCACCTGAACGACCACAGCATACAGGGATATACAATGTAATACTGACATATAATCACACACATAGGTTGGTGTCTTTTTTCAACCTCGCTATGTAACTATCTAACCCAAAATGTAAGATTTTTTTACTTTCACTTTCAATGATAATGGTAAACAGGACAAATAGAGAGGGCACAGACAGCAATACTGACAGATGTTCTAGTCCCTCGCCACTTTATCCAAAACGAAAAGAAAAGTTTTGCCTTTAGTTATACTTTAAGGTTAAAAAAAAAAAAGTTGGTTTAGTTTTTTAACCTACTTTAAGTCTGCTCTTAATGCATTTTTCAGGCATGTATTGTAGTACGTTTTTAAACCCTGCGTTTTTGCATGCAATTTTCATGCATTTAGAGTTTCTACTTTTTTTTTTCTTTAAAAACAGTGTAAATAGCTGGTTGCGAAGGAGAAGACCGGGAAGCCAGCCGCCATGTCCTTAACCACTTCAATACCGGGCACTTTCACCCCCTTCCTGCCCAGGCCAATTTTCAGCTTTCAGCGCTTTGAATGACAATTGTGCGGTCATGCAACACTGTACCCAAATGAAATTTTAATATTTTTTTCACACAAATAGAGCTTTCTTTTGGTGGTATTTGATCACCTCTGAGGTTTTTTAATTTTTTGTGCTATAAAAAAAGAGCAACAATTTTGAAAAAAACACAATATTTTTTATTTTTTTGCTATAATAAATATCGCCAATTTAAAAAAAAAAAAAAAATTTTCCTCAGTTTAGGCCGATATGTATTCTTCTACATATTTTTGGTAGAAAAAATTGCAATAAGCGTATATTGATTGGTTTGCGCAAAAGTTATAGCGCCTACAAAATAGGTTATTGATTTATGGCATTTTTTTTATTATTGTTTTTTTTTACTAGTAATGGCGGCGATCTGTGATTTTTATCAGAAATGTGACATTGCGGATCGGACACTTGTGACACTATTTTGGGACCAGTGACATTTATACAGCAATCAGTGCTATAAATAGCCATTGATTACTTTATAAATGTCACTGGCAGGGAAGGAGTTAACACTAGGGAGCAATCAAGGGGTTAAATGTGTTACCTAGGGAGGAATTCTAACTGTGGGGGGATGGGACTGACTGGGGGAGGAGACTGATCAGTGTTCCTATATACTAGGAACACATGATCTGTCTCCTCTCCCCTGACAGGACACGGATCTGTGTGTTTACACACACAGATCCATGTTCCTGCTTTGTCACGAGCATCGGCTCCTCCTATGCCGGCGGCGACGCGCTTCGGCTTTTCCTATGCCAGCGTGAAGCTGAGGACATCATATGACGTCCGCCCAGAATGGGAGAGCCCATCTGCGGACGTCATATTACTATGGTGGTTAACAACAGATGATGTCACAGGGGGAGAGGTCTCCGGGTAACCTCACCGGATGGCCACGCCCCATGGCTATATAAGAAATGGCAGACAGCGGGAGCTGACACAACAGAGGCAGCCAGCGTTAGAGGAAGAACGTGTTTTTTATTTTTAGCAGGCAGCAGAGGTGGACGAAGAAGACATCACCGGAGAGGGAAGAGGAAGAAGAAACACTGGAGGGAGAAGAAGCACTGGAGGATGAAGACACGATTTTTATTAAAGGACTTGTCAAAAACTGTCTCTCTCTCTCTGTTCTGTAACACTACACTTCTTTTTTTTTTTCTGGTGAAAGGGCAGGGGCAGGGCAAGAGGAGGGTCCCCTTGTTAAAGGGTCTTCCAGGTTCTGATAAGCCCCCTGCCCACAGAACCCCCTACAACGACTGCCCAGGGTTGTTGGGAAGAGGCCCTTGTCCCCTTCAACAACGTGCTTCCTGACCTGCTGGGCTGCATGCTCGGATAAGGGTATGGTATGGATTCTGGCGTGGGAGTTTCCAGCATCAGTATTTGAGGATTTAGATGAGTTGGCTGTTTTCACAGAACACCGGCAGCGTATACACTACTGTACGTGATACGAGTGGAGATTGTAAGTCTGCCCGGAACTAACCAACAACAACTTTTTTCTTCCTTACCCGGTGTTCTGTGAAAACAGCCAACTCGTCGAAATCTCCAATTATTGCTGCTAGAGAGTCACCAGAAGTGATGTGGTTGGAGATTTTGGTGAGTTGGGAGTTTTCAGCAGAACACCTGCAGACATCGGTCTGCCGAACCTGCTGAGTGGCTCCTGCTGTGTCCAATCACAGCGGGAGTGTGTTGCCAGGCGGCACGCCGCAAACCCAGAAATGCAGAATCACATACCTGTACGTGATTCTGCGCAGAGGAGCCGCCGCCCAGCATTAAATGCACTTGGGGCGGTCGGCGAGAGGTTAAAGCTGGAGTAAACTGCAGCTGGTTAAAAAAAAAACACCTGTAAGGCAATTGCATATTATGCCAGTATGAATGACATACTAGCACATTATGAAATACCTTGGAAAAAAAAACTTCCAGCGGCGCCCCTGTCACCACTGACATCTACCCCCCCCCTTGGTTGGTCTTTCTCCTGGGTTGGCGCGATCTGTAATTGGCCAGAGCTGCGATGATGTGCATGTGTCGGTGATGTCATCAGCTGCACCCGGGGTGAGGTGATCAGACATCCCGGTAGGTAGGATATGCCAGATCCATCCCTGCAGGCGCAGCAGCAGCAGCAGCAGCAGCAGCAGCAGCAGCAGCAGCAGCAGCAGCAGCAGCAGCAGCAGCAGCAGCAGCAGCAGCAGCAGCAGCAGCAGCAGCAGCAGCAGCAGCAGCAGCAGCAGCAGCAGCAGCAGCAGCAGCAGCAGCAGCAGCAGCAGCCTCTAACACGCTGCAGAAAGAATAAGCAATCCCGCCTGTGCAGTTTATAGTATGAAGAGGATGATGATTGGTCAGCTGTCACGTCTCTGCTTTGCGCTGCATCCTCTGATTGGCTGAGGGGGGTTCGGCGTCTTCCTCTTAGTAACAATCACTAGGGTGGGATCTCGCTTATTTCCTGCTTCCTCTTCTCCCGGGCTGATCGCTGAGTTCCCGGCCACTGCACGTCCAGACACGTGTACCGGGTAATACACCGAACTCTTCTCTCCATAGGACTTCCCTATTGGTCCCGTGTGTAGCCCTAGTACGGGGGGACTCTGATCACACCATACATGTGGAGAGGAACGAAGCTCAGTAAGCTGCATGTGCTTTGTATAGGCCTGAGGCTTCATACACTAAGGCAAGGCTCACAGCTGTGCATATGCACCCCCTTTTCAGGTGCACAGTGGTAACATTAAAGGGGTTACTTCTTATCTTAAAGGATAAGGTCGCCTTTTTAACCAATTCCATACCGGGCAGTGGTGGGCCATCCATTAGGGGCACACGGGTGCCGCCCCCCGAATCCATGAGCCCGGCCCCTAATTCAAATGCAGGGCGCCGGACGCGTAGATTTCTATGTGGGTTTTTTTTTTTTGAAGCACATGATTAGAACCAGAGGCGCTAATTGGCTTCAAAAAGGGTGGGCTCGGGGCGGAGGGTTTCTTTGCTGCGCCCCCCCCCAAAACATTGCGCATCAGCCGCCACTGATGGCGGGCAAATTCCAGCATTCCTCTCCTACATGTAAAAATTATAATTTTCGTTCTTGCAAATTACTCGGAACCCTCAAACATTTATACATGTTCTTTTAGCAGAGACTTTAGGGAATAAAATTGCGGTCATTGCAATTTATGTCACACGGTATTTGCGCTGCAATTTTTCTAAAGCATTTTTTTTTATGGAAAAAAAAAAACACTTTTATGAATTAAAAAAGAACAAAACAGTAAAGTTAGCCCAATTTTTTTTGTATAATGTGAAAGATGCTGTTACACCGAGTAAATAGATGCCTAGCATGTCATGCTTTAAAATTGCGCACGCTCGTGGAAGGCTGCTAAACTTTGGAACTTTAAAATCTAAAGCGACGCTTTAAGTTTTTTCTTTTTACAGTTTACCCATTTAGAGTTAAAGAGAATTTCTTGGGCTAGAAGTGTTGCTCTCACTTTAAAGTTTGAGGCCATATGTCACATGTGAGGTTTGAACGTCATTTACATATGCGGATGCAACCTATGTATGCGTTTGCTTCTGCGTGCAGAGATGGGGACCCTCTTTAATTTTTTTTTTTTTTTTTTTTTTTTTTTTATTGTTTATTTTAATTTATTTAATTTTTTTTTCCACTTTCCCTTAAAAAAAAAAAAAAAATTCTGATCACTTTCATTCCTATTACAAGGGATGTAATAGGAATAGGGCATGACAGGTCCTCTTTACAGAGAGGTCTGGGGTCTATAATAGGGATCGACCGATATTATTTTTTCAGAGCCGATACCGATTTTTTTTTTTGACCGCCTTTCAGGCCGATAGCCCATATCAGGTGCCGAAATTCTGTACATCACCGTCACTTGCCACCCATATGCAGCTTGTCACTACTTGCACTACTTCTGGCAGCCTCTCCCCAGCCCAGCGGCGTGCACATGCGGGAGGGTGATAAAAGATGACATAACTATTTCTCTGCTCACCCACGGCTGCAGCTCTGTCAAGATCAGCCTTCCTGGGCCCTGCTGTAGGGGCAGAGCAGCGGTGATGCGAGGCGGGCAGTGAGCAATGATGTAATATCTCTGCTGCCTGCCGCACCACTGACAGAGACTGCAGTGAGCGCTGCGCAGGGACAGGAAGTAGGGCTGACCAATATTGGTACACTTCTGACCGATACTAATAAATTGAAAAATGTGAATATTGGTCAACTCCTAGTTTATAAGACCCCACATCTCTCCTCTAGCCTGGAAAGACAGAACCAAAAAAAAAAAAAGAAAAATAAACCATCCCAGCCTTCCAGCCGAGTACACGGCAGTGTTTACAATTGCCAGGGCTGGATGTGCGATAATAACGTCGCACCCAGCCTCCGAAGGTCATTCATAGAGACTGCCAGGGACCATCTGGCCTATGGTATTCTCTATGGTGAAATTCTGCCGCGGGCGAGCCAGTAGAAGCCACTATGATTGTTTTTACATTGTAGGGAATCGCCCGTGAAAGTGAATGATATCTGAATGATGCTTGAAGCTTCATTCAGATATCCCCACTAATAGCCCAGGACGTCATATGATGTGCTGTGGGCGGGCAGTGGTTTAACCACTTCCAGCCCGGCCTATAGCAAAATGACAGCTGGGTGGTGGTTCTGTTATCCTGACTGGATGTCATATGACGTCTTTCAGGATAACAGCCCGCGGGTGCGCGTGGTGATCGGTTGTGCTGTGTGTTAGTCTGACACACCACAACACCGTTCTCCGTAAAGAGTCTCTGACGGAGACTCTTTACCTCGTGATCAGTTGTGTTCAATCACAGCTGATCGTGGTGTAAACATTTCCTCACTCGCGTCTGACACACACGAGTAGAGGAGAGCTGATCCGCTGCTCTCCTGACAGGGGGGGTTTGCTCTGATTATCGCTCATTGGTGTCACCTCATCAGTGCCCATCAGTGAAGGAGAAAACTTACAAAATGTTAAATCGGAAACAGAAATTTAATTTTTTTTTTTTTCAGTCTTTTTTTATTTGTTTAGCAAAAAATAAAAACCTCAGAGGTGATTGTATACCACCAAAAGAAAGCTCTATTTGTGGGAACAAAATTATAAAAATTTGGTTTGAGTAGAGTGTTGCATGGCCGCGCAATTGTCAGCGCGACAGCGCTGAAAAGTGGCGGGGGGAGGGGGGGAATGCCTGGTATTGAAGTGGTTAAAGGATGAGTTCACCTTTTTAAATATAATAATAAATGCACATCTTTTTGCAGGTAAAAAAAATGTACATTATTTTTTTTTTTTTTTTGGGAGCCTGGAAAGCATTGCAGATCAGCAGATCATGGGTGCTATGCAGGGTTCTTGCAGGCTCTATGTGTAAGCTGTTTGGCCTTACATCATATGACCAAGCATTTACACGCTAACAGGAAACATCAATGATGAAGCCGAGCGCCGCAAAGGCTGCCGGATCTTGTAGTTTTCCAAGATGGCAGCTTCCTTGGCTGTAAAGGGTAGGAGGGTTTAGTTCCACTTTAAGCAATAACAAGCACAAGAGAGTTAAAATGTTAAAGTCATTATTACGGTTACACAGGATTCACTAAATATAGCGCCAACAGTTTGCACAGCACTTTACAATATAAAGGAAGATAGTACAATTACAATACAACTCACTACAAGAGTGTTAGGAAGGCCCTGTTCCAGAGAGCTTCCAATCTAATAATCCTGTTTTCTATATAGGGAACAAACTGATCTGCTTTTCTACTAAATCTGACCATCCCTGAAGACATATGAAGGGATCCTGGCGGTATGTGATCCATAGAAGGTTTGTCGCTGGATACTTGAAAAATCAAATCCCTTTTATCTGGATTTTACATTGCTGTTTTGTTTTCTATTGCAGCTCTGTGGGCTTTTTAGTTAATAGGTATTGAAGAGCGGCAAGCAAATTGTATGCTCATAAAAATGTGATAATTGAGAGATAGAGCTGCACGATTCTGGCCAAAATGAGAATCACGATTTTTTTGCTCAGAATAAAAAGATTACGATTCTCTCACAATTCTCGCGGCGTAAAATCTTTCACACTATACAAAAAAAAAATTGGGCTAACTTTACTGGTTAGTTTTTTTTTTTTTTAATTCATTAAAGTGTAATTCTTTTCCCCCAAAACTGCATTTGAACGACTGCTGCGCAAACCACCATTTTTTTTCTCTAGGGTCTCTACTTAAAAAAAATATATATATATATGTAGAGATATATATAGATAAATGTGTGTGTGTGTGTGTGTGTATAAATATATATAATGTTTGGGGTTCTAAGTAATTTTCTAGTAAAAAAAAAAAATGATTTTAAAAAATGTCAGAAAAAGGTTTAGCGTTTAAGTGGTTAAACTTCCCTCATTTACACACCAAAGTGTATTCTTTTGATCTAAAGGACAAATTGTTACAATGTTTATACTTCCGCTGCTAAAGAATGTTGTGATTCTTGGCAGACTGCCTGTTTTTTTTTTTTTTTTTTTTGTTTTTTTTTCCTTTCTTTTGACGGCTGTCGGCTTCAGCAGAGCAGAGAGAATTCTCTTCTTTGTCAAGATCGCAAGGGGGGAAAAAAATTGTGATAATGATTAATCGTACAGCTCTATTGAGAGCACTCTCTTCTGTGGTTGTATGATATAATAGGGCATGTAAGAAGCTTCTAATACCAGCCCAGGACTACAGTGAACCCTGAGGACATTTTTTTTTTTTAATGTTTGGCAGCTCTGAAGTTTCCTCCAGCCTAATCTGTACATGCTTGCCCTTCCTTTTGTTGTATTAATTACTTTGCGTCTGCCCACAGTAGTTGTACTGCAGTAGGGAGGCATCTGCAGGCTGGGCGACATGCCTGTATGCCACACCCACTGCCATCCCGTGCTGTGATTGGACACGGCACCAGTTTGGCAGCTGATTTCAGCCAACGATTTTGGCTGAAGTCAGATGATCGGCACAGAACTCTGTGTACTGTGAACAGCGATCTGGCTGTTTCTTCTCCCTACAAAGCAGGGAGAAAAAAAACAGCCATATAGTTAGGTGAAAGCAATACACATGACATATTATTAGGCACACAGTTAAACCTTTGCCCCTAGATGTTAACCCCTTCCCAGACAGTGTCCTTAGTACAGCGACAGCGTACAGCATTAGCACTGATCACTGTATTAGTGACACTAATTATGTCAGTGTACCTCCCAGCCAGTGGCAGCGAAGACCAGATTGCACGGTACACTATCACAGTCCCACTATAAGTTGCTGATCACTGCCATTACTAGTATAGTGTCATAGCTAAGTAAATTCCACTTTATATACCATAGTTTGTAGATACTATAACTTTCGCACAAACCAATTAATATACACCTATTGGTATTTTTTTTTTTTACCAAAGAAACGTAGCAGTAAACATTTTGGCCTACATTTATGAAGAAATTCGATTTTTTTTTTTTTTTTTTAACTTTTTTTTTATTGGATAGGTTTTATAACAGAACTTTTTTTCAAAATGTTCGGCTTTTTTTTTTTTTGTGTTTATATCGCAAAAAATTAAAAACCCAGTGGTGATCAAATACCACCATAAGAAAACTCTATTTGTGTGAAAAAAAATGCTGAACATTTCATTTGTGTACAGTGTTGCATGACGGCACAATTGCTAGTTAAAGTAGCACAGCGCTGAATAGCAAAAAATGCCCTGGTCATGAAGGGATAAAACCTTCCGGAGGTCAAGTGGTTAAAGATTAGTAGATTTACCACTAGAGGGAGCTCTCTTTTTAGTTCGGGTTTATTCAGTCCCCCTACTTGGCAGCTGCTAAGATAAGATATCAGCCACAGAGGGAGTGCATGGTTTTCAGTGGGTCAGCAAATTCATAGACTTGTGTTATGACACTATGGCAGTAGGTGAAAAGCAGATATAGCTGCCACCACTTGCAAACTATACATAGAAGCAAAATATATTTAAAAAATTAACACTGATAACATTTTTATCAAAGACGTATAAAAAAAAAAAATGAAGAGACTAAACCATCCTTTTAAAATAATCTGTAAAGGTGGATGTTCTTTGTTGTTGGTTCCCATTTAGTGCTGGAACATGCCATTACCTAAGGCTGCAAGCATACTCCAGCTGACCATCTTTGGTAATTTTTACGGGCCTTTTTTTAATTTTATTTTTTGTACAGGTATTTTGAGTGTGTGTGTGTTTTTTTTTATTATTATTATTAGCCAATGGAAAACTTGTTGTTGGGGGGGAAACATGTTTTTGGCTGTTTTTATGTACATTTTTAGAGATGAAAGCTTTAAGTAACACTATGTTCAGGTGTGAACAGGCACAGTTCAAAAGCATTTTGGATGTTGAGTGTTTTAGAGCTTTGAGCTACAAAACCCTCCAGATGTGACTTTGGAAACAAAGCGCATCCCTTTGGCATCTTCAAGTAGGATGTGCCTCTACCTACATTAGCACTTCTTTGAGAACACAGGCAGGCACCCAGCGCTGTACAACTCTTGATTTTATTGGCTGCCAATATCATTGCATGGAAGACCTGGCTGTGCCAGGCAAGCACCATTCTGGCAAATTCCCTTTAACACCCTGTTCCTCCTTTTTAATTTACAGGCTTACTTATTGGGGTGATCTGGGTCAAATGCCCTGCTCCCAGCTTCCATTCTGGTAAACCAGAATGACGTGCCCCTGGTCCTGCAGTCTCCTTCGATACTTATATCACATCTCCCAAGAGGTTACAGGATCAGGCCCACATAAGTAATAGGGAGGTACATTTTTATTTGTTCATAAACATGCCTGCATATTATATTTTAATTTTGAATGTTTAATTGTTTGCATAGGCCCAACTGTCACAGGTTCTCTAATATTATGAACCTCTTAAACTTTGTCTTTAGGTGGTACATATGAACATTTCATACTCAGACCAGGGAATTTCATAATGTTGTCCTCAAGCTCCTCACACAGGTAAGAATACAACAGTTTGTAATGCAAAGCAGGTAGTAGATTTATTTTTTTTTATATTTGTATTCTTTATTTTATTTTAACAGCCACAGCAATATAAATGTCCTTAGAATAAAACATTTATTATAACAAACAAAATGCCATATAGTGTCAGTACACGATAGTAATAATAGCAATAATTTTTACTTTGTGAATGTCATCCATTCATGTGCCATTTGTGTACTTTTTTGGTAGCTGTGATTGGCCACAGCTATCACATGGTATGGGTCCGTTATTGGCCCTGAGCCATGTGATCACTGTGACTGATCACAATTGTACACAATGGCTATGAATGACCGAGTTATTGTATACAACTGCTCATAGCGACCACATGGCACTAGGGCTGCACACAGCGGCCTGGTACATTGAACTGTCTTCTGCTGTGTTTGGTTACAGCGGGTCACAGATTACACCACTGCGCGGCCGCTAGGGCGTGCACAAGGCATGCGACTGAGAGGATACCATATGACATCCACCCGGGATAGCAGTGCTCCCACCCATCCAGTCAGGGAGTGGTAAATACAGCCATGCAAACAAAGATATCATTGCTGCTACCCATATAGTCCACTATCAGCAGAGCTCACAGGTGCCTGATCCACAGTCATCCATCTGAGAGTAATAATCCAAGATGATCCACACAACTGATATTGCTCTAAAATCTTACTTTTATTTTAGAAACCAGTGTACAGTACGCAGATACAATCAGTTGACGCGTTTCACCCTACGCGGCTTTAATCATAACTACAATAAAACATGAAACTTTGAAATATATAGTGGCTAAAGTATCAAAGGCTCCACCTACTAATTGGTGGATATAATTGCAAAAAACTAAAACTGCTGATGCAATAGCAAAGGAGCCGATGTAAACGCAACTATACTTCACAAACAGACATCATAGAAAGACAGTATACAAAAAACATTAGGATTAAATGGTTGTGTAGTAAAGGGAGAGGTAAGGAGATAATGGACAAAAGCATGCTCTAATTGTATGCAAAGAGGAGGAAACCGGGAAGAGAGGCAACCTAATGTACATGCAGATCCAGATCCCATCATGTTTAACCCCTGAGATCTAGTCTTTAACTGCTTCAATACCGGGCACTTTCACCCCCTTCCTGCTCAGGCCATTTTTCATGCATGCAACGCTGTACCCAAATGAAATATTTAATCATTTTCTTCACACAAATAGAGCTTTCTTTTGGTGGTTTTTAATCACTGCTGGGTTTTTAGTTAGGTGGAGCCTTTCATACTATAGCCACTATATATTTCAACGTTTTATTGTAGTTATGACTGAAGCCATGTAGGCTGAAACGCGTCAACTGATTGGATCTGCGTACAGTACAATGTGGTTTCCTTAATAAAAAGCAAGATTTTAGAGCAACAGCGGTTGTGCGGATCATCTTTATGGATTAAATACAACCATGCAAATATTTTATAAGATTATGCATTAATAAAAACGTTCTTTCAAATATATATATTTTTTTTTTTATTAAACTTTAAGAAAATGCAACATTTTTAGAGGAGTCAAAGCCTCAATAATACTAAGACACATGTAAATATGAACAGTACCACTAGCACAGTGTTTACCTACAATTTCCTCATAACAAAAGTTGCGCTCAATATAGTACACTCCGAGGCGTTGTGACACGACCAAATACTTGGATAGACTGATAATAACGCATATCATGCTAGTGTTTCATGGTAAGAACTAGAGTACTATGTAAATATGTATCATTCAAGAAAAAGACATAACTTGCACCAGTAATTCACTAAACACAAGCAATAAGCAGACTGTAATTATTGTCGTTGGAATTGTCATAAATCAAATACCTTGTAAGGGAATCCCAATGAGCCTATTTAGATTAATAAAAGGATTTAAGACCATGACTATTAAGGGCTAAGAAATTTTCATATAAGTAATAGGTATTAACTCTACAAATCGCCTCAGTGAGGTTAGGTGCGTGCCTAGTGTTCCATGCATTAGTTAGTTAATCTTGCAGCTATAAGAAGATGCAAAATTAGGGTTCTATATTGTACAGGGAACTGGTCTATCGTTTGGTCCAATAATGCTAAATGAGGAGACGGGAAACAAGAACACCCGTAGTTTGGGATATGAGGGAGAACACTGTACTTCAAAATCTACGGAGGGACCTACAATATATGCATTAAATTCCCAGTCTAGCCGCATTGCCGCCAACATAAGGGGGAGGCATCGGAATAAATTTGAGATCTATACAGCGTTAAGTGTCCTCTGTATAGAATCTTAAGGGCATTGTCCCAATGGGTCACACTAATCTTGTTGACCAATGTGTGTTGCCATTCCTTATCAGAGAAAGTTTTACTAAAGTCTTTTTCCCAGCTCACCATATGAGCTGATTTAATAGAAGGGGCAGAATATTGGAGATACTTCTAAAACCATGAGAGACCACCTCTGTTTGGTCCTGGCTGTTGTAAATATTGCCACATTTGTGCATCGACCGTAATAACTGTAAGAGGGTGTTTTTGATGGAAGGCCCATATCCATAGGTAAGTATAAGTATACTTCCCCCACTGTCTAAGATCTTAAAAGGACGTAAGGCCCATTTGGATCCATGGGGTAACAGTAACTGATTGGAGCAGATGTTCCTAAGCTCTTAATAGAATTCCCATCTGCTTGCTGGGGTGTTGAGGATTAGGGTGGTTAACCATGAACCCCCAGGCCTCCATGAAAATGGAGATAGAAGGTAATAATGGTATTTGAATGTGTTTGTAGATCCATTTGGTGTATAATGACTGCAAGTTGTGGTTAGGCGTCATGGCCTTCTCAATATTAACCCAATGCTTGTTCTGAGGTAAAAAAAAAAACAGGCCTTAATCTGATCAAGTAATCTTATTTAATGAGCATTGGTAAACCTACCCCACCTTACGATTTATGTATGAATAAGACAGAAAAGCGAATCCTGGCTTTATTACCCTTCCTTATATACTTCTTAAGCAATCCATCAATGGTGCGTAAAAAGACCTTAGGAACTTGAATAGGTACTGTGCGGAAGTAATATAGTGTCTTGGGCAAAATTAACATCTTATGTGTGGCTACCCAACCTAACCATGATGGTTCAAACATTTCGATAGAATTCAATCAATAAGAGAAAACTCTTTGGCAATGGAATGTAGCAATGTCTTAGGCTAGGTTGAGCATGAATCACTTAGCAAGGCATTGCTGTATAGATGGCAACCTGTGGATAATGTTCCTGAAATTCACAGTGCAGTCATTTCAAAGTTTGGTCAATTAAAATAATCACTGCAGTCCTTTACAGCATATTCCATGCTTGTTATGGGGGATAGCAGTGTCCCCCCTAATCTCACAGCCTCAGTGTGTCACCTGCCCCCTTAGAAGAACCAGAAGCTGCACTGGGCAGGTGCTGCTTACTGCCCACTCAAGCATATCTTCCATGCACAGGGAAGCTTGACATGCTATGCAACATTACCTGTTTTCCTAGTTCCAACCGACATGTTTCAAGAGCCTACTACTCTCTTAGGGCTTCTTGACTAAAAAGAAAACAAATGAGCAATTCAACTTTCTAGACCTGAACATTTAAAATTTAACATTTAAAGTATCCTCCACTCCTAGTCTGGGAATTCTGAATACAGATTTTAATGGAAATGATGGCTGTGTTGCTTTGGGCAATCTTTAGCATGCCAGCTAGACTGGTGAGAATGGGTGTGTGAGATGATCCTTCCTGTACAAGGTGTATGAGGGACCACGGTGACTTGATCCACATGCTATGGAGGTGCCCTAAATTGCATATCTACTGGAAGGAGGTGTTGGAAACCATTAAACTGTGCTTGCTGGGAATTATAGACTATATCCCTGAGGAGGAACCATCTAGACTAGCGATAGCTAGGGCTCTCTTCCAGGCTAGAAAATTGATCATGAGACACTGGAAATCAGTAGAACCCCCCCCCCCATGGTAAAGGAATGGCTGACTCAAATGGGTGACACTATAATGCCCTGTACACACGGTCGGATTTTCCGATGGAAAATGTGTGATAGGACCTTGTTGTCTGAAATTCTGACCGTGTGTGGGCACCATCTCCATCACACATTTTCCATCGGAATTTCTGACACACAAAGTTTGAGAGCTTGCTATAAAATTTTCCGACAACAAAATCCGTTGTCGGAAATTCCGATCGTGTGTACACAAATCCGACGCACAAAGTGCCACGCATGCTCAGAGTAAATTAAGAGACGAAAGCTATTGGCCACTGCCCCGTTTAGTCCCGACGTACGTGTTTTCTACGTCACCACATTTAGAATGATCGGATTTTCCGACAACTTTGTGTGACCGTGTGTATGCAAGACAAGTTTGAGCCAACATCCATCTGAAAAAATCCACAGATTTTGTTGTCGGAATGTCCGATCAATGTCCGACCGTGTGTACAGGGCATTAGGCTGGAAAAATACATTTATCAACAAGGGGAGTGTGAAAAAAATTCAACAAAATCTGGGCGCAATGGCTAGACGTTCCTGGACTGGCTCCGGTTGATCTAATTATGGACCGACTACTTCTGTAGAGGGGAGGTGATAGGCACTGTAGGGTGTATGGCACCCAGGATATCCAGTCCTCATAGAAGGCCTCTTTTCAAATGGTTTCTTTTTGTCCGATGCAAGAAGTGTGATGCTGTACTGAGTAGAAATTATTTGTTGCTACATACCAAAGTTTTGAAGGTGTAAGTCTTAATATGTACAAGATTTTGTAAACTGTACTGCTTATGTTCATCTATTGTTCTTTCGATAAAACTCTTTTTGATTTTAAAAAAAAAAAAAAAGTCACCTAATTAGTAAATAGAGTCTACCTGTGTGTAATTTAATCTCAGTATAAATACAGCTGTTCTGTGAAGCCCTCAGAGATTTGTTAGAGAACCTTGGTGAACAAACAGCATCAGGAAGTCCAAGGAACACACCAGACCAGTCAGGGATAAAGTTGTGGAGAAGTTTAAAGCAGGGTTAGGTTATAGAAAAAAAAAATGACAAGCGTTGAACATCTCACGGAGCACTGTTCAATCCATCATCCAAAAATGAAGAAAAGAGTATGGCACAACTGCAAACATACCAAGACATGGCTGTCCACCTAAACTGACAGGCCGGGCAAAGAGAACTATTGGTTTTGCTCTCCACAAATCTGGCCTTTATGGAAGAGTGTCAAGAAAAAAGCCATTATTGAAAGAAAAACATAGGAACTCCTGTTTGCAGTTTGCGAGAAGCCATGTGAGGGACACAGCAAACATGTGGAAGAAGGTGCTCTGGTCAGATGAGACCAAAATTTTACTTTTTGGCCTAAAAGCAAAAGCTATGTGTGGCGAAAAACTAACACTGTTCATCACCCTGAACACACCATCCCGACCGTGAAACATGGTGGTGGCAGCATCATGTTGTGAGGGTGCTTTTCTTCAGCAGGGACAGGGAAGCCGGTCAGAGTTGATGGGAAGATGGATGAAAACCTGTTATGCCACGTACACACGAGCGGACTTTACGGCAGACTTTGCCCGGCGGACGGGATTTCGTCGGACAATTCGATCGTGTGTGGGCTCCAGCGGACTTTATTTGCTCAAAAGTTGGACAGACTTAGATTTGAAACATGTTTTAGATCTATCCCTCGAACTCGAGTCCAGTCGAAAAGTCCGCTCGTCTGTATGCTAGTTCGACGGACAAAAAGCCACGCTAGGGCAGCTATTGGCTACTGGCTATGAACTTCCTTGTTTTAGTCCGGTCGTACGTCATCACGTACAAATTCAACGGACTTTGGTGGATTATGTGTAGGCAAGTCCGTTCATTCAGAAAGTCCGTCGTAAAGTACGTCAAAGTCCGCCGGGCAAAGTCTGCCGTAAAGTCCGCTCGTGTGTACGCAGCATTAGTCTGCAAAAGGCTTGAGACTGGGGCGGAGGTTTACCTACCAGCAGGACAACGACCCTAAACATACAGCCAGAGCTACAATGGAATGGTTTAGATCAAAGCATATTCATGTGTTAGACTGGCCCAGTCAAAGTCCAGACCTAAATCCAATTGAGAATCTGTGGCAAGACTTGGAATTGCTGTTCAGACGCTCTCCATCCAACCTGACAGAGCTTGAGCTATTTTGCAAAGAAGAATGGGCAAAAATGTCACTCTCTAGATGTGCAAAGCTGGTAGAGACATCCCCAGAAAAGCAGCTGTAATTGCAGCGAAAGGTGGTTCTACAAGGTATTGACGAGGGGAGGGGTGGCTGAATACAAATGCACGCCATTCTTTTCAGATATTTGTAAAAAAAAGATGAAAACCATAAATACCGTAATTTTCCTTCCAATGCACAATTATGTGCCACTTTGTGTTGGTCTATAATATAAAATCCCAATAAAATACATTTATGTTTTTGGTTGTAACATGACAAAATTTGGAAAATTTATTTTTGTTTACAAACTGTTTATTTAGAGATACTGTAAACCAGGAAATATATACAATATATAAACATTTTAGTATTCAACATAAAGTATGACTGTCTTTAGCATACCAAAATATCAGTATACAGAAAAACAGTGTATATTTTTACATATAATATAGTAGAAACAGAAAAAAATTAAACATAAAGCATATGTACATATATGCATAAGGCATATATAGAAAATAGAATATATAGTTCTATAACAGATATCATCCTAAAATTTGTTGGATAATAACAAAAGGAAAAATAGAAAATAATTCAACCAATCTGGCAGAAAATATCTAGGATGGCCTCACAAATCACTTTCCCCGACTTAGTTGGGGTAGGCGGAACACTTTGGTGGGGGTGGGTCAGCCACACCTCTTGACCTCTGGGGACATGCTTACCTTTCACCTTTGGAGGATCCAAATCCCTAAGTCCTAACCTTGTTCTTCAAGGGGAAACCCTAACCCTAGTTCTAATAATCTTTCTCCTTCAATATGTTTACTATTTACTCCAATTTCAGGATTGTCCTCCTCTTCAGGACAATTAATCCATATGTTTTTCTGTTCCAACACTATGGGCCATTCCATTTAATCGGAAGAATCCTCCTGTATTTTTCTCACAAATTTAAAGAAAGAATTAATGCCATTATGCTAACAGAAAAAATGGGGAACATTTTCAAAGGATGTGAAAACTTTTTTAAGGCACTTTAGATTGCCAACTAACCTTTTGGGCTCTTGTATTCTACAAATGTATCATATAAATGCCTTCTGTTTGTACATCACACATATATATATCTTATGTTTTGCTCTGCTGATATAACAGGCTCCTGTCCCTTTTGAATCAAGCACTTCATAGTTGCAAGGAAGAGGAAAGGCAGCTTGAAGAACAGCTGAGGCGCTACCACAAAATCCTGGGAGACTGGTATGCATAAAATCATGAATGACTTGTAGGCTATGCACAGTTTTGGGGGTTAGTCATCTTGCAGTATCTTCTTAAAGAAGCATCCAATGAATAGCTATAGAAATATGTGCAGAAGTTATAATATTGTGTCATATCTGGCGCTCTTCTGTACTGAAGGTCTTCTCCAACTTACACTGATCAGCCATAACATTATGACCACTGACAGGTGAAGTGAATAACATTGATTATCTTGAAAGTGAAAGTGGGTGCAATATATTATGCAGCAGGTGAAAATGTTGTCCCTGAAGTTGGTGTTGAAGTCAGAAAAAATGGGCAACTGTAAGGATTTGAGTGAATTTGACAAGGGTCAAATTGTAATGGCTAGATGACTGGGTTGGAGGAACACAGCAGTTCTTGTGGAATGTTCCCAGTCTGCAGTGGTCAGCACCTACCAAAAGTGGTTCAAAGAGGAACGGGCAACAGGGTCATCAGTGGTCAAGGCTCATTGATGCATGTGGAGAGTGAAGGCTGACCTGTACAGTCAGATCCACTAGAAGGGCTACTGTATCTCAAACTGCTGAAAAAAGTTAATGCTGGTTCCCATAGAAAGGTGTCAGAATATACAGTGCATCACAGTTTGTTACATATGGGGTCTGGGTGCCCATACGGACCCATGTCCACAGAGAAAAGCACCTGCAATGGACAAGTGAGCATCAGGACCAAACTACAGGGCAACAGAAGAAGGTGGCCTGGTCTGATGAATCGCGTTTTTCTTTTACATCCTGTGGATGGTCGGGTGCATAAACGTCTAGTGGAGTCCATACCTTAATGGGTCAGGGCCGCTTTGAGTGGGGACCTACTCAATATTAGGTGGGTGATCATAATGTTATGGCTGATCAGGTATATTCACTAGGAAGAGGTAATTGCAGGATCCTTCGGTTTAAAGCGGAAGTAAAGTGCGCTATATGTATTTTTTTTTTTTTTTTTTTTCCAAGGCCCCCCAGGTGGGTTATGTCATAATGTACTAGTATGCACAGCATTTTAGTACATTATGACAGACTTACTGTCATATGGTGTCCTCCCAGCACAGCACTGGGACTGATCCGGAGGGCCCCCCGGCGCTTCCATCTTCGCCCGGTCTTTCTTCCAGGTCCCACTCCTTCAGCCACTTGTTAGGCCAGGCCACGATGACGCCACTCCCGCGCATGGGAGTCACATCACCGCGGCACGGATTGGGGGCCGACCTGAGCCATAAATGTTTGCTGAGCTGCGCATGCGCGGCTCAGTGAACATGACTGCTGACAGGCAGAAGAATGCATTAATGGCAGAAGAGACCAATAGGGTCTCTTCTGTCATAAATGTACTGCCTGTCGGAGGATTTTAAATACAATGAGTTCCTCTTTTAATATGTTCATATACCTGGTGTAATGATGTCCCTCAGATTGCAAATCTTGGAGGCACCTACAAATTCTTCTCGTAGCACCTCAGTAGCTTAATATCTTTGGTTGCTTTATAAAGCAAATGACGACCACAGCCTTTATGAATCCTTGGTTTCCCAACCCAGTCATGCTATTAATGCCTATCATTGGCCAACGATCTGCCCACACTGGCCAGTAGGAAGGTGCAGGAGGGGATGGGTCTACATGGTGGCCATATGCAGGCTGTATTAGAAGCATCAAGAGACTAAAAATTGGGACTTTTAAGGCACAACTATAATGGACTACAAAAGATATGTAAAAAATATGCAGGCTGTAGTTTCAGTGCTGTTTTTATAGAGCTCCTCAGGATTTGAGTCTACTGGGGAGCTCTATGAAAAAGCTGGAATTGCTTAGAGGTATCTGGAGGAGGCTGTTCTATAGATCTGCAGCCTGTTTACTATTACCTGATACCACTGGTTTAACTTAAAGCTGCAGTACAGTGAAGATGAAACTTTAACACCGCAAACAGCCCCGGGACAGAACTGGAAAAGAAAGTTGCCTTATGCTTAGGCATGACGCAGTCCAGGGTTCATTGAGAGTCTTTCTAAATTTAGCAGAGTTGCAGTGGGGAATTAGTAGATTGCTGATGGATGTTACTTGTTGCCTGGAGATACTCATTAAAGTCCTGAAATAATTTATCTTAAAGTGGAACCTTACTCAGAAAATGAAGTCCTGATAGATCACGTCAGGCTGGCCCCTTTTGCGGGTATAGCTATGTAAAATCTTAAAAAAAGGGTGCCCATACTGCTTAAAATCCAGTAGTACACGGTTTCACCCTGTTCTGCACATGCTCAGTTGCTCTCTATTTTTGGTATTGGCATTGTGCCGAAAATCAGTTACTGGAGGCTGATCTGCTGACAGCCTAAAGATTTACTGCTGCTCAGGGACTCTGGACTTGATAAAATAGCAGCCTCTGGCAAAAAGAAACAGGAGCAATGCTGGAGGCAATTTACAGCACGCACTCATATTTAAGCATAATTATTGGGGATTGTATGCTCCCTGCTGAAGAACATAATTTTTTATCAAGTTGTTATAGGTAAAGTTCTGCTTTTAAGGCTAGGTTCACACTGCTGCAGTGCGAATTTAGCGCGATTTTGATCCGATTGCGTTGCAAATTTGCATTGCGAATTCTTTGTGTGTTCTTGCGATTCTACTGCAAATTTTGCAATCTATGGAGCTGAATTCGCATCGCACACGGATCAAACTCGGACAGGACCCTTTTTTTACGCAGGTTAAATTCGCAATGCATTGATGTGAACAGCACTCATGGAAAACAATGTTATTAAAATGACTTGCGAATTTGAGCGATCGCAGCGACTCAAATTCGCAATAAAATTCGCAGCAGTGTGAACCTAGCCTTAAGGGATATTAAAGTCTTGTTTTTTTTCTTTGAAATAACAAACATGTTATAGTTACCTGCTCTGTGCAGTGGTTTAGCACAGAGCAGGCCAGATTCTCTTCTTTTAGGGTCCCACACGGCACTCCTGGCCCCTCCGTCCTGACGGTTGCTCCCCATAGCACGCAGCTTGCTCTGAGGGCACCCAAGCAGGAGAGCGCCCGACCCGCGGCTCGGTGTGTCCATTTACACATGGAGCCGTGGCTTTACCTAGCCCCCTCCGTCTCCTGATTGGCTCACTGGCTGTGATTGACAGTGGGAGCCAAGTATTGGGGGGCTGCTGCACACAGAAGGTTTTTTAAGTTCATGGATAGAATGCATGAAGGTAAAATACCTTGTACCTTTTTTACAACCACAAGTTTTTGGCCCCTGGACGTTGCAAATGTCACACAGAGTTAAGCAGAGTTAACACCTAGTGTGTAAATTACGTATTATAAACTCCTCTCCAGTCACTAGTTGAAATCTTTCTTTCTGTAACTGCACTTTTTTTTAGGACATCTCCACCCAAATTTGAAAATTGTGGGTGCTACGAAGTTGATTGGCAAGCTTTTTATAGCTTTTAGGAACCCCAACATTGAAATATTTCTCCTGGTGATAGCCATTCTGCTCACCTGTTGTGTTTTTATAGTGTCAGTTGATGCTGGCCCACCTCGCTCCATTTATTATGCAGAATATTAAATGAATAATTGCAGACTAAGGGATGACCGACTAGGAACGGAGGTGAAGACAAAAAGTACTGTGTCTAAATTTTACCACTGAGGCACCCTAAAAGATATCATACCAGTTCATGATTCATCTTGGCAGAACTTATGTACTTATAAGCCCTATGCACACTGTTGCTCCTAAACTCATGTTTTTGGAACTTTTGGCGTCTTTTTTGCCAAAGCCCCTGAAAAGCAACTCAATAAAAGCCTATGTGTCCATACATTCACAAGCTTTTACCAGAGTTTAGGAGTAGCAGCATTTAGAGGCAGTAAATGCTGTTTTCCTGAACGCAGAAGAATCGCATTCAGGAGAGGAGAGTTTTGGCAGAAAAATGCTAGACACAGTAAAAACGGGTGTAAATGTGCCGTTTAGCACCTGAGTGTTAATTCATTTCAATGGTCAGAATTTTGGTAGACCTTCACCGTGCTACATCCAATTATCTATACATTGAAGTCATAGGAGACCTATAGGTTTGATAAAGGCAGACTTTGCCAGCACAACATTAGGCAACATATATTTTATATATTTTATTTCTCTAAAATCTAAAATATTATGATTAAAAACCAATAACGGCACCCTCTACACATGAAATACATGAGGATCAGTACCAGAGCGATACCCAACCCAGAAATGGAAATATTCAATAGGCATGGAATAATATATAACAGTAATTATTATTGAATTGCTGAAAGTGTAATTATGGCAAGCGGGTACAATGTCCATAATTACTCCATTCTGGCAAGTCAACGCGTTTTGCAAAGATTTTTCACTTCCTTGGGACTGGTTGGGTGGGTGCTGGTCTGCACAACTAAAGGGAAAGGGTAGCACAAGTCTTGGGGGCGGACACAGGAACCCCTCAGGTGGAAGGGCAGGAGTACCCGCTGCCCCCCAAATTAGGAAGGAAAGCTCGGAAACTTGGACAGCCAGAGATTATCCACTGCACTTGTCCAAAAAAGCACTGTTGGCATACGGGGCAGGTTTAGTATAGAACAGTGATGGCGAACCTTGGCACCCCAGATGTTTTGGAACTACGTTTCCCATGATGCTCATATACTCTGCAGTGTAGATGAGCATCATGGGAAATGTAGTTCCAAAATATCTGGGGTGCCAAGGTTCGCCATCACTGGTATAGAAGATGTAGGTTGAGATTGTCTCCAGGAGGAATTGATAAGAGATGTCTTATTGCCACTTGGAGTAAGGGCAGAGGGGGTGGTGTAGCAGTTTAAGATGTATTTCAACCGGTCAGTATAAAGATCCAGCAATAGATTCACAGACTAAGCACCCCTTGTGTGAAGCCTTAGAATATCCAGGGGTCCAAGGGGCCTCCCTAAACATTAACTGATGGTATCGTCTGCGGTATGCAAGACGATCAAATGTTGGTGGGCGACCACAAGCTCCAAGATGGTTCTCTATCCATCCTCTGTCCAGGCCATCATTTCAATGGTTAGAATAAATTATTTATTTTGGCTAATGCAGTGAATTGACACCAAAGTAATTGACGCAGCTAAACGTTGTATACACGTTTACCAGTGTCCAGTGTTTTTTTTGCTGCCAGGAGAAAAGCGTCTAGGGAGCGTCCAGTGTGTATGAATCCTAAATCAGAAAACGGTAGTTTCTAGTAGAGTTGGCTTTTAAATCTGTAGTTTTATAGCCTTTTTGCTGTTTACAGTCATTTCCGCTGTTAATCTCTAGGATAAAAAGAACCACTTTTTTTTTTTTTTTCCCCCCTAGAAGATGAAATGTATAAGTGTGCAGATCTTGGCAGCATGTAAATGAGCCAGTAGCGGTATAATAATAATAATTTTATTTTTAGTGATAGAGGAACCAGTCCATACTAGCAGTGCTATATTTAGAAGCTAATCTGAAACGTGTAATAATAATCTTATAACTGTCTTCAGCCAGCTAAAGACATTTGTATTCATCAAGATATGGTTAGAATGACACCCAGCAGGCGGGAGACGTCGGTGGGGGTGTGGGGAGTCAGATGTGGGAACTTTCTGACCACCAAAACCTCTGTATTTTTAAATTTTTTTTTAGAGAAATATAAATGCTTGGATTGCTGGGCATGAATATTTATGATTGTGCAGAAAGGAGGACTTCTATGAGGACATAGAAGTAAATAGTCAATAATATCACCTTGAAGGCGATGGAAAAACCTGCTGCCTCCTTGGGATGACTCGGCTCACGTCAACTTCCGAATCGCTGCCAACTCCACAGCTTGGCTCTGCTGGATTCACCACACAACTGTTCAATGACAGATCCACACAGCATATCTGATGAACCAGATGGTTTACAAAAAAACCAAGAGGGTTTTTATTTTTATTTATTTATTTTTTTTATTTATCAAGATTTTTTTTTTTCACCCAAGATTCACACATTTTCTACATGAGACTCCATTAAAAAATATGTAAATCTTGGGTGAAAACCCAATCATGATAAATAAACCTGGTTTATCAGATATGCTGCATGGATCTGCCATTTAACATTTTATAGACTCCATAGATCACAATGCAAACAATGGTGTATGAATACCATGATGCATTTCATACTGCAGCGCTCAGATAAGACTAATCGATTTGGTGTGAAACACCCCAAGACATTCAGACATTAATATTATTATTATTATACAGGATTTGTATAGTGCCAACAGTCATTCTTGTTAACGTTATGATTTGGTTCTTTGGATATTCTGTGTAGACTTATCTTTGAGGTATCACCTTGAAGGAGGTTGGCTTGAGGAGTTCAGCTCTCCAATAGCATCCATAGACAGGAAAATCGCTGTCTGATCCAAGTGATAGCTTCTGCATTGGGAGATGATCATCTCATGCCTATGGGCACTTATGGATAATAAATTACAGTTGTCTGCTCTGGCTGGTTAAGGCTCCATATACAGTGCATATAAGAAGTCTACACACCCCTGTTAAATTGTCATTTTTTTTTTTTTTTGTGATGTAAAAAATGAAACAAAGATAAGTAATTCCAGAACTTGTTCCACCTTTTAATGTGTCCTATAAACTGTACAACTCAGTTGAACAACAAACTGAAATATTTTAGGTGAAGGGAAGTAAAAATGAAAAACTAAAATAATATGGTTGCATAAGTGTGCACACCCTTAAACTAATACTTTGTTGAAGCACCTTTTGATTTTATTACAGCACTCAGTCTTTTTGAGTATGAGTCTATCAGCATGGCACATCTTGACTTGGCAATATTTGCCCACTCTTTGCAAAAACACTCCAAATCTGTCAGATTGCGAGGGCATACTCCTGTGCACAGCCCTCTTCAGATCACCCCACAGATTTTCAATGGGATTCAAGTATGGGCTCTGGCTGAGCCATTCCAAAACTTTAATCTTCTGGTGAAGCCATTCTTTTGTTGATTTGGATGGATGCTTCGGGTCATTGTCATGCTGAAAGATGAAGTTCCTCTTCATGTTCAGGTTTTGTGCCAATATTGACTGGTATTTGGAACTGTTCATAATTCCCTCTACCTTGACTAAGGCCCCTGTTCCAGCTTAAGAAAAACACCCCCAAAGCATGATGCTGCCATCACCATGCTTCATGGTTGGTATGGTGTTCCTTTGGTGATGTGCAGTGTTGTTTTTGCACCAAACATATCTTTTGGAATTATGGCCAAAAAGTTCAATCTTGGTTTTATCAGACCATAACACATTTTCCCACATGCTTTTGAGAGACTTCAGATGTGTTTTTGCAAAATTTAGCCGGGCTTGGATGGCTTCCATCTTGCCACTCTACCCCATAGAACAGACATATGAAGAATATGGGAGATTGTTGTCAGTGTACCACAGTGCCAGTACTTGCCAGATATTCCTGCAGCTCCTTCAATGTTGCTGAGGGCCTCTTGGCAGCCTTCCTGACCAGTTTTCTTTTCATCTTTTCATCATTTGGAGGGACGTCCAGTTCTTGGTAATGTCACTGTTGTGCCATATTTTCTGTACTTGATGATGACTGTCTTCACTGTGTTCCATGGTATATCTAATGCCTTGGAAATTCTTTTGTACCCTTCTCCTGACTGATACCTTTTACCAATGAGATCCCTCTGATGCTTTGGAAGCTCTCTGCGGACCATGGCTTTTGCTGTAGGGTACAACTAAGAAAATGTCAGGAAAGACCTACTAGAACAGCTGAACTTTATTTGGGGTTAATCAGAGGCACTTTAAATGATGGCAGTGTGTACTGACTTCTATTTATGCAAAAGTCAGCAGCTACAAATACTGCAGCTGCTGAATTTTCTGTTACAATTTTTTTTTTTATTGAAATATATGAAAAGCAAAAAATAGATAAGGTGATCCCACGCAGGGGATATGAGCAGTAAGCGTTTCATTGTACAACTTAAGGTTACACATTGAAAACATGTTTTGGCGAATTAACTGTCGAACAACCATAACCTTCCGGTCGAGACCGGGGGTCAACTTAGGGTGGCTGAGCTAAATTGCTCAGGGGTTGAGGTGTGGAACAGTCCACAAAATTTTGAAAACGAAAGCTTGGATTGAACTCATACGAACAAACAGGACAAAAAACAAATGGAGGGGGGGGGACAAGACAAAACACAAAAAGAAGAAAAAAAGGGTGGGGGGTAGGCCAGGTGGCAGGGGAGGGAGAAGAGAAGGAAGGGAAGTGGGAAGGAGGTTCCCCCAGGCCAGAGAAGAGGGGCAGAGAAGATTAGTTAGAGAGGCCTAGGCTGGTCGGATGCAAAGTTGGAAGAGAGTAGGATCACCACGGGCTCCAAATTTGGCTTCGGAGTCATGGAGGATACTAGAGATTTTCTCATTAATCATGAGAGTCTTTAAGATGCTCCTCACCTCTGAGACAGCAGCTGCTGACTTTTAATATATGGACACTTACCTCTCCAGGGAGCCCGTGATGTCGGCACCCGAAGCTGACCTGTCCCTCGGCTCTGGGTGCAGGCGCTGGCATCCTTACTAAGGGAAGCCTGTTTTCCTACTGCGAGTCGTGCTGCGCTTTCTGAATGGTCCCCTCTGTCTTTTGGGACCTGTGTGTCTCCCAGAAGGCAGCGGGGGGGGGGGGGGTCGGACATTGCGTAGTTCACCGCACAAGATTGCGCCGATCTTTCCCCCTGGAAGTGGGAACAGATACCTGGATCCGCGGAAGTTCAATTTCTGGGTGGAACTCCGCTTTAACATGAGTTTGAATGTGATTGTTTGTTTAATTCTGAACACAGCTACATCCCCTGTTTATTAGAGGGTGTGCACACTTATGAAACCACATTATTTTAGTTTTTTTTTTATCTTTATCTTTTACATCACAGAAACCTGACATTTTCATTAGGGGTGTGTAGACTTTTTATATCCACTGTGTCACCACCCTGAGGCTGGTGTTATTTTAAGGGGTGATAACCCGCTTGGCAAATCTTTGGAAATCATTTTTTTTTTTTTTTTCATTAGGGCTGACAAAATAAAGCGCTATAATAGCACTAACAGCGGTACAATAACCCTACAATGCACAGTAGCATAAAGTGTGTTATGCATGTTTTTTAATTTAACAGATGGGAGGTAGATTGGGTAAGATATCAAGCAATAGAACCAGAACAAGAGAAAAACTACTTTATAAATTGACTCTCATGTGACAATGACATTGTCATTCTATTTTATTTTGTTTACATGTAGATGTTACTGTGGTAATTGCTTCCCATACAACAGACAACCATACACTGGTTATATATTTATGTGCAGCAAATGTCACTGACTTGTAGATCTAATTATATATATTCTGCAGTAAGGCACACAGCACTCTGTTTTTGTAAAGAATCTTACACTGCCTGCTATGTCTGCAGGAAAACTGACAGCTGTGAGGATTTCAATCGGGATGAATCTCCATGTGAACCACAAGGTGAGCAGCAAAAATAATCCTTTTAGTCTTCTCTACTGTGAATATGTTTATGTGTTTCTCTGTCAATACGCATCCTCTACATACATCTCTTTAACCACTTCCCCCGGTTGGCCGTCCTATGACGTCGGGGACTTGAAGTGGCGATATCTGTATGATGCCTGCACAGTAAAAACAATCTTAGCCGGCGGTGGACATTTACCATAGAGCTGACTGAGGACCAGATGATCCCCGGCTATCTCTATGACCCTCGGAGGCTGGAAATGACATCACTTCCGTTTGTTTACATTTGCTCTGGCAAATGTAAACACTGCTATTTTTTTTTTGGAAAGCCTGAGATGGGTTTATTTATTATTTTGATCTCAGACTTTCCAGCATAGAGGAGAGATCTGGGGACTTATAGACCCCAGATCTCTCCATAAAGAGGACCTGTCATACCCCATTCCTATTTCAAGGGATAAAGTGACCCGTCCCCGCGTACTTGCACGCAGAAGCCAATGCATATGTAGGTTGCGTGCGCATAGGTAAACGACATTCAAACCACACGTGAAGTATAGCCGCGAACATTAGCGTGAGCGCAATATTTGTAACGCTAGACCTCCTCTGTAACGCTAAACTGGTAACCTGTAAAAAAATTTAAAGCGTCACCTATGGAGATTGTTAGGTACCGAAGTTTGGCACCATTCCACGAGTGTGCGCACTTTTAAAGCATGATGTGTTGGGTATCTATTTACTTGGCGTAACATCATCTTTCACATTCTACAAAAAATTGGGGGTAAATATTGTGTCTCTTGTTTTTTCTTGAAAGTGTTTTGGTTTGGTTTTTTTTTGTTTTTTTTTGTTTTTTTTGTTTTTTTCACAAAAATCTAATTTTGAAAAACAGCTGCGCAAATACCGTGTGACATAAAAAGTTGCAACAACCGCCATTTTATTCTGTAGAGTCACTGCTAAAAAAATCTATATATTGTTTGGGGTTCTCAGTAATTTTCTAGCAAATAAAATATGATTTTTACATGTAGGAGAGAAATGTCAGAATTGGCTTGGGAGGCAGGTGGTTAAAGACGACCCTGACGCTGCAATAAAAAGAGTAAAAAAAAAAGCAGCCCCCTGTAAAGAAGAGTGATGGTTATCTTTAAGGCTGGTGGTGAGGGAAATATTTGCTTTCTGAAAGAGCTACAGTAGCCACTGATGTCCAACACTACCTGATACTAATTTGCGGAGCATGGAAAACGCTCCCTATTCCAATAGTTCCTAATTTTGGGGCATTCCCACCAAATGTGGAGCATGGAGCCGTGTAACGCTTAACCTCTGAAACACTGCTGAAGCTGTCTGATGCATTCTGGCTAGGCGAGTGGTGAAACCATGTTGTCTCAACATTGTCTCTTTAACTGCTTGCATACCTTTTAAAGCGGACCTTCAGTCATTTTTTTTTTTCAACTTTCCATCTATTAAATCTTCTGCCCTTGTTGTTTTAACTTTGGATAGTAAAACATTTTTTTTCTGCCAGTAAATACCTTATACAGCCCACTTCTTTCTCCCTCTCCCGAGAGTTTGCCAGGAAGGGAGGGGGGATGAGTCATAAGAGGGCCAATGAGAGCTCTAGAGCTGAAGGTGTGTGTGTGTAAATCCAGGAAGTGAACAGGCAGCAGCTTTAGCTGCCCACAGTTAAAATGGATGCAGCCAGACTCAAAGGAGGGAGATTTCTGCAGCATATTTGGCAAGTACAGAATCAAAGTATATATAAAATAATATGCAAAGTGGTTGGAGGGAAGTTTCAGAATGGCAAAGATGTTTTTATTACAAATTATGTGAGCAGACTGCAGTTCCTCTTTAAAGTGTTTCTAAACCCATAACAGTAAAATCAGTCTGTATATGCAGTAAATCATGCTGGTTATATTTACTGTGGAACCTAAGGGGTTAATCCTCTGCATTGTGTAAAAAGGCTGTTTGATCCTGTCTTCTCTGATCCTCCCCTTCTTCCACAGTCCCCAATCCATCTCCTGATAAGACAGAGCCTTGGGGGAAAGCTACACATGCTCAGTTTGGTGTGTGTGTTTTTAATTAGTTTTTTTTTTTTTTTGGGAAAGTGCATGCGATCAGTAGAGGGCCAATCAGCACTGTCTAGAGAGAGGGTCAGGGGTCCTGCAGCCTCATAGGACAATCAGGGGAGAGTGAATACTCCTACAAGCTTTAACCAGACACTGATGGAAGTCAAAAGACTGCTATATACTGCTGTTGAGAAAGGGTATTTAGCAGTTTATATTTACTAAAACTATTGCATTTCCATGTGCTGTGTACTGTGGGAGACCAGATATAGTGAATGCAGGGTCCTGGGTTTAGTAACACTTAAAAAGTGATTGTAAAGTCTTTGTTTTTGTTTCTTTAAATAACAAACATGTTATACTTACCTGCTCTGTGCAGTGGATTTGCACAGGGCAGCCCGGCTGCTCCTCTTCTCGGGTCCCTCTTCGCTGCTCCTGGCCCCTCCCTCCTATTGAGTGCCCCCACAGCAAGCAGCTTGCTATAGGGGCACTCGAGCCGAGCTGCAGCTCTGTGTATCCATTCAGACACTTAGCTGGTGTTCGGCCCCTCCTCCTCTCTTTCCTGATTGGCTAACTGACTGACAGCCACGTAAGCCAATGGCGCTGCTGCTGTGTCTCAGCCAATCAAGAAGTAGTCCAGGACCATTGAGGGATTCGTGGACATCGCTGGACAGAGAGGGGCTCAGGTAAGCATTAGGGGGTACTGGGGAGGCTGCTGAACACAGAAGGCCTTTTATCTTAATGCATAGAATGCATTAAGCTAAAAAACCCTCTGCCTTTACAACTACTTTTAGTGTTAGAGCCATGTTATTCTAGCAGTCCTGTCAGCGGTGGCAACAAGCCAGTTACAGAATCACTAATAGAGCGAAAAGAACACTCATCAGCTCCTACAAGACTTCTCCCGGCATGGTTTTGCTCCATCGCTCTGCAACATTTCAGCTAGTGAAGGAGGCATTCCATAGAAACAGGTTAGGGATCTCTTCAGCAACCCTGTTGCTGTTGACTTGACATGACACCAGTGATAGGATCGTCAGTGTGATCGTCAGGCCTTAGGAGCCCTGCAGACCTTTCTGTTCTTGGCACAAAGTACACATCTATTTGGAAATTCGGATTCCATATATACATTTCTAAAAATCCCCTTGGCAAATCCTTATATCTTTATTTTCAGCAAGGGCACCTTATCCTATATATTCTTTGCGTTTAGCTGTATGTAAAATACTAATCCATTATCTTACGAAGCAACCACATTACAATACATAAGGGAATGTTATTGACTAGAAGCCAGATTTAATTAAAGCGTAAACCCCATCTGCCCTATTAGGTACCTCATTTGGCTCAGTAATAAAGAGGCTTTCATGTAAGGACTGTATTAATGTGATGAGGAAATCACTTTCTGCCACCTTTCTATTTTGTAATTTCATGCCTGGCTACATCAGTTGGCGTGTCCTGCTGAGAGTCCCATTCTTTGTACATAGAAAAACTCTTCACTCCATGCTGATCACACTCTGATGTCACTTAAAAAGGGAAAATTTTTATCTGCTGGCAGAGATATTACAAACAGGTGGCATGAAAGACGGTCAATTATTATGGAACTGCAGCAGTGTGAATCCCCCTTCTAAAATCCAGAATATTTTGTCTGTAGGCTCTTTTAGGTTATTCTCACAAAGGATGCTTTTTTTAATTTAAAAGCATACAGCTGGTATAAAAAGTCAATATTTCAATATTGACCTTGTTCACGCTAGGTTGCGTTTAAAGGAGAGTGTCGTTTTCAGTACATACTATAATGCACCCAAAATCAATTTCTGTAGGATACTGTGCAAATATCCTTCAGCTGTTTCCGATATGCGTTGCCACAAGCTGTGCTTGACACTTCCTTGTTCAGATCCGACATTAAAGGAGAAACCTACCCCAAAAATCCCCAGCCAATTAAACCATAAAAAAAAGCAGTTTTGTTGCAATGCAAAACAGCCTTCATTCTGGTTTCCCTGCAGTAGATCTTTTCCTCCACTAGATGTCCTTAGTCTTCTAGAGTGATGCCCATGTCCCTCGGAGCCCAGGCTGTCATGGACGTGCCCCCAACCTGTGACTGGACCGTGAAAGGAAAAGCGGCGCAGTGATCAGCTCCTCTTTCTTGCACTTTGCTCGTTCTTGCTATCAGCATGTGTCTTGTCAGCACATGAACTGGTTATTATTATACAGGATTTATATAGCGTGAACAGTTTGCGCAGCACTTTAAAATCTAAAGTGTACAGTTATAACACAATGAAATACAAGCGGGTTAGAAGGGCCATGCCTATAAGAGCTTACAGTCTAATAGGGTGGGGCAAGTGGTACAAAGGGTAATAAGTGTGGGGGATGAGCTGATGGAAGAGTTAAAAGTCCAGTTGTTGGAGGCTTAATAGGCTTAGCTTAAGGCCTTGTGCACACTGGACATATTTGGACGTTTTTACAGCAGCTGTTTTTGGCTTCAGACGTTTGTGTCCATGCACATATGGGCAAGAAAATTTCTGATCATGTAGATATCCCAGTGTGCCACATCCCGTAAAGGACAAAGAGAAAAGGGGAACCCCTCAGGGTGAGACTTTAAAGGCACTACCAAAGAGAAAATTGGAGTAAAAAAGATTGTTTTATTTAAGAAAAGATATACATAAAGTAGTGAACATGGTCATGAAAACTGCAAAATCAAGGTATACAACATATAGATACAATATCCAATACCCAATGCGTTTTAGAGATAACTGTTGTCTCCTTCATCAGGGTCTAACAGGATTGTATATAATCTATGAAATTAGAATGCAGATGGTTAAAGGTAAATTAGTGCATCTATTCAATGGCATATGGGAATGGGAAAGCCAAATTTAATAGCAGCAACTCATATCTTATTTAGTTGTTTATACATGAGAAAAATCCACGTTCATATTTAAAAACCGTGTCATATGGAGTCTCCGGAAGCCCTATCCGCGTTGTAGTGGTTTGCAAACAGTATCTGCGATAAGAATGCCTCAAAACCAAAAGTTGATGGAAAAATTTGGTAAAGGGCTGACACCCCGCCCCCCCAAGGGGAACCGAAGGGGGTTCGGGGATGTGTGATGGATCCCTAAATACGGCTAAACCACGGATACTGGGGCCTAGAGAGGGAGTCCTGGGGGGAAAAAAGCATATAAATACATATATGTGTAGTGTGTATATATACAGCCATAGAAACAAAAGGCTGCCTGATGGTAACACATAACTAACATGTGAAGTGACATCTAGGCCAATGGCAACAGGGCCTGGAGATGCTAAAAAAGGATCCTACAAATAAGAATAAAAAATATATATAGTAAGGATCACTGCTGTAAGCAGCCATGATAGTGAACCCCAAAATAGCAGGGAGTCAATGCTGAACATCAGCAACTGCCCCATGTGAGTGGGATATTGGATGTAAAGTAACAGTATACAGGGTTCCCAAAATTACTGTTGGTAACGTTCAATCTATGATAAGCATCTCCATCTTGTCCTCCTGGTGGCCATGACACCATGGAAGTGAAGCCTAGAGTATTTAAATGCCTGCTAATTTTCGCCGCACTGCTCACCTGATTGGTGAGAGCTACATGCGGCTGAAAATGACCCGGGGCTTGTGAAAGGCCCCCTTGAGTCGCAATCGCACCGTGTCTCTAAGTCGTGCATGCGCGACATGACGTCATACGCATGCATTGAAGAGTGACGTGGCGCGCGTACGTCCCACCGGCGCGGAAGAGTTTCCAGGAGACCAACAGAATGCTCGCCGCGGAAACGAAAAGGAGTGGCAGGTGGAAATGTCCACAGACAGCCACTATCAAAAGGTGCCCTAAAAAGAGCGTCTTTGCCGTGCCGGGCATGCTGGGCTGAGCCAAAATGACAGAACAGACAGATCCACTCATTAGAGGCAAATGGGAATTACAGATTGTATATGTGTCTAATATTCCATATATTGCTGCAAACAAAAAAATAGGAGGGTAACAATCAAACACAAATTGACATTTGTGAAGGTATAAGTGTAACAACTGAACCAAGTCGCAACCAGGGGAACATAGACTCCATGTGACAATGTGTTAATCAAAATATGCAGCAAAAAATGTACAAAAACACAGGCAAAACGTGAGCAAAAAAGTTACATGTAGCAGAACAAAAGAAAAAAAGAGAGAAGGAGTTCGTAGATTATTAAATACAAAAATAAAAACAAATAAAAAGGAAAGAAAACAGAAGAGTTAAAAAAAAAAAGGGACTCTGCAGTAAAAATCTGCTGACATATCAGATGGATGGCTACTTTTCCACTCCCCCTGAAGCGAAACCCTCAAAAAAGGGCTTGAAACAGACCGCCTCGTTGAGTCCCGGGGGATATGTAGCCCTCAAGGTATATATCCAACGCAGCTCCAGCTGGAGGAGACCTTTGTTCCAGTCTCCTTCCCTGGAGCTGGGATGGATACGATCCAAGATCAAGAATTTGATCTTGGGGAATTTACCCTGGTGGACAGTGATTGTATGTCTGCCCAAAGGTAGATCAGGATTGCATGTCTGCATTATTCTGATATGTTGGTAAGCTCGCTTCCAAAACGCAAGCTTGGTCTTACTGACATAAAAGCAACCACAGTCACACCTCAGCATGTAGATCATGCCAAATTTCCTACAGTTCGCAAAATTTCTGGGTCTGAAGACCCTGCCATCTGGTAGATTTGGTTTTATTCATATACATGTATTTGCAGTAACCACACATGAAGGTGCCTCTGTACTTTAAAATGTTCAATACCCAAGTCACTTTTGAATTCACTTTTCTTTAATTGGGAAGCAATAGATGTTGCTCTCAAACATGAAGAGAGGAACCTCTGGGATCAAACGACCCAGAGAAACAATTTTCCTTCATCTCGACATGCTGGTTACAGTAACTTGGTGATAATTCTCAAAGGATTGTCCTGACTTGGGGATTTATGAGCGTACAGAAGATCATATCTAGTGTGTAGTGTGGTACGTCTGAAAGCTTTCTTGAGAGATGTATGAGAATAACCCCTTTGCAACAGTCTGTCCCGCAATTTGCCAGCTTCCACTGCAAAAGTATCATCATTAGTACAGTTCCGCCTCTCTCGGAGCGGAGAGGACGGTTTGGGTGATATTTGAAGACAAGATTGGTTTCTTCACTTTCTTTCTGAGCTCTGCTGTACAGGGACTGCAAGAGGATGTTACCAAGTCAAACCTGTAAAGGTGAACTAATACCATACACCCCCCCACCCCCCTGGTCCCCATTGTATTTACCTCTATGGTGATGTGCTTTCAGTGCGTACGCAGCCAGTGCAACAGTCTGGGGATTTGTAAACCCCGCCTTTCTTCCCCTCCTTTCTGTAGGGCTTCTGGGACAGACCAGAGCAATTCCAAATGATGATTGGGATCACGTGCCGGAACTGACAAATCAGAATTGCTGCGATTTGCCCCAGATGCCCCATGGAAAGAAGAGTGGGGATTTCAAATTCCTGGACCACTGCATCGGCTGAGTGGGTGCTGACAGCACATAACACGGAGGTAAGTACAGCACGGACTTAGGGGGTGGGAAGAGTATAGGGTGTCAGTTCACCTTTTAAACTTTTTCGGAAAAAGGGAACTTTACACGTTTAATGAATACTAAGAAGCACTCAGTTGTGTCCTTTTATATCTTCCTGGAATTTAACTGTAAAGAGAACCAGTCACGAATAGGCTTATGTAAGTGTTGGTAATATCGGCCATAAATTGCCATATATATTCAGGCTTACCTTTAGCAAATTTATATTTGCTCTCTTGCGTACCCCGAGAATAGATCTAGGCTCTGGGATTCAAGCTGGCCATACATTTTGACATCTTATTTTACAATCTCTGTTCAATAGCCTTTGGCTTTAGACAGATCAGCAACTTCCAGGTCTCGGGTGCTGCTCATATATACGAAGTAATGTTAAAGAAGTGGGAAAATGTAAATCCTATTTGGTCACAAAATTTCAGACTAAATGTTTAGATTCTTGCTTAAGCCTAATTGTGACTAATTGTGTATATAGGAAGGCTGAACCAGATTATATTTGGATATAACATGTGCTCTCCAAAAACGGAAGTCCACACACAGAATCTACGGTTTGAGGGAGGATACATACCTTTTGCTTAATTTTTGGGGAACTTGCACCTCTATTATCAAGCTTTAACACCAGAACCCTACCACCAAGAGTGATGAGGTCCTGGACTACCCCCCAACAGCATAGACGATGACCAGGTACTACTCACTAAGGTCTGTGTGGGGACAAAATGCGAGTGTCAAGGTTAGCTAGTAGTAGTAAGCCACATTCAACTGAACTTGTTCCATAATGTTGAAGTGGTATCCCTACTTATCCAAGTAGCTTCTTTGTTTCTAAACTTACAAGATGGCAGATTCCTTTTGTGTGTCTCCCCAAATGTCAGTTGATGGGATCCTTTTTTGTGGAAGGCCACTACTTCATCTGGAAAGATACTTCTTCATTGGATCATGTGTCAACAGGCTTTAAGCTTGTATCAGTGGGCAAATGCAGCTTGCTTCTAGGGTCATTTCACTTGCATTTAATATCAGTTTGAGAGGCTTATAAGGTCATTGAGGGTTCATTGACACTTGACTTGGAAAAGTGAAAACCTTTAGTGCTAGGAAATCCCAGAGAAGCTGAACATAAAGTATCCAAATGTAATGAGCACTACGCAACCCGGACTGGATGGTTAAGGCGTTGCTGCCCTTGGAAGATCGGGGAATCTTTAACTGTGCAAACAACAAAAAACAAAGGGCACAAGTGCCTAGTGCATTATCCACAGCACTTTATTAAAAGGTAAAAGATACAAATTGTACACCCAAACCAAATGTAAACAATACAGTATGGTAGATCCAAAAGCAAACCCTTAATCTCCATAGTGTCAGGTCACCTGAGGCCAGGTGACAGGTGCACACCGTTGGGGTTAGGAGCGCACCGCTAAGGTTGTGGACCTTTCGGCTGACTGCTGTGGATGGAGCTCTGGGTGGTTCAGGAAAGCAGCTACAACTAAGCACCAACACAGATCAAACGGGGAGCTAGAGTCTAAGAGCCAGCAGGTTTTCCCCAGGGCCTCTGATGGTGAGGATGAACTTTGCTGCAGCTGACTCCAGGTCGCGGCCCCCTGGGTCTCCCAGCTCACGGTTGGCTCTGGTGGATAAAGAGGAAGCAGCAATCCAGGCCAGCAAGGAATAGTCAGGAGGACAAGCCAAGGGTCGGGGCAACAAGCAGACAGGGATGGTCAGGAGAACACACCAAGGTCGGGGCTACAAGCAGACAGGGATAGTCCAGGATAAGCCAAAGTCAGTACATGGAGTCCAACATTGAGCACACAGCAAGAAACACACAGGGAAGCCTTAACACACTATTGCTCGGGCAAGGCTGGCTTGCAGTGCATGGAGTTAGGTAGTCTTTCCTGTTAGAGGCTGGGTTGGAGCCATGCTGAGAGAAGATTACTTAAACATGCAGGTGTGAGAGCGTGGTCCTTAAGCTGATACACAGACCAGAGAGGTAAGTGGACAGACAGGGCATGAAACATTACTGCAAATTCATGACACATAGATCTAAACGGATGTTGCCAGCCGTCACGTTTTGGGAAACAAAGCCCTCTTCCTTAGAGCAAAACTTCTGCTCTTAGAAAGGGGACTTTGTCGCCAAAGCATGTCAGCTGGTAACATCATATGTTTGGACCTATGGGGTGCAAGGGCTGGTTTCTGGCTATGCTATCGTTTATGCTTGGTATGTGAGTACAATTTGTATCTTTTTACCTTTTAATAAAGTGCTGTGAATAATGCACTAGGCATTTGCTCCTTTTTTTTTTGTTTGTAGAGTTCATTGACAGGTGCATTTGATCTATAGTTGACCACCTCCTAAGCGGCATCAGGCTGATTTTGCATTTTCTTTGACTTGTATAGGGAGAGAAGCAGTTCTACCATGAACAGTCCTTCAACACATGCCCTTAAGCAGGGTATACAAGAGGAGTTTTTTTCCATTCAACCAGTGGGTTGAGTGGGACAGAATCCCACAGCCACACAAGAGATATGGATGCAGGGATCTCCGGATCTCCCCCCGCTGCGCTATTTTATTCTGACAGCGGGGGCTCCTCCTCTTGATTTTCCAGCAGGACCATTCCACAGAAGCTGATCTAACGACTGACTTCTGTTGAAATGATGGGTACACACGTACTGAAATGTGGCTGTGTTTTCCTGTTGAACTGGCTAAATTTTGAGATCTGTATACCCAGCTTTAGAGTTAATACCCATATCATCGTATCCCCTGTATTTCCTGCCCTTTTGAGGGGTGAATACCTTCACAACAAGTGCAACGGCGGCTCCCATGTTTGGCCAGATTCATACAGTTCTTTCTTGTATTTCCCCTACTGCATTTATTCTCCTCAAATATATGCTACCATCCAAAACAAATGCTGCCAGGGAAGCAGAAGGGTTAATTCTTGTTTTATTACTGTAATAAGTCCAATATTTTACTGCAGGAAAGCGGAGCAGCGGGGTAGTAATCTCGCTTCCAAAAGACTATTGAAATCCATTTAATTTCACTCGAACTTTCTAATATTGCGGAGAGCACATCGGGCGCCGTCACAATGAAACCTATCTCCCAGACAAGCACTATGATACGTGTTTAGTGGAGCGCCAGCTAATGTATGCTAATTCCTCGCACAGTGATGATCTCCTTTCTCTCCTTCTGCACTTGGATTGTGAGCAGAATACGCTATCGTCTGCATTCTATTTATAGGCCCAATTGTCTGGAGAATGAGAAGCTTTCATCAAAATATTCTCATTTTACGCCTCGATGTAATTCATTTTTAATTCATTTTCTCTCAGCTGGCATTTTCTTTGCTTTTTTTAATTTTTTTTTTTTTTTTTTTTTTAACAAAACACCAGTAAAGTTGGCACCTTGAAACCTTTAATTATATTTTGAAGACCTATATTATGCTCCAAAATGATTTATTTCTGCAGTTGAGTAATTTTTATTTTTTCGATACGCATTGCATAGTAGTCATGCAGTTTGACCATTAGGTGGTAGTCTTCTATTACCCCAAATTAAAGCTGAACTCCAGGAACAAAAATGTTAATTGAAATATATTTCTCAAAGGATATAAATTCACTTTGTGAACCAAATGCTTATGCAAATCCAGATATTAGTTTGTGAAGTAGCAGTTCCATCATCACTGGTACCTTTAACCACTTAAGGACCAAACCTATTTCTGACACTTGCTATTTACTAAAATTCGTATTTTTTGCTAAAAAATTACTTAGAACCGCCAAGCATTATATATATATATATATATATATATATATATATATATATATATATATATATATATATATATATATATATATATATATATATATATATATATTTAGCAGAGACCCTAGAGAATAAAATGGAGATTGTTGCAATACTTTGTCACACCGTATTTGCACAGCTGTCTTACAAATGTAATGTTTTTTGTTTGTTTTTTTTGGAAAAGATACAATTTTTTAAATTAAAAATTAAGAAAACAGTAAAGTTAGTCCAATTTTTTTTCTATAATGTGAAAGATAATGTTACGCCGAGTAAACTGATACCTAACATGTCATGCTTCAAAATTGTGCATGCTCGTGGAATGGTGACAAACTTTGGAACTTAAAAATCTCCATAGGTGACATTTCAACATTTCTGCACTGAGGCGGCACTGATGAGGCAGGACTAATAATTAGAATTGATGGGCACTGATAGGCTACACTGATATGCGGCACTAATGGGCGGCACTGATGGGCACTTATAGGTAGCACTGATGAGGCGGTACTGACAGGCGTTACTGAAGGGCACTGACCGGGGTTACTGACAGGCGTTACTGATGGGGCACTGACAGGCGTTACTGATGGGGCACTTTGGGCACTGATTGGCGATTTGGGTGGGCACTGACTGGCAGCTGATGGGCACTGATTTGCAGCTCTGGTGGGCACCTCTGATGAGGGCTGCGCTGATAATCAATGTCCTGATTATCAGCGCACACCCCTCCCCTCCCTTCTGACAGGAGAGCCGCCGATCGGCTCTCCCTGTCAGTGCGAACCGAGAAAAAAACAATTTTACCGGCACTTCCTGGTTCATGCTGTAATTGGTCACAGCTGATCACGTGGTAAAGATCCTCCGTCAGAGGCTCCTTACAATGATTGGAGATGCAATGTGTCAGTAACACACCAATCGCCACACTGCGCGCCCCCACGGGTGCGTGCTGGCTTGTTATCCTGAAAGCCGTCATATGACGTCCAGTCAGGCTAACGGAACCACCGCCCAGCCATCATTCTGCTATAGGCAGGGGGCGGGAAGTGGTTAATGTGAGATCTGGTGTCAAAAAGACCCCAGATCTCACATTTACACTTAAAAGCAATGAAAAAAAATAAAGTGATGTTTGACGTCACTCGGGTCCTCCAAGGGCATAGTCAAGTGTGGGCCATCTTGCTCTCAGTCAACCTACTGCCCATCCATCCCGAGGATCGGATAGTTTTCGCCGCTACCAATTGCTCTGTTAAGCGTCGGAGACTACCGGGAAGCAGCGGGAGGGGGCACCTCTCCCGCTGCCCATAAAAGTGATCTTGCTGCGAATCCGCCGCTAAAACCACTTTTATGATAAAGCGACCGCCGTTTAAAAAAAAATACTGGGGTTTTGGCAGCTATCTACTGCCATAATAATGGTATTTAACGTCAAAGTGGCTACGTTTGTCCACAGCTCCTTCTAAGTCCACCTGCCCTCTACCTATCCATTAAAATGCATGTGCTCTCATTGTGGAGACTCTCAGAAGTTAGAGTTAGGACTACAGAAAACAGGGTACCTTGACGGGGCCTGCAGCTTATGCATGTATTTGCAAATGTGTGCAGACTAAACCCCTGTTTTATACGCATATTGTTAGACAGGTCAATTTGGTTGGTCGCAGGCTGGTTGTTAAATTTGAGCTTGGAAATCTCTTTGTATTTGTTTGACATATGTCACCCTTCCAGTGCTCCTTGCAGCAAACACCAGCTATAGGTGGGGGCAGTGGCCACTTGTTTGTATGGTGCTGTATATAGCCTGTCCAGTGAGCAGAGCTGTGGGCCCAGCAAACCCCACCCTCTACAGGCTGCCTGCAGAAACTACAGGAAGGGGGCGGAGACGAGACCAGTCACCCTGCACAAGGAGAGAGAGCAGCAGTGACCGGTCTTTATTACAGGAAGCTCCTGCACAGCGGTAAAATTTCACGTTAGATTATTGCACAGATATGGAAGAAATACACAAAGTGCATCAAGATTAAAAAAATAAAACATGTGGCTCTTGTATTTAACCCAGAGTTCAGCTTTGTTTTGTGAAGATTTGTTCCTGGGGTGTAAATTGGCAGTGGTCCAGATAAAATTCTAAGGTCTGTCAGTTTTGGCTGAGCCGCGGTAAGGGGCGGTGGTATGATGCACATTTCAGCGCATCACACTGTATTGTTGTGTGTTTTTTTTTTTTTTTTTTTTTTTTTTTGTAACTTTTGTTTAATGTGCACAAAGTGAGACTTCATTTAAATCTCCGCACAGCAGCGTGGTGCACTGCTGTGCTCTGCGGTAACATACGGTGCCTAACTGTGCACTGTGCTAAAATGCTACATGTTTGCATCCTATCACAACAGTGCAAACTGGGCACATAAAACTATAGTTTTCTGTGTGCCCTAGCGGTGACTGGTGCTTATCCTGTGCCGAAAAACACAGGTCACCGCAATGTGTGAATAAGCCTTAAATGTAACAAGATTGGGCTGAACATCGGTGTCCTTATTTTCCTTATTCAGGTGCAAATGTGAGAGATGATCTATTAACACCATATAAATTCTGTCATTTTTTTTTTTTAATGTCTTTTAGGGGTGTGCCTTATTCTATATAAGGGGGGTGGGGAAGCTTCTAGTAATGATTAGACATTTCCATTCGCTTCCTATTACGCAACAGGAAGTATCGGACAATATCTCCAATAGGGCCGGGAGATTTTCTTAAAAAAAAAAAAATCTGCGCTTTTAAATCGAGTTTTTTTTTCTTTTTTTGTGGACACAGCGCCGGCCCTGCCCTAAAAACTCCTGCCCCGCAGCTCCTCGGGACCGGCGCGGTGAAAAAAAAATCGATTTGCATAAATTTTGAATCGATTTGACCTCTCAACTCAATTCAAAATTTAAATAGATTTTTTTCCCCAGCCCTAATCTCCAATAAGGGGAATCTCTTTTAAAAGTTGTCAGCGGAACAGGTCTGTCAATTGTAAGGCCACGTTTACACTTGCAGTGCACTATCTGCAGTGATTTGCTTTTTAGAGGGCAGTCGACAGGATACTCGGAGGTGACAAGTTTCCTTCTGAATGCCTAGCCTTTAAAAGCCTGCCCACACTGCACCATTCAACACCGTTGCTTGCAGTCCCATTCCCTTGAATGAGTCACATTTAGCTGTGGAACTGCCTACCGACCATGATGTGCTGTAGCCGTGAAGCAAATTATTGCTGCCGCAGCATGTGTACCACCTCCCTCCTCCGTCTGCTATATTAGGTTAAGGAGAGTGGTCGGGGGATTCAACCACCAATTTTTACCACTCCCTGACTGCCAGGATAAATTAATTTATGATTTGCCCTCTATTCCTGTTCCGGTAACCACTGATTTCTCATCCTTTTCCATCTCCGACACAATGATCACCATAACACACAGAAAAGGTGAATTTCCCCAACTGGGACACAGACGCCCATGCAAACCTGACAAGGGTCCTAACATTACCCACTCTATCCAGAGCTAAAAAGAAAACATTTTGGCTTTTAATATACTTTAATAGGTGAAAAAAGATATTTCTGAACTCTGCTTTGTGTATCTTCATCTTAGAGAGTCAACCATCTCCAAAGGAGGTTGAGGAGGTGGAACTATTGAACAAAGCCCTAGAGAAAGCATTAAAAGTGCGAGAACGTATACAAACGGAGTCGCCTACCCCTCCCGCTACGCAGACCATACCGGCTTCCTCAACAACAAAAGAGAAGACAGTCAAACCTTTACAAAAGATTGTAAATACAGGAACTAAACCCAAGACCTACCAGTTGAAGCCTCCATACAAGACTATGCCAGAGATGAGAAGGGTTAGAGGGTCTGCAAGACCAGCATTGACTAACACCACCAGAGCACCTCAATTACAACCGCTAACCTCAGAAAAAGGCAATGTTGGCACAGACAGGCCAACAGAAAACAAAAAAGTTCCCATCCGGACAGACAAGACTCCGAGAAACTTGCAACCATCTACAGCTCTAGAAACAGAATATGTTGCCAGCAAATCAACAGCTCCAAATGTGAAGTCTTCCAAACAAGATGAAGTGAGACAACCAAAAGCTTTGACCCTTAAAGATGTAGGGTAAGATACAAAGTCTAATCTATATACTTTGGTTTATCCATGTCAAGTGTACTTACTTCAGAATCTACAGATTCTACAAAAGTTTTGTAGTTTTTTATATTTATATATATATATATATATATATATATATATATATATATTACACAGTGGGGACGGAAAGTATTCAGACCCCCTTAAATTGTTCACTCTGTTATATTGCAAGCATTTGCTAAAATCATTTAAGTTCATTTTTTTTCCTCATTAATATACACACAGCACCCCATATTGACAGAAAAACACAGAATTGTTGAAATTTTTGCAGATTTATTAAAAAAGAAAAACTGAAATATCACATGGTCCTAAGTATTCAGACCCTTTGCTGTGACACTCATATATTTAACTCAGGTGCTGTCCATTTCTTCTGATCATCCTTAAGCTGGTTCTACACCTTCATTTGAGTCCAGCTGTGTTTGATTATACTGATTGGACTTGATTAGGAAAGCCACACACCTGTCTATATAAGACCTTACAGCTCACAGTGCATGTCAGAGCAAATGAGAATCATGAGGTCAAAGGAACTGCCTGAAGAGCTCACAGACAGGATTTTGGCAAGGCACAGATCTGGCCAAGGTTACAAAAAATTTCTGCTGCACTTAAGGTTCCTAAGAGCAGAGTGGCCTTCATAATCCTTGGATGGAAGACGTTTGGGACGACCAGAACCCTTCCTAGAGCTGGCCGTCCGGCCAAACTGAGCTGTCGGGGGAGAAGAGCCTTGGTGAGAGAGGTAAAGAATAGCCCAAAGATCACTGTGGCTGAGCTCCAGAGATGTAGTCGGGAGATGGGAGAAAGTTGTAGAAAGTCAACCATCACTGCAGCCCTACACTAGTTGGGGCTTTATGGCAGAGTGGCCTGACGGAAGCCTTTCCTCAGTGCAAGACACATGAAAGCCTGCATGGAGTTTGCTAAAAAACACCTGAAGGACTCCAAGATGGTGAGAAAAAGGATTCTCTGGTCTGATGAGACCAAGATAGAACTTTTATGGCCTTAATTCTAAGCGGTATGTGTGGAGAAAACCAGGCACTGCTCATCACCTGTCCAATACAGTCCCAACAGTGAAGCATGGTGGTGGCAGCATCATGCTGTGGGGGTGTTTTTCAGCTGCAGGGACAGGACAACTGGTTGCAATCGAGGGAAAGATGAATGCGGCCAAGTACAGGGATATCCTGGATGAAAACCTTCTCCAGAGTGCTCAGGACCTCAGACTGGGCCGAAGGTTTACCTTCCAACAAGACAATGACCCTAAGCATACAGCTAAAATAACGAAGGAGTGGCTTCACAACAACTCCGTGACTGTTCTTGAATGGCCCAGCCAGAGCCCTGACTTAAACCCAATTGAGCATCTCTGGAGAGACCTAAAAATGGCTGTCCACCAACGTTTACCATCCAACCTGACAGAACTGGAGAGGATCTGCAAGGAGGAATAGCAGAGGATCCCCAAATCCAGGTGTGAAAAACTTGTTGCATCTTTACCAAAAAGACTCATGGCTGTATTAGATCAAAAGGGTGCTTCTACTAAATACTGAGCAAAGGGTCTGAATACTTAGGACTATGTGATATTTCAGTTTTTCTTTTTTAACCACTTCCCGCCTGCCCTATAGCGGATTGAAGTCCAGGAAGTGGTTCCGTTATCCTGACTGGGCATCATATGACGTCCAGCAGGATAACATGCCGCCGCGCACCCCCGGGGGCGCGCATTGCAGCGATCGGTGGAGCGGTGTGTCAGCCTGACACACCGCTCCACCGATCTTGGTAAAGAGCCTCCAGCGGAGGCTCTTTACCACGTGATCAGCCGTGTCCAATCACGGCTGATCACACTGTCAATGGGAAGAGCCGTTGATCGGCTTTTTCTCACTCGCGTCTGACAGATGCGAGTAGAGGAGAGCCGATCAGCGGTTCTCCTGACGGGGGGGGGGGTCTGCGCTGATTGTTTATTAGCGCGCCCCCACCTCAGATCACCACACTGGACCACACTGATAGGTGGGCACTGATGGGCACAAATGGGCACTGATTGGCACCATTCTGTTCCAGATCTGCCCAGCAATGCCCCCAATATGTTTTATCAGTGCCACCTGTCATTGCCCATCGGTGCCACCTGTCAGTGCCACACATCAGTGCCACCCATAAGTACCCATCAGTGCCATCTACGAGTGCCCATCGGTGCCACCTATGAGTGCCGCATACCAGTGCCGCCTATCAGTGCCCGTCAGTGCCACCTCATCAGTGCCACCTCATCGGTGCCCATCAGTGCCGCCGTATCAGTGCCCATCAGTGCAGCCATATCAGTGCCCGTCAGTGCAGCCATATCAGTGCCCATCATTGAAGGAGAAAACGTACTTATTTACAAAAAGTTTTAACAGAAACAAAGAAAAACTTGTTTTTTTTTTTTTGAAATTTTCTGTCTTTTTTATTTGTTGCGCAAAAAATAAAAACCGCAGAGGTGATCAAATACCACCAAAAGAAAACTCAATTTGTGGGAACAAAATGATAAAAAATTTGTTTGGGTACAGTGCAGCATGACCGCGCAATTGTCATTCAAATTGCGACAGCGCTGAAAGCTGAAAATTGGCCTGGACGGGAAGGTGTCTAAGTGCCTGGTATTGAAGTGGTTAATAAATCTGCAAAAATGTCAACAATTCTGTGTTTTTCTGTCAATATGGGGTGCTGTGTGTACATTAATGAGGAAAAAAATGAATTTAAGTGATTTTAGCAAATGGCTGCAATATAACAGTGAAAAATTTAGGGGGTCTGAATACTTTTCATTATATATATATATATATATATATATATATATATATATATATATATATATATATATATATATATATATATTCATTCTCCAGGAACGGTCCAAGCATACACCAGTCGGTGCGCGTGTGTATGTATATCCAATTGGCGCCCGCATTGTACTGTGGTGGTGCAGCCGCTGTAGGCAAAGCGATGTACTTGTACGTCACAGCCTACTTCCGCGTTTAGGGCGTGCGCATGCGTGCCCCCCCAGCCACCTCCTGCTGTGATTGCCTGTCAGCAAGTCCCGGCCAATAATTTTCGTCTGGGACATGCTGATGGGCTGTGTACATTTACAGCCGAAAGCTCTGTGTTGACATTCAACAAAGCGCTCTGTACACAGGGAATGATCTCTGTTTCTCATCCCTGCTTAGCAGAAACCTAGAGATCAACTAGTAAAAGCAGCACATTTTAGACATATTACACATAGGCACACATTTAACACCTTGATCACCCTAGGTATTAACCCTTTCCTGGCCAGTGTCATTAGTACAGTGACAGTGCATATAATTAGCACTGATCACTGTATTAGTGTCACTGGTGATGTTGGTGCCAGTTAATCAGTTCCCGCCCTGCTTCAGTTAGTGTCAGATTGTCCGCTGCACTATTGCAATCCCATTTAAAGTTGTTGATCGCCATTAGTAATATAAAAATGACAGTATATATACTATAGTTTGTAGGCGCTATAACTTTTATACAAACCAATCAATATACAACATATAAAACATGTAGCAGAATACATTTTGGCCAAATTGTATGAAGAAATTTAGATTTTTATTGAATTTTTTTTTTTTTTCATTTTAGATCGCAAAAAAAAAAAAGTCCAGTGGTGATCAAATACCAGGAAAAGAAAGCTCTATTTGTGTAAAAAAATATATATACATTTTGTTTGGGTACAGTGTTGCATGACCGCGCAATTGCCAGCTAAAGTAGTGCAGTTCCGAATAGCAAAAAATGGACTGGTCTTGTAGGGGGTAAAATCTTCTTGAGCTGAAATAAATATATAGAGTGTAGGAAGTGTTTGCAGGTTGTCCAAACAAGTATAGAATTTATTGTTAGATTTAACTAATGACTTCTTCACTTATGGAAAACCTGTGAGTGCCTGCTACATTCTTTTTGTTATATTGTAATATCTGTGTGAGGACTTTTGCATACTTTTTTTCATATAGGATTATAAGGACATAGTACTTTGTTTTCAATCTTAGTTTATTTTCAAAAGTAAGAACACAAAGAATATAACAGAAAAATACCATTCTTTACAGTTTGGCAACACATATAGTATACATAGAATAGTGAGGTGTACTTTACCCATGTATAAACAGGAGTGATCATTTTAACATACAGCTTTCGGTGAACTACTGGTATATCATATTGTATATTGAAATCTTTATTCTAAGAGAGGAATAATATACGGGTGGGGGCCAACATATAATGAACCTTGTAGTTTCGCGGGTTGGTGTTATCTGAGGGTTCCCTCTCAACGAATTAGACTGCTGTAGAAGTCTTTTATTCACCTATTATAGATAATCAAGTCATTTAGCTAGTCCAAAGATATGATCTTTAACTATATATGTGAGTGGTCGGTTCAGTACTTAACAAAGAGGAGACAGACAAAGTCAGAAATATGAACGTGAGTAGAAGTGTGGGATGGTACCTGAGGCACCAGGCACTCCAGCATGGCTAATCGGCGGGTAAGGGTGGGGTATCTCTGACCCAAAGGGAAAACTCATCAGAATAGCGAAACATGGACCATGAGGTCCAGGTAGCGGTAAACTGCTCCTCCTTTCCCACTTCCTCCGCCAACAGGCGCTCCAGATCTCTTATCTGGTCCACTTCAACCACCCATTCTCCCAAGGAAGGCACATCTGTCGTTTTCCAATGTCGGGGGATCATTGTCCTAACTGCTGCCAGAAAGTGGCGCAGTACATCTTTTTTAATCGACTTGAGGGGGCCTGGGAGTATAGATAATAGGGCTATCTCTGGTGTGGGTTTGATTGATGTCGCCATCAGCCTGCTGTAAAGATCAAAGACCTTTTGCCATAGTTTCCAGATTGGAGGGCAAGCCCACCAGATGTGAAGCATTGTCCCGCTAGAGGACAGGCATCTCCAACACACGTCTGTCAAAGAGGGGTTAAACTTTTTAATATCTACTGGGCATCTGTACCACCTCGTTAATAATTTAAACCCTTTTTCTTGGTTCTTGGTTGCCAGGGAAATCCTATGCGTTAGGATAAAGCTTTTTTGCCAATCAGTGGGGGAGATGGAGTGTTGCAGCTCCGCTTCCCATTTCTGTGTATATGTTGGAAGGTCAGGGGCATATTCGTTCAGTAGTAGGGAATACAACAGTGATACTACATGTATTGGTGGGTCTGGTTGTAAAAGCAGTTCGTCAAAGTCTGATGGGTCGGCCAGTATCTCTGAGATGGATGAGAAAGTGCGTATGTATGACGTTATTTGACCCCTTTGTAACCACATTGTTGAGGTCCCTAATTCCGTCCGAGAGGGTATGTCCGTTCTCAAGGATGGGTCAGCGCGTAAGACCTGTGCTAAACGTCTATGGCTATCCCTACTCCAGGGTCCAAATCTTAACTTGTTCGCTGCTGGGGGGAAAGCCGGAGTCCCGAAGAGAGGGGTCATTGGGCCCTGGATTTTAGACAATTTACTCGCTGAGATCATGCGGTCCCAAATCTGGAGAGTTTGGCGAGTAAGAGCAGTGGAGAATAAGCCGTCCCCACGCCCAGCCATAGGGGTCCATGGCAGGGCGCAAAGATCAGCCTCATTAAGATATTTCTCTAGTTGAACCCAAAGTTTGGAGGAAGAGTGGTGGAACCAATCCACTATACGCACGAGTACCGCTGCCTTATGGTATATAGAGGCATCTGGGACCCCCGCACCCCCCCTGACTTTCGGGAGAATCATTGTGTCATGTTTTATCCTGGGGCGACGTCCCTGCCATATAAATTTAGAGAAGATCTGACGGAGCCTTTTGAAGAACGAGGTGGGGATATAGATAGGAATGGTCTGGAAAAGGTATAAGAATCGAGGGAGAACATCCATCTTCAAGACATTCACCCTACCCAGCCAGGAGAGCTGTTTAGAGGCATATGTGGTCAGATCCGCTTGAGTTCTGGTAAGTAAAGGGGTGAAGTTGCTGGAGAATAGTTGGGATGAGACTGTTGGAATATGGATTCCTAGATAGCGGATAGATGTGGAGCTTGTCTTAAAAGGGAAGGAAGTCGTAAGCTGTTGTAGAACCGCTGTTGGGAGTGAAATGTTGAGGATTTCTGACTTATTTAGATTAACTTTAAAATTACTAACCTCTCCATACCTCTGAAACTCCTGCATAATGGAGGGTAGAGAAATTTGTGGTTGGGTTACAAATATGAGTAGATCATCAGCAAATAGGGCAATTTTAGTGTGTAGTGGGCCTACTCTAACGCCATGTATGGCCGGATTGTTTCTAAGGGCAATGGCTAGGTGTTCCATGACAATTACATAAAGAATGGGGGACAAGGGGCACCCCTGCCGCGTTCCGTTGTGTATAGTAAACTTAGGGGATAGGGAGCCGTTTAGTCTAATCCTAGCGGAAGGAGATGTGTAGAGGGACATTATTCTGGAGATCATGTTTTGGCCTAGACCTAGTTGTTGTAATGATAAGCGGAGAAATTGCCAGTCGACACGGTCGAAGGCTTTTTCCGCATCGACTGTGAGAAGGCACAATGGGATATTGTGGGCCCGAGCATAATCAGCAATGAGGAGTGTTTTTAGGGTGTTGTCACGCGCCTCCCTTCCACTCACAAAGCCAACCTGATCTAGGTGTATTAAACGGGGTAACAATGGTTGCAACCTATTAGCTAAAATTTTTGCGTACACCTTTAGATCTACTCCTATTAGCGAAATAGGTCGGTAATTAGCGCAAACATTCAGGTCTTTGTCTGGTTTGGGGATGAGGGTAATATGTGCCTCTAAGGTTTGTGGTGGGAACACTGATCGTTCAGAGATGGAGTTAAATACTTTTGTCAAGAAGGGAGTAAGAAGGGTAGCAAATTGTTTATAGAATTTCGGAGTAAAGCCATCAGGACCCGGGCTTTTACCAGATGGGGTAGAAGTAATGGCGCGGGCAACCTCGTCTTCCGAAATCGGGGCCTCAAGGTCCTCTATCGTCTCGCCATCTAGAGTGGGTAATGCAGTTTGCTCGATGTATAAGGCTTGTGTTTCCGCTGTAGTGAGGGGAGGATCAGTGGAGCTCGCTGCAGGTATATTATATAGGGATTGATAAAAGTCCCGGAACACCTGTCCCATCTCGGAAGGTGATGAGACAGTTTTCCCAGAGCTGTCCCGTATATGAGGTATAAAGGAGTTAGGTTGTTTGGTGTGGAGGGTGCGAGCCAGGGATCTACCACATTTATCTCTAAATTTATATTGATGAAAAGCTAGTTTGTTCGCAAACGTGCGGGCTGATGCCTCATATAACTCTCTAAGCTGGGTGCGAGCAGAAGAAACCTCCGTAAGCAGTTCAACCGTCGGGGAGCGTTTATGAGTAGTTTCTAGTGTCCTTAGCTTATGTACTGCCGTAACTATCGCAGTTGAACGTTCTTTTTTCATGCGAGCCCCCATCTGAATAAACCTACCCCGTAATACCGCCTTCAATGCTTCCCATTTCATGGGTGGTGAGGTGTCATCAGATGTGTGATCTGTGAAAAAGTTTGATATCGTCTCTGCTATCTGTGTTTCAAACCCTGGTTCAGTCAAGAGAGAGTCATTTAACCTCCATGTCCATTCTTTTATTGGTGTAGAGGGGATTGTAAGCGTCAGGAATATGGGTGAGTGGTCGGACCAAACCATAGGGTCTATTTCACAATTGGGGGACCAATCTAAGCAGCCGTGCTCGACTAAAAAATAATCTATACGACTGTATGATTGGTGGATGTTGGAGAAGTGTGTGTAGTTTCGTGAGTCCGGGTACAGTATTCGCCATACGTCTATGAGATGCATATTGTAGATGGTACGTTTTAGGGCCCGTATTTTTGGAAAGGATATAGACGAACGGGATGTCGATGAATCCAAAAGTGGATCCAGGGGAGTATTGAAGTCCCCTCCGAGTATGAGCTTGCCCTCCGTGAAACCCGCCAAAATCTTTAGGTATTGCAAGGCTGATGGGACTTGGTGTGTGTTAGGCAAGTATACGTTGGCAATTGTAAATTTAGTCCCCCATAATAAAATTTTTACAAAGACATACCTGCCTTGGGGGTCCGTCACCTGATCAAGCAGCTCAATAGGGAGTGTTTTATGAAACGCAATAGATACTCCTTTAGATTTTTGTGTCGGGTTGGTACTGTGTATCCATCTATTGAAATATCTATTGGAGCAGGAAGGAGTGGAGTCAGAATGGAAGTGGGTCTCCTGCAGCAAGAGTATGCTGACCTGTCTTTTGTGCATCTGATATAGAATTTGCCCACGTTTCGACGCTATGTTAAGTCCGTTTACATTATACGAACAAAGTTTCAGGTGTGGGCGCAAAGTCACCGTGTGAGCCATGCTGGAGTGCCAAAAGCTGTAAAAGGGAGAAAGTATTAAGATATGGAGGAAAGGTATAGGGAGCAGGAAAGAAAAAGAAAGAAGAGATGAAGAAAAAGATAAACAGACAAAGGAGGGGAAGAGAGGGAGGGGAGGAAGAAAAATGAAAGGAGCGTGAGGATAATGGAAGAAATACGATATAAATGAAAAGACACCTAAAAAGATGTGTCTGGAAAACTAATGTGTCCGCGAACGCAGAACACTGCGTGAAAATTCACGTTTTAGGCACAAACCGTGCCTGTCCTATTGTGGGGGGAAAAGTCGAGATGAATGGGTCTGAGCCGTGTTCCCGACAGCATATCAGGCATGCAAGTAGTATGTGTGGCACACTTGATATTTAAAACGAGTGTGGGGCATAAGGCAGCTTAACCACAACAAATGATAACAATCAACCAAGTGTGTGCATTGGATTTAAATAAGTAACCCTGAGGTATACATAAAACTATTGCATTGTCTCATGTATATAAAGAAAGTTATTGCGCCAAGACAATTGGGTGGGTATATGGAGGGCAGGGAGAGTGGGGGATCCCTCCATGGGGGCAATCCTCTGCTCCATGTGTAACGTCCTTTAAACCCTATATTCTCTGTAGCAGAGACCGAGTAAAACCGGGTACCAAACCCCCCTCCGAGGAAGGTATCCCCCCACTCCCGCCACGCCTCCCCCACTGCATATATCATCATGGGAAGGTGAGAGGAATCAATCTGAGACAATGCAAAACATCTTTAGAAAAACGTCAGATAAAAAGGAAAAAAGAAAAACACAAAAACATAGCATTGGTAGACATTCGCATTACCTGACGCTCTTCATAATGAGAGGCATAAGATTGACTCCAATCTATGTTCTCACCCGAACCCCAGCCAAATTGTAAATTGGCAAAGAGCAGGGAAAGAACCAGTGGAGACAGAACAAGCCATCAGTCTCTAATTAACTGTTGAGTTAATCTTCTGGGGAAGTAGGTCTTCTTATCCCTGGGCCAGAGGAAACTGATCTGGACCTAGGACGTCTGCGGCGCTGTGGAAGTGGACCAAGTCCCACCTGGCCTGATCTATCCTCTGGAGGGTCTAACCAGTTCAAAACTTCCACTGGATCTTGTTCGATAAAGAGGAAAAAGTCGGGCAGTTGGTCTGGATCAGAGAGCGTAAACCTGTTGCCGCCCCGTGTCACCTTGATGCTGAAGGGGTGACCCCATGTATAGGTAGCTCCAGCTTGCCGTATAAGGTCAAGTAGAGGGCGCACCACTCTACGCATATACAGCGTATTGCGAGATAAGTCAGGGTATAGGTGAATAGGGGCACCAAAGAAGTCAACAGGACCCAAGTTCCATGCCTTTCGCATGATCTCTTCTTTTAAAGTGTAATAGTGGACCCGACATAGAACATCGCGGGGGCGACCATCTCGGGCCCCCCCTGGTCCTCCTACTCTGTGAACACGATCCAGTTCAATTGGTGATGTTGCCTCTCTTCCCAGTGCTTTATTGAGGATAGTTATGACAGTGGGTTTCAATTCTGCTCCAGATGTTGCCTCCGGTATGCCTTGCAGTCTAATGTTATTTCTGCGACTGCGATTTTCGCTGTCTTCTATGCGGAGTTGCTGGTGACGTATGCGCCTAAGATGTGTCGCGGATGAGGATTCAAGGGCTGTTATACGTGCCTCGTGGTCATCCTGAGCCGTGGTTAAGACCGATACTGCTTCCTCGTTAGCTGTGACTTGTTGCCTCAGGGCGTTCAGCTCCACGTGGAGGGAATCTTCCATTTTGCTTGCCCAGGATTCGAAATCCATTCTGAAGGCAGAGAGGAGGGCAGCAGCTTCCGATCTAATGGGTTCTCCTGATAGGGGATGCGTAGCAGACTGGGATTCCCCGGTGCCTGTGTCGGACGATGAGACTGACCTTGTGGAGGAGGCTGAGGGCTCTCCCGTAGAATTCTGAAGTCTCTCATTATTGTCCTCTGCCGTGTGAGCTGCTGCTGAGGCAGGAGGCTTGGTCTTCCCCGGGTTGCGGCCGGGTGCCATCTTGTCTTTGGGAGTTCGGGGATCAATCGGCGTAGTTCTAAGTAGATACCTCTGTATGGTGCCTTGTTGGGGGTCGGTAAGCTCCGTGGAGTGTGAGCTAGCTGCCGCCATGTATTATGTGGGTGTGCTATGCTATGTAAATAGCCTGTAGCTGTCGGGATAGCACGGGACTCAAGGGTGCGGGTCTTCAGCCATCCATAGTTAGTCTCTCTCCATCAAAACCTATCTTCCACGGAGATGAGGGGGACTGGGGAGGGCGACCAGGCCTGCGGGAGCAGCGGTGTCACCCTATTAACATGGGCGCAAGGCTGGGACACCGTATGGGTTCAAGGGGGAGAGCACCGTCCAGCCAGGGCACAGTTTCTGATAGTGCGGGCCCGTCTTGTAAGCTAGGCCGCAAGATGGTAAGATGGCGGCCGTCACTGGAAGTCTCTAGTGTTACCGGGGTCAGCGATGGGTCTGAGCTGGCTATAAACTTGTCAGATATGCCCAGGGGGGGCCACTTTAAGTGAGGGTGAATTATATGACCCCCTTACCTCCGGTCGTGGCGCCAAGATGCGGTGATGCTGGGGGCCTCACAGGCCTCGGGCCTGCCGCAAGCATCCAGTGCCTGCTTTCTCTGCCTTGTCTGGTGTCCCCTCCGCTCCGGATACAGCCCTCCCGGCCCCAGGGCCCCCGATCGCCCTCCGCGGCACCCGAGACCGGGGATTCTGTGTGTCTCGTAGGCCGCAAGATGGCGGCCGGCGTCTGTGGAGTGAGGCCGGCCGCGGCCCGAAAACAAGCAATCCGTCAGCCAATCTACTTAAATATTCTCAGGGAAGGACTCCTCCAGTGCCCAGTGGCTACCAGGTAGGCTTTGGGGCAGCTTTTGATGTCTGTGGAGGCCGGATGGCTGTAGATTGTAGAAGGCCGGCCGCGGCCTGAAAACAAAGTAGTCCGCCGGCTAATCTGCTCCAATGTCCTCAGTAAAAGGCTCTCCTAGTGCCCAGTGGTTATTAGATAGGCTTTGGGGCAGCTTTTGATGTCTGTGGAGGCCGGATGGCTGTAGATTGTAGAAGGCCGGCCGCGGCCTGAAAACAAAGTAGTCCGCCGGCTAATCGGACATAGTACTTTGTTAAAGTGTCTTTTTTTTTCTTTTACAGACCAACACTTAAGCTGCCAGTAGAGTTTCAGAAACGTTACATGAAGAATAGCAGGTGAGCTCAACGGTGTTCATGTCCCCATACAATGCTGAGAACAATGTCACACAAGCAACCATGTTAGCAATCCTGTTGTTGGAAAGTTTTTGCTAGGAAGCCACTTACCATCTCCCATTGTTTTGCTGACCGGACTATCCGCTAGTAAGCGAGATTTTACAACATTGCAGGCCAGCAAGGGAGTGACACCCATTGAGGGATGTGGCTGCTACATCTTGGCGATTTTTTTTTTTTTTTTCAAATTTCCTTTTTTAGGATCGAGGAGCCAGTGTGCACATTTAAAGTGACAATAAACGATATCCTTATTCTCCAAATATAGTCAATACACATCCAGTACCTAATAGCCCTGTATTCTATTTTTCATGAAATTTTTGTTAGTGTTTTTTTTTTTGCCTCCTTGTAACGTCCTCTCGTGAGCTCTACTCTATGCACACTACACATCACATAGTTCATAGTCCATCTCAGGAGTGAACAACAGAGGCTGGCTACGTTCCTACATGAATTGGGACCATGTGGAATGAATGTAGCCACCCTTTAGCACAGGGGTGCCCAACCTTTTGAAGAGCGAGGACCACCTAAGTGACTTGGTAACCAGTCGCGGGCCACAATGAGCCGAGCAAGCGGATGACAGGTCAGTGTCCACTCTGCATATGCAGAGCGGACACGGACACGGCCTACTGTACTTTATGGGCCCTCTGATCCATTCCGTTTTTTTTTTTTTTTTGCAGATCAGAGTGGAGGTAGGTGGGTGTAAACAGACATAAGTCCATTTACATCTGCCACTCCATAGAGGTGAATATAGGGTCTGATTGGGTCAGACCGATCGTGTGAAAGGGGCCTAAGGCTGCTTTTACACTGATGCACTGTTTTACCCACATCGCGGGTGTAGCGCAGTGCACCTGCGGCTTTCCTGCAGGTTAGCTGCGCTTTGCCATAGACTTCTATTATATCCTTAGTAATTAAAAATTACTGTGCTGTCCCAAATACTCTGATATAAAATGTGATTTATAATATAATTGAAATATTTATAGAAAGAAAGCAGTGACTTACTGCAAGATACACACATCAATCAACAATTTCCAACGTCAAGTTGCGCTATATTTCCATAAAGTGAATCCGTGCTGTGAATTGAAATACTTCAACCTTTCTAAAGTGATTATTATAAATAAAATTGCTCAAATTGCAAATTGTAAACAGTCCACTCTTATTGCTAGTAGATCTCCACTGTGAAACACACAATGCACCCGGGAATGGTGATGAGAGAAAAGATCTGCCTTCCACCTCCACACACACTGCCGCTTACCGACTCCTGTTGATCTCTTATTATAGAAGATCGCAAGCGCTTCTAGCTTATTACCCAGCCCGGGCCTTTTATTGTTTACACCGCCAAGATCCCAGCGTCTTCACAGGAATTGTGGCCCTTACAGGTATGTTTTGCTTCTCATAAAAGAGTGATAGAAGCTGGCAGGAATGGTAGAGGGTCACTGCAGGGGCCTTTTCACACACAAAGCAACTATGGAGAATCCCTATCCCATCGTTGTCTTCATTGATGAGCTGCAGCTCCGTCTGAACAATATGAAGAAGCTTTCCACAGTTGCTTCTATTACTCTTTTATGGGAAACATCCAGCAAAACATACCTGTAAAGGCCACAATTCCTGTGAAGACGCTGGGATCTTGGCGGTGTATAGAATAAAAGGCCTGGGCTGGGTAATAAGCCAGAAGCGCTTGCGACCATCTATAATAAGAGATCAACAGGAGTCGGTAAGCGGCAGTGTGTGTGGAGGTGGAAGGCAGATCTTTTCTCTCATCACCATTCCCGGGTGCATTGTGTGTTGTTTCGCAGTGGAGATCTATTATATCCTGCAGGTGTAGAGTGCACTTTCTGAAAGCGCACCAAACCCGCAGGTAATAACAGAAGTCTATGGCTCAGTGCAGGTAACTGGCAGGTGCACTGCACTGCACCTGTGGACCAGCAGCCCAGTAACCACTGCAGAACACATATGCACTGTGATTTAAGTAAAAAACTTACCTTTTAACAACAGTCTTCCATTCATGTATCGCCAGCTGTTGCTGTCCAAGGCAGAGTGCATTTAGTATCACTCCGTCTGTGACAGGACCGGGCGCTATACAGGAAGCATCGGGTTATGCAGCTCTGCTCTGCAGCCTTTTGCTTCGTCTACTGCCAGCTTTGTTCACAACACTGATGCCCTGGGATGGCGGGTTGGCAACTCGCAATCTGGACTTGCCAACCAGCCATCCCAGTGCAGGAGGTCGCAGGCCACATCAGAGGGCTCCGCGGGGCACATGTAGACCCCGGGCTACTAGTTGTTCACACACTGAAAAGCATTCTAATGTGAAACAAACTCATGTGAAAAATTCAAGTGAAAAAATTCCGTGAAAGTAACTTAAGATAAAGTTATATGATACAAATTAATATATAAAAAATTATGACCACACACTAGAAAGTATTCTATTGTAAAACAAACTCATGTGAAAACATTTTTGAACATTCTTGTGAAAAAAGATTACTTAAAATCCTTTAGGTAATTCACCCTATTTCCAAGGAACTCTTTGTGAACATAAATCTCGTGCCCCTAGCCACAATGTTGCTAAAGGAATTTCAATCCGCAACAATGTAGCAACCACTCTAAATATCCAGTTCGTGCTAAAAAGAGATTTAACAGTGAAAGCTTCTCCTCCCTGGATATCTAATATATAGGAATATTAATCAGTCCTTTATAGAAATATATTAGGTTGGTGTTAACACAAATCTTCTTTTGGGACAAAAACACACCGATGATCCTCCTTCTCACAGGTATAGTAGAAAAAGCAGCTTACCGGATCAGACGGATCCCAGGTTAATGAGATCAGATGGGCATGTTGCATTAGCCTGCCGGCTTCTTGGATTATCACCTGGGTGTCGATCCCGGTTTCGCTCTTATCCACTTTACCAGATCTGCTCTTACTGGTGCAATATATCCGATTTCCACAAGATTTTAGCTCTTTTATTCATCCATAGAAAACAGATACCTCAGTGGGAACAAAGCGGAAGGGGCTCCATAGTGCAGATGTGTATTATAGATTTATTAAAAACTTGGGAGTTGTTGATTTGCGGTTCCTGATGTGCTGTGTATCGTTGCTGTGATTATTTGCAGTGAAAAAAATTTTTGAAGTGACTGTAAAAAGTTTTTAATAAATCTATAATACACATCTGCACTATGGAGCCCCTTCCTCTTTGTTCCCACTGAGGTATCTGTTTTCTATGGATGAATAAAAGAGCTAAAATCTTGTGGAAATCGGATATATTGCACCGGTAAGAGCAGATCTGGTAAAGTGGATAAGAGCGAAGTGGATGAGGAAACCGGGATCGACACCCAGGTGATAATCCAAGAAGCCGGCAGGCTAATGCAACATGCCCATCTGATCTCATTAACCTGGGATCCGTCTGATCCGGTAAGCTGCTTTTTCTACTATACCTGTGAGAAGGAGGATCATCGGTGTGTTTTTGTCCCAAAAGAAGATTTGTGTTAACACTAACCTAATATATTTCTATAAAGGACTGATTAATATTCCTATATATTAGATATCCAGGGAGGAGAAGCTTTCACTGGTAAATCTCTTTTTAGCACGAACTGGATATTTAGAGTGGTTGCTACATTGTTGCGGATTGAAATTCCTTTAGCAACATTGTGGCTAGGGGCATGAGATTTATGTTCACAAAGAGTTCCTTGGAAATAGGGTGAATTACCTAAAGGATTTTAAGTAATCTTTTTTCACAAGAATTTTCAAACATTTTTTCACATGAGTTTGTTTTACAATAGAATACTTTCTAGTGTGTGGTCATAACAATTTTTTATATATTAATTTGTATCATATAACTTTATCTTAAGTTACTTTCACGGAATTTTTTCACTTGAATTTTTAACATGAGTTTGTTTCACATTAGAATGCTTTTTCAGTGTGTGGTCATAATTATTTTATTCTAATAAGAGTCAGAACTATTAGGATCACCTATGTTATATATTATACACTGATTTATGATGCGCGCTTGTTACACTATATGCTAACTAATTTTTGGGTCTTTTGTATTTATTGACTAACACGGGCAGCAGCACGATTTTAATTTAATTTTGTATGGTTAGCGCAAAAATATTTTTCTTTTTATATACTAGTTGTGCACTCCTGCTCTAGCAGGAACTTGGCTCACAGCAGCTACAATTGAATTTTGGAGATTTGGAGGGGGCTGAGAACAATAGAAGGGGCTTTTGCATTATTGAAGTGGATGTAAACCGGGTTCATGAAATTTGACCCGAGCACCTACAATATCTCACAAAAGTAAGTGCACCCCTCACATCTTTGGAAATATTTTATTATATATTTTCATGTGACAACACTGAAGAAATGACACTTTGCTACAATGTAAAGTAGTGAGTGTACAGCAATGTAAATTTGCTGTCCCCTCAAAATAACTCAACACACAGCCATTAATGTCTAAACCACTGGCAACAAAAGTGAGTACACCCCTAAGTGAAAATGTCCAAATTGGGCCCAAAGTGTCAATATTTTGTGTGGCCACCATTATTTTCCAGCACTGCCTTAACCCTCTTGGGCATGGAGTTCACCAGAGCTTCACAGGTTGCCACTGGAATCCTCTTCCACTCCATGACGACATCACGAAGCTGGTGGATGTTGGAGACCTTGCGCTCCTCCACTTTCCGTTTGAGGATGCCCCGCAGATGCTCAATAGGGTTTAGGTCTGGAGACATGCTTGGCCAGTCCATCACCTTTACCCTCAGCTTCTTTAGCAGGGCAGTGGTCGCCTTGGAGGTGTGTTTGGGGTCGTTATCATGTTGGAATACTGCCCTGCGGCCCAGTCTCTGAAGGGAGGGGATCATGTCTGCTTCAATATGTCACAGTACATGTTGGCATTCATGGTTCCCTCAATTAACTGTAGCTCCCCAGTGCCGGCAATACTCATACAGCCCCAGACCATGACACTCCCACCACCATGCTTGAATGTAGGCAAGACACACTTGTCTTTGTACTCCTCACCTGGTTGCGCCACACGCGCTTGACACCATTTGAACCAAATAAGTTTATCTTGGTCTCATTAGACCACAAGACATGGTTCCAGTAATCCATGTCCTTAGTCTGCTTGTCTTCAGCAAACTGTAGGCTTCCTTGTACATCATCTTTAGAAGAGGCTTCCTTCTGGGACGACAGCCATGCAGACCAATTTGATGCAGTGTGCGATGTATGTTTTGAGCACTGACAGGCTGACCCCCACCCCATCAACCTCTAAAGGAATGCTGGCAGCACTCATACGTCTATTTCCCAAAGACAACCTCTGGATATGACATTGAGCACGTGCACTTAATTTCTTTGGTCAACCATGGCGAGGCCTGTTCTGAGTGGAACCTGTTCTGTTAAACCGCTGTATGGTCTTGACCACCGTGCTGCACCTCTGTTTCAGGGTCTTGGCAATCTTCTTATAGCCTAGGCCATCTTTATATAGAGCAACAATTCTTTTTTTCAGATGCTCAGAGAGTTCTTTGCCATGAGGTGCATTTGTTGAACTTCCAGTAACCAGTATGAGAGACTGAGACCTCGTAACACTAAAGAGTCACATACCGGGGAGGGAAAATGGCTAATTGGACCCAATTTAGACATTTTCACTTAGGGATGTACTCACTTTTGTTGCCAGCGGTTTAGACATTAATGGCTGTGTGTTGAGTTATTTTGAGGGGACAGCAAATTTACACTGTTTTATACAAGCTGTACACTCACTACTTTACATTGTAGCAAAGTGTCATTTCTTCAGTATTGTCAAATGAAAAGGTATAATACAATATTTCCAAAAATGTCAGGGGTGTACTCACTTTTGTGAGATACTGTATATCTGCAGTGTTTTCTTATCTCTCCTCAAAGCACTATGTCCCGTAGCTGTCTCCTGCTCCGTTTTCTGTTATCAGCATTATAACTTCTGATAAAAAAGGGGCAGGAGTTTTGTGTAGGGGAGGATGCTATAAATAGATTGGCAGCAAGCTGAACTATTTAAGGAATAGTTCTGAAAGTCTCTACCTATGAGGAGAGGGGGTGTGTGCCTTTCCTCCAATCAGCTATCTTGGCTGTATGCCCAGGCTTTACTGCAGTGCTGAACAGGAAGAGAAAATCTCCTAACAAGATCTGAACTTTCTAAAGAATAAATAAACCTGAAGGCAGCAGATATACATGTAAAACTTATGTAGGGAGATTTGTTTCATCTCTGGTTATTATCTGAGGATGTTCACTTCACTGGCTATATGTGGGGGTTAACATCCACTTTAAATATAATTATTTTGTAAACCAAAGTTTTTAGTATCACCTTTTTATTTTTTTATTTATTTTTTATTACCAGACAGAGAGGTAACATACACAGATCATATCAGCACATGCATTTTCAATAGAAATACAGTATAGAAATAACCTTAGTGTCAATTTAAACAGTTAGGGAAGATGTACTTCCAGCGACAACACTAGACAGGGTTTTTCAAATTTAGGTGCTGGCTGTATTTTTAATAAAATTATTTTTACTTATAAATTTAAAGTTCAGCAATAAAAAAGCCTATTACAAATATCTTACTCTTGTTGCCTCTCATCGCAAACAACATCAGCAGAACGGAAGCATTGTACACCTAAAAGTTTGGATACAAAAAAATACAGGAGACAGGAAACAAATGTTGGCGTGGGCTAGGAAGTCGGAACATAAAATGGACAAAGTCACAGAATCAAAGCCACCTTGAAGTGGACTTATGCCTCCCCTCCTTTTACAGCCAAAGAAGCTGCCATCTTGGCCTCTGTTTGATCTGCTGTTGTCATGGTGCTGCACATGTGATCAGTTATGACACCAGCCATTTGATGGCTTGACCGTTCGGTTGAAAGCAACTGTGATGGTTATCATTCATGGCATTTACTTCAACTCTGGAACAACGAAGGTAGATGGTAGTCACTGGCCCCAAACTAAAATGATGTGAGTGATCTGTATGATCATTAGTGAGATTATGAAGATGTAACAATTTGAGTCTTCTAGTCTCCCAGAGATGGAGAAGGGTATTTCCTCCAGGTTAACCAATTAAAAATACATAAATTAAAAAAATAATAAAAAAAATATATCCTATCTATAGAGAGAATTTTTTTTTGGTGGCATAGAGATTTCTCAGAAGGCTTTCAACATGGGAATCTGTTCCAATACCCCCAAAAGACAAACTAGGATTACAAATGTTGGGAAGGCCCAGGAACATTTCAAGGAAGCTAGTTATTTCTGATCCACATCTAGCTGTAATGATTAGGTTATCTTCATATAATTTTTCTAAGATTTTTTTTGTTGTTGTTCAATTCAAAACGAAGGTATTGATCGTTGGTGAAATTGGAGACAGTACACCTATAAACTGAACCTGTTCTTTGTTCATGGAGGGCAAAGCTGTGGCTTCACTTCATAGCATCACATCTTTGCCTTCCCTTTGCTCTTCTGCTGCTGGAGGTAAGCACTGTGTAAGCTCTGACTTGCTCTTTTCAGAGCTTAGACTAGGTTAAGGACGGTTTCCCTGCCCCATGAGATAGGGCTTGGCCATTAAGCACCAGCACTTTCACATGAGAGGAAGGGGAATAAACTAAAATAAAAAAAATAAAAAATAAAAATAGGCTTAAGCCCGCTGTCGGCTGAAAATGGGTCACAGGAGAGCAAAACTATTTGCACCGATGTAATCAACAAGAGAAGTACAACCAAACAGGCTTTGGCTGTATTTCTCCTTTAATAAATCTATCACACGACCTGTCTCTCTGCTCCTGTTTGGCATTACTTGCAAAAATTGATAAATGTTCCCATTTATGTTGTGAACTCACCCTCCAAGGCCCAGGCAGGCTCTTCCTCAGCCCAGGCTTTAAATCCAGGCTCTTTCTCCCTGAAGCTGGAAGGTCCTTCAGGCACCCTCTTTCTTAGTGCAGAGGGCCTCCACAACCCCCCTCTCATAGTCCAGGGCCTGCAGACACATGCTGTCCTAGTCCAGGGCCCCTAGACACCCCCTCTCCTAATTTGGGATCTCCAGGCAAGCCTTCACCTAGTCCGGTGTCCTCCTTGTACCCCCCCACCCCCCCATCCAGGAGCCTTTGCCACACCAACCATCATTTCCTAGTCAATGGCCTTCTCTGCACTCCTCTCCCAGTCCAATGCATCCTTTACAGCCCACCCCAACTTAAAAGCCTCCTCTGCACCCTGCTCTCCGAATCCAGGTCCTTTATCAACCCCACTTTTCAAGTCCAGGGCCTCCGGTGTACTCCCATCCTAGTCCAGGGTTTCCTCTGCATCCCCTAGTCCAGGGCCTCCTCTGCATCCCCTAGTTCAGGGCCTCCTCTGCATCCCCTAGTCCAGGGCCTCCTCTGTATCCCCTAGTCCAGGGCCTCCTCTGCATCCCCTAGTCCAGGGCCTCCTCTGCATCCCCTAGTCCAGGGCCTCCTCTGCATCCCCTAGTCCAGGGCCTCCTCTGCATCCCCTAGTCCAGGGCCTCCTCTGCATCCCCTAGTCCAGGGCCTCCTCTGCATCCCCTAGTCCAGGGCCTCCTCTGCATCCCCTAGTCCAGGGCCTCCTCTGCATCCCCTAGTCCAGGGTCTCCTCTGCATCCCCTAGTCCAGGGCCTCCTCTGCATCCCCTAGTCCAGGGCCTCCTCTGCATCCCCTAGTCCAGGGCCTCCTCTGCATCCCCTAGTCCAGGGCCTCCTCTGCATCCCCTAGTCCAGGGCCTCCTCTGCATCCCCTAGTCCAGGGCCTCCTCTGCATCCCCTAGTCCAGGGCCTCCTCTGCATCCCCTAGTCCAGGGCCTCCTCTGCATCCCCTAGTCCAGGGCCTCCTCTGCATCCCCTAGTCCAGGGCCTCCTCTGCATCCCCTAGTCCAGGGCCTCCTCTGCATCCCCTAGTCCCGGGCCTCCTCTGCATCCCCTAGTCCCGGGCCTCCTCTGCATCCCCTAGTCCCGGGCCTCCTCTGCATCCCCTAGTCCCGGGCCTCCTCTGCATCCCCTAGTCCCGGGCCTCCTCTGCATCCCCTAGTCCCGGGCCTCCTCTGCATCCCCTAGTCCCGGGCCTCCTCTGCATCCCCTAGTCCCGGGCCTCCTCTGCATCCCCTAGTCCCGGGCCTCCTCTGCATCCCCTAGTCCCGGGCCTCCTCTGCATCCCCTAGTCCCGGGCCTCCTCTGCATCCCCTAGTCCCGGGCCTCCTCTGCATCCCCTAGTCCCGGGCCTCCTCTGCATCCCCTAGTCCCGGGCCTCCTCTGCATCCCCTAGTCCCGGGCCTCCTCTGCATCCCCTAGTCCAGGGCCTCCTCTGCATCCCCTAGTCCAGGGCCTCCTCTGCATCCCCTAGTCCAGGGCCTCCTCTGCATCCCCTAGTCCAGGGCCTCCTCTGCATCCCCTAGTCCAGGGCCTCCTCTGCATCCCCTAGTCCAGGGCCTCCTCTGCATCCCCTAGTCCAGGGCCTCCTCTGCATCCCCTAGTCCAGGGCCTCCTCTGCATCCCCTAGTCCAGGGCCTCCTCTGCACCCCCCAGTCAAAGGCCTCCTGTGTACTTCCCTCCCAGTCCAGGGCCTCCTCTGAACCCCCCCCCCCAGTCCAGGGCCTCCTCTGAACCCCCCCCCAGTCCAGGGCCTCCTCTGAACCCCCCCCCCAGTCCAGGGCCTCCTCTGAACCCCCCCCCCCAGTCCAGGGCCTCCTCTGAACCCCCCCCCCCCAGTCCAGGGCCTCCTCTGAACCCCCCCCCCAGTCCAGGGCCTCCTCTGAACCCCCCCCCCAGTCCAGGGCCTCCTCTGAACCCCCCCCCCCCAGTCCAGGGCCTCCTCTGAACCCCCCCCCCCCAGTCCAGGGCCTCCTCTGAACCCCCCCAGTCCAGGGCCTCCTCTGAACCCCCCCAGTCCAGGGCCTCCTCTGAACCCCCCCAGTCCAGGGCCTCCTCTGAACCCCCCCAGTCCAGGGCCTCCTCTGAACCCCCCCAGTCCAGGGCCTCCTCTGAACCCCCCCCCCCCAGTCCAGGGCCTCCTCTGAACCCCCCCCCCCCCCCAGTCCAGGGCCTCCTCTGAACCCCCCCCCCCAGTCCAGGGCCTCCTCTGAACCCCCCCCTCCCCAGTCCAGGGCCTCCTCTGAACCCCCCCCTCCCCAGTCCAGGGCCTCCTCTGAACCCCCCCCTCCCCAGTCCAGGGCCTCCTCTGAACCCCCCCCCCCTCCCCAGTCCAGGGCCTCCTCTGAAACCCCCCCCCCCAGTCCTGGGCCTCCTCTGAACCCCCCCCCCCCCCAGTCCAGGGCCTCCTCTGAACCCCCCCCCCAGTCCATTCATTTCTTTCTTCCCAGCAGATGAACTGAATGGTGGGGGCGTGAAAGAAAAGTGAGCGTATACTGCTGGGCAGAAGGCAATATGTCCTTGTTCACTTGGGGGTATCTAAGCATGCATCCATCTGAAGGGTCATGTTTGCCCACATAGGATGCACAGTTGTTCTGTGCATCTACAAGCAGGCAGTTCCATCCGTGTCTATTGGGACACAGCGGCTTACAGACACAGCCGCTGGTCTGCATTCAAGGACAAGCATCTACAGGTGCATGGCTGTCAACCAGCTAGAACCAGAGCCTGTGTTTGTGCAGCTGTTGTGTCCCAATCAACATGAATGGGACTGCCTGCTTGCAGATGCACAAAACACCTGTGCATTTCATGCGGGCAAATACAGCCCTTCGCAGGGATGTATGCTTAAGCTGCCCATACATATATTTAAATTCGGGCAGTCCCTGCTGAACTGGGATACATGTGTGGCCACTGCGGTTGAATAGGAGTCAATCTACTGATCAATTTCTGTTCAGCCTCCTTGTTGAATAAAATACTATCGATCAGCATTGCAGGCAATAGACTGCGGCACTGATCTGTGCATTCTGACAGAGGGGGAGTCTCCCCGCTTTCATAATACAGTAACGCAGTGGGGAGGATTCCCCCATCCACATCAAATGTGTGGGTGGGGGAATTGGTTCAGTTTCTTTTTTTTTTTTTTTTTTTTTTTTTTTGTTAAGCCTTCCTGCTGAAAGAATTGAACCATGTATGGCCAGCTTTAGATATGCCCATGTGAACAAGGCCCTAAACTAACCTGCTGCTTTTGGCTTCCACCGGCAAAGCACAATCTTGGTGTAAAAACTGGAATTTTTTATTTTACAAGCTCAGCAAGGTGCACATCAACTTTTTATTTAAATTGGTTGTAAACCTCAAACATGAAATATGAACAAAGCATATCCCTCTAAAGTGTGTATGTGTCCCAGTTAAGAGCACTAAATGTCATTTCTGTCTGATCCTCATTCCTCTGCTACCAACATGAATAACTTTGTTTTCCTGACACCAAGAGAAAAAAGGTGACAGGGGAGGGACCTCTGATTGACAGCCTCAGCTCTGTTCCTGTGTGAAGGGGGGGGGTCCCTTTCCTCCCCTCCAATCAGTTATCAAAACCCTCCTCACAGAGCTTTGTAGAATGTAATGTCAGCTCTCCGCCCCCTTTCTCAGACAAGCTTTAAAATTCTGGACTTTGGCTGTAGAGGAGGGGGGGGGGGGGGTGCAGATAACCAGGTCCTACTTATGTAGGAGGATTTGTTTCATCTCTGTGTACCACCTGAGGCCAGTCACTTCACTGGGTATATGTATGAGTTTACATCCACTTTAAGTCCTCTTAAGCTCACAGTAATCTCACACAATGTGTTCAGTAATATCCAGCTAAACCCTACCTCTTTACATATAAATCATCAATAAAATATTCCTGTATGTTAATTGTGGTCGTGATTTATGTTTTATTTTTTTTATTTTTTTTTACAATTCCTACTATAATAAGACTGCTGTACGCAATGAAAAAAGGTGGAAAAACACTGCTGTAGGCAGATATATAAGACGCACTTAATTATGTTACATCTTTTTGTAATCATCCCTTATATACAATATAGGTTAATTTTGGTACATTGTTTTGGAGTATGGTATGCTGTTGACACTTGCTGTAGACAGGATGCCATAACTTCAATGCCAAGAACCTGTAGACACATTCTTGAACAATTATATGTAAAAAAAAAAAAGAAAAATGGCATTGTTTATTACTTCCTTACAGTGTCGTATTTGACATCAGGGTCATGCTCGGGGTCTTCATATAGGACCAAGATCAAAACCTTTTTTGTTCCTCCCAATCAGGATCACCAAAGAAGAGGGCTGTAAGGAAATGGCATGCATTCATTCTGTGTCTCGATAACTATACTGTCTTCCTGTCTTTTTGTAGATTGTGGGAGAAATACTTTGAGATTCAGTCCCGTGTTCCTGCTTCCAGGCCCTCCTTTATCCAGCAGCTGCAAACAACGGTATCCTTTTCCTGCTGCTTGACGTAAGATGGTCCTAGGAGAATAATGCACTGTTTGTAGTCAGATGTGGCTAACAGATGTACAATCCCGCTGACCAGTCTGTCACATTGTGAACGCACTCCGCACATAACACGTGATGGCGACTTTTATAGACCTGTTAAATCTGTCTTTGTTTGCATCTGCGGATATTAATTTATGGTAATATTTGCCTCTCTCTCTTCAGGCTCCCTAACTGCAGGTTAACAGCTGTAGCAGGCCTCGGCGTGACTGTGCATGTCAATACGTGTTGACGTTTGTCTTCAACAAAATGATTGCGATGGCTCTATTACATTTTTAATTGGCAATGTTCAGAGGGGATTTAAGCGATCTAGAACAATTACTAATACATAAAGGTAATCAGCCCCGGGAACAAGGAACAGTTTGCGCAGTGTTCAAGTTGAATAAATGGTATTTTATCAATAACGCTGAAGGGGGGATATGCTTGATGCGTGGCCAGCATGTTTAAGTTTGGAAGATCTGATTCTTTCATTAGCTGGGCTGCCAGTGATGATTACACAGGGAGACTGGAAGTAAGATACGTCCTTCAGGTATAGACTGCAATCACCTCCTTGTATCTGAGAAGTCTTGAAGCAGACAGTTTGAAGTAGCTGTAAACCCATACATGGTTAGATTTCTTGTTAGAAAATGATCATTTTAGAAATGTTTGTTCAGTTTTCTAATGTCGCGCACACACGAGCGGAATTTCCGTCTGAAAAATCTTGGATGGTTTTTCTGACGGAATTCCGCTCAAGCTTGCCTTGCATACACACAAAAGTTCATCAAGAACGCGGTGACGTACAACACTACGTCGAGCCGAGAAAATGAAGTTCAATGCTTCCGAGCATGTGTCGAATTGTTTCCGAGCATGCGTAGGAATTTTGCGCATCGGAATTGATACAGACGATCGGAATTTCCGATCAGAACTTTTTCCGACCGAAAAATTGAGAACATACTCTCAATCTTTTGCTGGCTGGAATTCGGCCAGCAAAAGTCCGATGGAGCAAGCTCTCATCGGACTTTTGCTGTTTCCGCGTGTGTATGGTGCATAACAGTTGATAACGCTACACTATTTTTTGACCATAGTGAGCCTAAAAAAAAAAAATCTAAGGAGAAGGGTGGAAAACTATTTTTAGTTTATCTAAAACAGGGGTCTCCAAACTTTTCAGAGGGCCACATTGTATATTTTACAAATGCATGCAGGCCAAAACATAGCCGTTTTATAAATGAATGAATAACATTTAAATAAATGATTAAACCGTACAAGGAACAAATTTAACATTGTATGTCCCCTCCCTTGCCGTCGGAAGTTTTCCCTCCCTTGCCGTCGGAAGTTTTCCCTCCCTTGCCGTCGGAAGTTTTCCCTCCCTTGCCGTCGGAAGTTTTCCCTCCCTTGCCGTCGGAGGCTCTCCCCCCTTGCCGTCGGAGGCTCTCCCCCCTTGCCGTCGGAGGCTCTCCCCCCTTGCCGTCGGAGGCTCTCCCCCCTTGCCGTCGGAGGCTCTCCCCCCTTGCCGTCGGAGGCTCTCCCCCCTTGCCGTCGGAAGCTCCCCCCCTGGCATTGAAGCTCCCCTTCACATCAGGAGTTCTCTCCCCCTGCGCCATCAGAGTTCACTTCTTTCCACCAGAGGACCCCTCTTCAAATCAGAGTCAACCCCCCTGCACATCACAGCCTCCCTTTTTACATCAGAGTTCCTTCCTGCACATTAGAGCCCCCCCCCTTCAAATCAGAGTCCCTTTTCATATCGGAGCCCCCTCTTTCACATCATAGTCCCCCTTACACATTAGGTTGCCTACTTCAACTTCACTTTACAGTCTTCTTATAACATCAGAGCCCCCTTTTCACTTCAGAACCCCCCATTACATCAGAGCCCATTCTTGCACATCAGAGCCCCCCAACCCCCCCCCCCCCCCCCACCTCTTTCACATACAAGGCAAGTTGCTGCATACCAGGTTCTTCTATCATACTGGATGTGGCCGCAGGCTGTAGTTTGGAGACTTCTAACAGTCAATGTATTTCAACAGTGAAATCTATCAAATGAAACATTACTAGATGCGGAGTTGTGCTCCTAGTTACCTGCCCATGCTGATTGACAATTCTGTTGTGTTATTAGCATGTAGACACATATGGGTTATTAGAATATGAGAGCAGTGACAGAAAAGAACTCCACTGACACCAACCACAGAAACACACATTTACTTCTGCACACTCCCAAAGATTTATGGGATATGTAGTTTATGGCACAGGAAGAGACAGGTGGAGCCACAAATGCCACAACATGTGTTTGAGGCGATCGATAACGTCACAGGCACTTTTAAAATATTTTTTTATTTGTAATTGCCTTGTTATCTGGGTGTAAAGAAATGCTATGAATTACGCATGGTGGACTTTGAACTTTAACTTTTTGATGGATATCTCGGAGGTCCTCTTTAAAGAAGATGCTAAGAAGATCCTTGAACTGAATGACACTTAAAGTGTTTGTAAACCCTTCCATATACCCAGTGAAGTGACTGGTCTTAGGTGATACACCAGAGATTAAACAAATCCTCCTACATATATTGTACCATTTTATCTGCAGTCTTCTCTCTACATCAGTTCAAAGTCCACAGTTTATAAAGCTTGTCTGAGCTGTCAAAAAAAAGGGGCAAAGAGCTGAAATGACACTCTGCAGAGCTCAGTGAGGAGAGCTCCGAGAGCTGATTGGAGGGAAGGGGCATATCCCCTCCACACCGTACAAATAGCTGAGGCTGTCAATCAGCTGGAGGTACCTCCCCTGTCACCTTTTTTTTTTTTTTTTTTTTCTTGGTGTCAGGAAAACTTGTCAGCAGTGATTCATGCTAACAGAGGAACAAAGCAGCAGACAGAAAACAGAAATGAAACATAGTGTAAGCACACACTATAGAGGGATATGCTTTGTTCATATTTCATATCTGAGGTTTACAACCTCTTTAAATCCTGTCCTGAAGTTTTAATACTTCTCCACTCTTTTCACAAAAATTGAAGTATTCTGTTTACTTGCTGCTCCGTATTCAAATGTAGCATTGAATGAACAGATCTGAGACTGTATAACCAGATAGACTATGGTGAGGTGGACTAAAAGGTACCAAAAAAAAAAACAAAACCCAATGCTAATTTAATGCGTAGCCAAGTGAGCATTCTAGATCAGATGTTTTATTTCCATCTTGTATGTCGAAAATTAAAAGGGAAAATTCCTAATTTCAGGGTAGTAAGCAGAGCCATACAAATCATTCCTTTTATGCAGCCAAAACTTTTTCGTTGTGGATAACATAGGGAAGGGTTAAAATCACTTGCAGTTTAGTTTTTTGCTGTCTGTGTACCATATGGGAGATTTCCCCTCATTTCCTGCCCCAGATATGCAACAGGAAGTTAGAGAAAATCTCCAAAAGTGAGAATTCCCCCTTTAAGGCCTAATTCACATAAGGCGATTTGAAAGCCAAATAGCAGCAGAATGTGTGTTTGGGTGCCATTATTCCTAATGGCACCCCAAACGTGGTGCAATTCTTCCACGACAAAGCCTGATTAAAAACCACTTGTCGCCCACAAAGAAGTAGGAGCTCTTTTGGTTGACAATCACGCATAGGGCAGCTCCTTGAAGTAAATGGGCTGCCCTATGCGAGATACATTTCCACATGTAAAGTGCGCTTTAGAAATCATGAGTGGAAACGCTCGCTCCCGCTACGCTACGTCTGAACGGAGCCTTAGGACTCATTCATACTAGTGTTGCCATCTGAAGAGTGGTCTGCATTTGGCCCTCTTCAGGGTGCTTGGCAGGCCTGCTTTAACCCCTTAAACCCCCCCATACTAGTGCACCGACATGACGTGCATTGCACGCGATTGCAGGGTGGTTGCAGAGCAGCCCCATTTAAATGAATGGGTTGAAATCGGCAGGTATAACTCCTGCTACAGCCGCCAAGCAAAGCCTTGCGGTCACGGCATGTGTACGCTTCTGCAGTTAAAGGGGGAATGGTTGAGAGGGCTCGTAAAAGTGTGTCTTAACTGTGGGGTTTTACTGTCCCCCAACCGCCAGTGTGAATGAGCCTTAAAGTATAACTAGAGGCAAACCATTTCTTCTTTTTTTTTTTTTTTCTTGGATAGAGTGCAGAGGAATTAGAATGCTTGTCGTTTTTCATTGATGTCTGTGAAATGAGATTCACCCCCTCTATTTGTCCTGTTTTCAATTATCAATAAAAGTGGAAGTAAAAGAAAATCCCATATTTTGGGTTGTCCCCAGAAAAGTAATAGAGGGGGAAATCTTCCAATGGGGACACATATTCTGGTGACCTGGGGTCCCCAAGGAATTCCCTTAATTTTCAGGGATTTCCTCTCACTTCCTGAGTTCCTATGGAGCAAGAAAAAAAAATCTGACCGGGGTTATAACCCTCCCTTACTCTCTCCAAAATTAAAAAATACGTTTTGCATAATAGTTCTACTTTAAGATAGTTTGTCCTGTATCAGGTGTCCCTATTGGAAGATTTCCCCTTCATGTTTTGGGGATAATTCTAAAATGTTGGCTTTCCCCTCATTTTCTTTCTTGATGACAATGATCACCAGTAAACAGGGCAGCCTTCAGAAATTTTGGGGCCCCTTCTACAGCTTTAGGCCTGGGCCACCCCAGGCCTGCCCACTAACATTCCCCAGGACCCGCCCACCGAGTCCTTCAGTGCACCCACTTTTATTTTAATACTATTACAACTTCATATATCCTCCATCCCATGTCCTCCTCCATCCCACGTCCTCCTCCTCCTCCTCCAGTCTCATCTCCATCTTACGTGCTCCTCCTCTTGTATCATCTCTTCCATCCCACGTCCTCCTCTTCCAGGCTCATCTCCTCCATCCCATGTCCTCCTCCAGTCCCATCTCCTCCATCCCAAGTCCTCCTCATCCTCCTCCTCCTCCTGCTCCTCCTCCAGTCTCATCTCCATCCCACGTCCTCCTCCATCCCACGTCTCTCCTCCTCCATCCCATGTCCTCCTCCTCCTCCTCCTCCTCATCCTGTCTCATCTTATCCATCCCATGTCCTACTCCTGTTTCATCTTCTCCATCCCACATACTCCAGTCTCATCTCCATACTGAAGCCGGAGCGCTGAAAGTAAAGAAGCTGTGTGTGCCATTCTGTGGATGCTTAGAGTAATCACTGCAGGGTAAGGCGGCCCTGGTTGGGGCCCAGGTGCATCGGGCCGCCCGGCCCCCTACATGTGTATGGGCTGTATCCCCCTGATGGTGGCCCTGCCAGTAGAAATGGAGAGGGCGAATATACCCCATAGGGACACCGCTATAAAAACTTGACAGAAGGTCTAACCCTTCCACACTTTATCCAAAACTAAAAAGACAGGGACATCTCTGGATTGAAGGTACATATTACTGCAAAAGCTGTTTTTTGTATTTTTTCTTTAAATGGGCTATTCATTTTAATCTTATTATTTTGTCTGGAGTTTCGCCTTCACTTCCCATCCTGTAGACACAGCAGGAACTGAGAGAAATACCCTCTTAGACTGTTGTCACCAGAACGAGTGTCCCCATTCCAAGATGTCCCTTCTATGCCTTTTCTAGTGACAACCCAGAGTTTTTCTTTCATTCCCGTGACACTGGTTAACAAGACGGCTTCAGAGAGTGCCTATCCCTAGCAAGCTCACAGACAGCAAAAAATACCTGACCGTTTACCACACACAGACTTTTGATGGAGACTACAGGTGGCTGTTTTCATACACAAGCATAGTCCACAGTTGTCACCATTAGGAAACCCACCCTGAAAAATGCCATGAAGCCATCGATGGAGCGCATGTAGACCGGAAGTGGGTGTAAAGAGGCTGTAGATCAGCAACTCTGAAATGGGAAAAAAAAATACGGTGAAAACAAGTATTTTATTTGAAAAATAGGCAATTGTTTGATACACAGTGTTTAACAAACTGAAAGGCATTTAATGTACGTGTAAATCTTAACTGAAGGAGTTTCCCTTTTAGCATCTGGTGAGCCACAGGTTTCTATTGCCTCAACAGATGTGGCTGAAAATGGTGTGCGATTTAAGTTTTCATGCTGATGATTGTCTTCCTTAATTATCTATCAGTTTATACCGGAAAGCCCAGAGCTAAGCTTGTTTGAGATAGAAGAGGAAAGCGCACGCTTGCAGAGAGCAGTCAAGCACTTTGAGGAATATATAGACTCGGCCAAGACACAGCAAGGATCAGGTGAGAGCGCCGGCTGCAGCTGACAGACGCTTCATAACAGCACTTCGATCATTGCATCGATTAAAAAATGGAGCCTGCAGGAGTTCATGAGCAGCATCAGATCCATCAGCATTTGAAAGATGTCTTCATTATTTACGTTTGAAAGAAAGAGTGCTGGATTTAGGCAAGGTTCACACTGGTGTGTGTATAATATATAAATATATTATAGTGTGTATATGTGTGATATATATATATATATATATATATATATATATATATATATATATATATATATATATATATATATATATTAGTATATGTGTGTATTAGATAGATATATATTATCACACAGTCATGGCCAAAAATATTGGCACCCCTGTATTTCTGTCAGATAATACACCACTTCCCCAGAAAGTTGTTGCAATTAAAAATGTTTAGGCATTCTCGTGTTTATTTCATTTGTTTGTATTGGTATGACACAAAAAAAGTTATGAAACAAAAAGCCAAATTTGACACGTTTCACACAAACCTCCAAAAATAGACTGGACAAATTTATTGGCACCCTCAATGCAATATTTGGCAGCACACCCCTTTCGAAGAAACAACTGAAATCAATGGCTTCCTGTAACTATCGATGAGTTTCTTACACCTGTACTGGAATTTTGGACCGCTCTTCTTTCGCCAACTGCTCCAGGTCTCTCCGATTGGAGGGGTTTCTTTTCCCAACTGCTGTTTTGAAATCTCTCCACAGGTGCTCTATGTGATTTTTAGATCTGGACTCATTGCTGGCCAGTTCAGTGCTCTCCAGGGCTTTGTCTTAAACCATTTCTGGCTGCTTTTTGACGTGTGCTTTGGGTCCTTGTCCTGCTGTAAGACCCATGACCTCTGACGGAGACCCAACTTTCTGACACTGGGCCCTACATTGCACCCCAGAATTCTTTGGTAGTCTTCAGATTTCATAATGCCATGCACACGGTCAAGACATCCAGTGCTTGAAGCAACCCCAAAACATCAGTGAACCTCCACCATGTTTGGCTGTAGGGACTGTATTCTTTTCTTTAACCACTTGCTTACTGGGCACTTATACCCTCTTCCTGCCTAGGCCAATTTTCAGCTTCCAGCACTCTCACACTTTGAATGACAATTGCGTGGTCATGCAACACTGTATCCATATGAAGTTTTTATCATTTTTTTTTCACGCAAACGGAGATTTCTTTTGGTGGTACTTAATCACCACTAGGGTTTTTATTTTTTGCTAAACAAACCAAAAATTTAAAAAAGGAAAAAAAAGTTTCATATTTTGATATAAAATTTAGCAAATCTCCTTCACTGATGGGCACTAATGAGGTGGCACTGATAGGCTGCACTGATCAGGAGGCACTGATGAGGCTGCACTGATGGGCAGCTTTGGACACTGATAGGTGGCACTGGTGGGCACTTAGGGGGCTGATGTCCCTCTAACACAGTGGTTCTCAACCTTACTAGTGCCATGACCCCTGGATAAAATTTCCCAAGTTGTGGTGACCCCTAACAGTAAAATTATTTTCGTAGCGTGGGTGTGTCAGCACTCAAGGCAAGACAAGTAATTTGCGCCCCTAACCCACGGATATTTAGAGCTCCCTGATTCTCTACCACTCGTACAGTATTAAAACCCCTTATGATACATTTTAGGATGTACCACTCTTTCTCTTTGTTCTCTTTCTTTCCGTTTTATCTGTCACTATCCTAATTCCCCCCTCCCCCCCATCTCTCACTCTAGCCGTCTTTCTTGTTCTTTATCTGATTCTTTCTCTCCCTTTTTCTTTGTTCCTCACCCTCTTTTCCGCTCCCTTCCATGTATTCTCTATTTTTATTCCTTCTCTTACTCCATGGTGGGGGGAGTTGGGATGAGTAGCAGTGCTGGTGGGCAGTTGGGATGAGTGGCAGTGCTGGTGGGGAGTTGGGATGAGTGGCAGTGCTGGTGGGCAGTTGGGATGAGTGGCAGTGCTGGTGGGCAGTTGGGATGAGTGGCAGTGCTGGTGGGGAGTTGGGATGAGTGGCAGTGCTGGTGGGGAGTTGGGATGAGTGGCAGTGCTGGTGGGCAGTTGGGATGAGTGGCAGTGCTGGTGGGCAGTTGGGATGAGTGGCAGTGCTGGTGGGGAGTTGGGATTAGTGGCAATGCTGGTGTGGAGTTGGGATGAGTGGCAGTGCTGATGGGGGTGGGATGAGTGGCAGTGCTCGGGGGAGTTCTGATCATCCAACTTAGGTGCTCTTGATCAAGGTCATCTGCTGATCTGAGAACTGTAGTGGGGACTTTTAATGGCAACTATAATCACAGGTAGTGTTACTCACTGTGTCTCCGACTTTGTGGTGTCTCGCAGCAGTGACACCTATGCCAAAATCAGAAGATAGGGTCTCCTCCAGCCCCTCTCACTTCACATTCTTCACCAGTCAGCTGACTTCTAGTCTCTGGCCCCCAGCCATGCCGTGAACTGAATGGGTGGCTGCCAAGAGGCTGGGTGGGCGACCACGGGCTCCAGGAACAGCCCAGCTGGGCGGCCGCGAAAAGTCTGGGAGAGTGGTGCAAGCTTCAGGAACAGCCCAGGATTTGGTGACCCCTGGAAAAAAGTGATTCGACCCCCGAGGGGGTCCCGACCCCCAGGTTGAGAACCACTGCTCTAACAGAAGTCGGTTAAAGGCTTTCTTCTTTTCTTTATTGGGCCTTTACCCTGCTCTGTGATCAGCTGAGTCCCTAGGGGGCACACGGGCCTTGCTTGAACAGAAGGACGTCCATGTATGCCCTCCTGGCATTTGAAGCCCGTGCTGTAGCCATCTTTCGTCTATAGCGAGGGCGTCAAGTGGTTAAAGGCCTGTCTCTTTTTTTTTTTTTTTTCCTCTGAAAATAGTAGAATGATGGGCTTTACCAAAAATCTGTAATTTTGTTTCATCTGTCCACAGCACATTCTCCCAAATGGATTTTGGCTTCCTCAGGTAAGTCGTTGAACAATTTTTCTCTTGTGTCCAGGGAGATTAGCTACAGTGCCATGGGCTGTATACTTCTTGACAATGTTGCACACAGTGGACACAGGAACATCTGAGATCTCTGGAGATGGACATGTACCCTTGAGATTGTCTGTCTATGCTTTTGAACAATTTGTTTTTCAACCCTAAGACATTTCTTTGCTGCTCTTTCTCTTCTCCATGCTCTGTGTAGCACACAGACACACACAACAGAAAGGTTGAGTCAATTTTTCACAATTTTAACTGGTTGCCGGTGTAATTTCTATAATGTCAGCACCTGTTAATTGATACAGGTGAGTTTAATTACAAACTACAGGGGCATCACAAACTTGGAATGTAATTATTGCTTACATTTTTTTTTTTTTTTAAAGGTGCCAATAATTTTGTCCAGTCCATTTTTGGAGTTTTGCATGGAATGTGTCGGATTTGGCTTTTTGTTATTCCACTTTTTTTGTCATACCAATACATACAAAAGAAATAAACATGAAAATGCCTAAACATTTGTAATTGCAATAATTTTCTGGGGAAGTGGTGCATGTGTGTGTGTGTGTGTGTGTGTGTGTGTGTGTGTGTGTGTGTGTATGTGTATATATGTATATAATATATACCTGTATACATTTATTTATTTATTTGAAGTGTCATATAATGTGTTGTACTGCTGTCCGGTGACGTCCAGTGGGATGTATTAGTAGTTTGGGGTATAGCACTGTCTTTTTTTTTCTGTAAAAAAAAATCTTGTTTATGTTTGTAATACCCAAACATTAGATGGCTGCTTTAACCTCCCTACATTTTGAAGGTGTGGTGAACATGGTCTTTTATTTTACATTTTCATAAGAAAATAATTGTTTTCTATGTACCCTAGCGCAGTTTAGATTAAGGGCTTCTTCACACTATGCGGTGACCTGCATTTTTCCACACTGGAGAAAGACAAGTCACTATACATCCTGTGAATGAGCCCTTAATCTAAATTGTGGCCTGGTGTACTCTATAAGTGAATGCAGTCTTTTTTTAATTTTTTCCTCCATGGCCACCATATGCAGTAATGGCCGTCTTTAGCACAAGAAAGATATTGGAAAAGAATACCTAGGGCTGCCCCAAACATGCCCCTGGTATGTTAGAGAAATTAGGACTGTCTCGGTATCCAAGGATTAGGCCACATTTATATTAAAATAACAATTTATTAAGAAAAAAGAACATGATTAAAATTGACTTGTACATAAAGTATTGGTAAACAGTTGATTACAACCGTGCATCGTTAATACAGATGGTTCCAAATAAATGGATGAACCCCATGGATAGTGTGGGGAGCTGAAATGTAGATCTTGATACAATCCTCAAGCACAAGTAGGCAGCATGCTGGTCGTGGGATAGTGACATCACTGCCATTGATTTATCAAGGGTACAGCTCCACTGCCATCACACCAGCATGAGAAAGACTACCAATAAAGTCCAGTTCACTTACGTAGTTTGAATAAATACACAAGTAAATCTAGTTGAACCTATAGAGAAAATAGATATTAAGAAAACAATTCTATACCCACAGTTGATCTAGAGCAGTGATGGTGAACCTTGGCACCCCAGATGTTTTGGAACTACATTTCCCATGATGCCCATGCACTCTGCAATGTAGTTGAGCATCATGGGAAATGTAGTTCCAAAACATCTGAGGTGCCAAGGTTCACCATCAGTGATCTAGAGGAAGGCAAAACCCTATTGAGCATAGCCCAGTTTGCTTCAGTGGAGAGAAATTCCTTTGTGCTCCCCCAGGAGGAAAGCAGATAATCCCTGGATCAGCTACCCGTGGCGTTATTACTGCTAAATGGTAGTATCCATTTATATTTTTTCATTTTTAAAAACGACCTACTGAGCTGGCCAGAAATAGTTCTTGAGGAAGTGTATTCCACATTTTCACAGCTCTTACTGTAAAGAAGCCTTTCTGTATGTGGAGGTTAAATCTCTTCTCCAGTTGTAAAGAGTGCCCCCTTGTCCTCTGTGATGACCTTAAAGTAAATAACTCTACACCGAGTTTACTATATGGACCACTTATGTATTTATACATGTCGATCATATCCCCCCTTAATCTCCTCTTCTCGAGAGAATAAATTCAGTTCCTCATAGCTGAGCTCCTCCATGCCTCTAATCAGTTTGGTTGCCCTTCTCTGCACTTTCTCCGGTTCTCCAATATCCTTTTGGTGAACTGGTGCCCAGAACTGAACTGCATAATCCAAATGAGGTCTTACTAATGATTCCAAGTCTACATTGTGTAGCCTGTCCTTTTTGCTTTTTGGTAAGCTGGATAAAGATCCCAAGTTGCACAGTGCACTTAAGTCAAGCTGACAAGGTCTCTTTAACAGACGTTCATCACTGTGGATGGTTGTCAACCATGAACAACCTTTTTTATTCTCGCTGTGGCTTCGTTGATGTATCCTGGAAGTGTGAGGTCATGCCCCTTCGACAGAAACCGGCTGCCATACACACGGGCCTAATGTCGACCAGTTTCTATTAAACCAGCCGATATTTGGCCCGTGTGTACAGGGCTGAAAGGGGGGTTCCGGCCGGGGAAAGAAAAATGTAAAAGTCAGCAGCTACAAACACTGTGGCTGCTGACTTTTAATAATCACACTTACCTGGGTGCCCGCAATGTCGGCCGCCCGAGGCCGACCCGTCCCTCGGCTCGCGGGTCCTGGCACCACCATTCGAACTAAGGGAAACAGGCAGTGGAGCCTTGCGGCTTCACTGCCCGTTTCCTACTGCGCATGTGCAAGTCGCGCAGCGCTTTGTGAATGGGACGCGATTGTTGTGGGACACACACAGTTATCATAAGACACCGCGCCCCATTCCCCAGAAGACAACGCGGGGAGGAGAAGACTGAACATCACCGCGGAGTAGGAAGAGGCAGATTAGGAAGACTGCCTAGCAACAGCCATTTCAGGTAAGTTTAAAAAAAATTTTTTTTTTTTTTTAGGAATTTTTTTATGCATTTTTTTTTTTTTTTTTTTTTAGGGTGGACCTCCCCTTTAAGGCTTTAACGTGTATGTAGACCCAACAATGAACTTCCCAGATCCCTTTTTATTATTCTATATTAAGTATACAAGTGAAAGCATTTTGTTATATCTGTTGGATGAATTAATACCTGTATATCTTGCTAGAAGTCCTAATAATAACTTCCTTTTCTCTTTGCCTGTGCTGTTATCAGTTACATTGGGGAAATAAAGCTTCCTGTGCCATTATAATAGAAACTCTTGCTTTCTATAGAAATGCCATAGAAAACCGAGCAGATCACTTCTAATTAACAAATAAGCTTGCACCCCACTTTAATTAGTAGAAGGATCTGCTCCCTTCTCTCAGTTTAGAAGTGTGGAACAGGCTTTATGCCTACACTGCTATCTAAGTTCACCCATTTGTTCTTTGCTCTCTCTGTGGACTACAAAACACCCCTTTCCATCCATGCTATGCAGAGTGTGAGGGGAGGTGTTCTGGAGTCTAATCTTAGGGTAACAACTCTGCTTCTCTGTAGATACAGTATGATAAGTAAGCATTGTCATACTGTGCCAGTGTGTTACTGGTGGGATCACAGGTGAAGCCTGCTGAAACCACCTGATCAGTCCCAGTGGTGTAGTAATAAACAGTGCTTTTCCCAGCATCTCTTTAGCATGTATTGCATCTACTGAGCCAAAGATAATTTGTCTATCAACAAAGCTTGGAAAGCCATAAGCCATGCAACAGGCTGCCTGTATTTAGACCTCAAGCTGGGAAAGGCAGTGAGCTAGTAACAGTAAATGGGGGGGTTAGGGTTGCAAGAAAGATTTTTTTTTTTTTTCTGTTTTTCTGGCTTGGGTAGCAATAATTTTATATAGATTTTTTTTCTTAACAAAGCTAGCATTCCCCCCTTGCTCAGGGACCTGCATTATGTGAGGACATGGGGAATATTTAGGCTGTTCTACTTTCTCGTTCCTCGCTAGATAGTTCATCACTCTCGGCTTGTGTCACTGTGACCGCCACTTGGCTGATTTCTCGAAGTTCACTTTTTATTCTCAAGTGTACGGCGGATTCATTTTGTGCTGTGGCATTAAAGAAATGGCGTGACTCATGCTGCTCGTCCCACCTAAATTGTAGCCCGCTGAGGTTCCATTAGGTTCAATCAGGCAGGAAGCGTACAGCATGTTCTTAACCCTCAAATGCGGACCAAAGAGCAGGTGGCAGGAGATGTTCAATTTCTTTCATACTCCTATATTCATATCCTGATGCTACTAGATTAATACGATCTGATTTAAGCCAATTTTTTATATTATTATTATTATTAATAATGCAATATAGATTTATGTGTGAGGGTGTTTTTATTTTATGATGCTCCAATGAAGATAGAAAATGAAGCCTTGAAAGCATACCGGGAGCACAGGTTATCTGCTCAGTACTTCAGTCTTCTATCTGAGCTTTGTTGGGCAGAAGGCACATCAGTCCTGTGATCGATTAATCTGGGAACCCCTTTTCTTTGCCTGTTTTTGTAGTTCAGGAGATTAAAATCCAATTCCGTGCTCCAGGCTTCTCTCCTCAACCAGCCTCCATTTTATGCTTTTTCGTACTTCTCTACTTACCGGTTTCCTGAGTCTTCAGACCAGTCACGTGACATTTATGGTTTCTTCACCTATTCTCCAAGAGTTGGCGATCCTCAATGATGCAGAGAGAGGCATTAACTTGATTACCTCAGTGCCACTATCTGCATCACTCTAAATGAGTGCAGGACTCTGAGGTGACACCTCAGAGGGGCCCACAAGGTCCTTTACTCACAGTATGCCCTCAGACTTCCGGGGTATAATTAAAGTGATTGTAAGGGTTTGTTTTTTTTATTTATTTAAAATAACAAACATGTCATACCTCCACTGTGCAGCTCGTTTTGCACAGAGTAGCCCTGGACCTCGACTTCTGGGGTCCCCCCGGCGAGAAAAAGAGGGTTCAGGTAAGTAAAACGGGGGCACTGGGGGGCTGCTGCACTGCAAGAGGTTTTTCACCTCAATGCATTGAGGTGAAAAACCACAAAGGTTTACAACCCCTTTAATGGCACCATACAAAAGTGCCATTTGTTACCATGTGTTGCCGTAATGCTTATTTTACAATTACAAAATCGTTCCGTGATTATTAAATGCATCAAAAATTGAATTATATTAGTGCCACAATGTGAAAAACAATAATCAAATGCGCCTACTAGCAATAAATCAAAATAAGCTTATAGAGTCTGTGCACCAAAGTCCTTGAAAGAAGGGAGCAAGTTCAGTGTCTTTAAACTGTCTTAATATGTGAAAACACCCAGTGCTAGCTCCAAAAAAATCACATGTTTTCATTCACCAGAGAACACGTGACTCTCAGTATATGGAAAGCCAAAAGCACTAGTACACTTATGCCCCATAGTTAGTGATACATAAGGATCTGTTGTTTCCCCAGCCCATATGCCCCTCCCAAGACCGATACTCTGGGAAAGTAGAAAAAAAGAGCACAAAGCTTGCATAGCGTAAAATCCTCAATTCAGCATTTATTGTAATGGTGATGATGTAAAAACACTTACAAGTATTGCAAGATCGGCATCCAACAAACTACAGTATCCTGAATTCCTATCACATATGTGTGGTGATGTTAAGACTTCCAGCTCCGCCCTACGCATTTTGTTACAAATGACATCATTAGGGGCAATCATTTTACAGCATATTAGACGTGGATTTGAATTGACCATAATTTTGTTTTGTTTCGATTGCACACTGGATGCGACCTTCATTAAAAATCTCATCACACTTTTTGTTGCTCACAAAGTTCACAAAGCAGCCATTTTTATCTAGGGTTCCTTCAGAGTTTCGTAGGGGACCTGTGATGGACTCGCCTGCCAAATTATGGTGCCTGCGCATTTATAGTGCCAACACCACGTGGCAGAAGGCCACACCATTCCTTTTATCGTTATCTGGGAACCCCTCTTCTTGCCTGTTTATAGTTCAGGGGATTAAAACCCAACTCTGGGCTCCAATGCCCTCCTCTTTCCAGGCAATATTTTATGTTTTTCTCTACTTACCATTTTTCAATGTTTTCAGGCCAGTCATATGACATGCAAAATCCTTTTTGCATGCCCTCCAACAGTGGGTGCCCTTGAGGATACAGAGGCGACATTGTCTTGATTACATCAGCACCACTTTCTGCATCATTTCTTTTAAAGTTGGTATTTATTGATTTTCAAAATTTAACAAAGCACAAATATAACAATATCAATACACTTACAACCTATTACAGAGTCCTTTGCATCTTTATACTGTGAGTGCATGAGGTCCAGCATGTCCTCAGACTTCTGGGGGGGGGGGGGATTAATGGTACCGCACTAAGTGTTGTGTACTTTATGGCAACGCCTTGATCTGACTATGACCATAGATAGGTTTTGTTCTTTTTGCTCTGAGTTTATAGAGGAGCCGCTCACAACTAGGGTTCAATGAATCCTTGGGGTTCCTCCAGGGTTTGCTTATAGTTTCTTGTGCTGTGATTGACCTCTGGTGTCCACATAGTTTGGAGCCAACATCACTTGGCAGAGCCATCTGCATGACACCAAGGATCTGTAATGGTGTCAATCTGACCACTACTGTAGGAGGGGCATTCCTCTTACTGTGCTCCAATGTAAGGAGCATTTTTCCACAGCCCCCAATTAATTGGTTTAAGAAAGGGTTCCCCAAAACTTGAAAATGATTTCAAGGGTTCCTCTTGGTGATAAAGCATGCATGGGAGGAAGGGAGGGGAACTGTGACAAATAAACATTTACTTTATTGTTGAAGATATATGCTTGCTTTCTTATTTGTCATCTTATTGTCCAAGAAGGATACTAGGGCATCTGATTATAGAATCATGTACAGGTTGCATATTCTGGTAATTCTTTTGACATTTTTGAAGGGTCATAGTTTGATGACGTTTCCAAATCTGACATTTCTCTGGTTTCTAAAGGTCCGGCTCACTGGCAACATTATCGTTCGCTGCTGATGCTGGAAGCGATGCAAGATGAAGTAGCCAAATCTCATTGCGAGCTACAGAAACTCGAGCTGGGTAAGTAATGGGCCTTTTTATCAGGCCAGACATTCTGTCCTATCTTGTTGCGCAATCGGTCTCCTCACAAACCTATTACAACGCTATCCATCATCTGGAGGACAAGAGGTCGCCATCTGCTTCATAAATACAGAGTGGTAAAAAGCCAATTTATCTAAAAATGTGAGCTGAAAATTACAGTGCAATATGTAACAGGCTGCTCACTTGAAAAAAAAAATACTTTCAGATGTTTGACGGTGACTGAGAAGGGACTACATAAAGCTACTTTTTTTTTTTGAAGATGCAATAAGTAACAAAAAATGTGAGATGTTCTGTAAAATGTTCTATTTGGTGTGATTTATAGCTCTGAAGACAAGAAAAGCGCTCACTTTAAGGGTAATATAGAGCAGTTTTTGTGCTATTTTCTTTAATATGGTCAGAAATACAAATAAAATACAAAAATAGTTAATTTTTTTTTAAACGGCTAAATTTGAAATAATAAAAATGTGTGAAAAAAATAGCCTAAGTTACAGTAGGTGGAGCTCCTAGGCTACTTTTCACATGCTATACAGCTTCTTCTAATTAGAAAAAGTTAAAGCCCAACTGAATTTTCAGCTTAAAACTGCTAAAGTCTAAAAGCTTGGAGTGGGACTTTATGTAGGTAATGCATGTGCTGGGCTGTGTTTGAGACCACTGTGGTGGACCTACATGTCCTCTTGTCATTATTCATCTGTATCAGAGGTTGAGAACTTCATGAGTTTTACCGCCTTAGGCTTTCCCTCTGTATATACTAAGTTACCATTCCCTCTTTACTCTGAGGATGTGGCTGGACTTGGCATCTCTTACATCACATCTGACCTGTCCTCTAGGCCAGGGATATGCAATTAGCAGACCTCCAGCTAGTGCAAAACTACAAGTCCCATCATGCCTCTCTCTCTGGTTGTCATGCTTGTGGCTGTCAGAGTCTTGCTATGTCTCATGGCACATGAAGTTCTGCAACAGCTGGAGGTCCGCTAATTGCATATCCCTGCTCTAGGGTTTTCCTTGGATCTGCATCCTCTCTTTTATGTATGCATCGTTGGGTACTTTAATGTACTGTTTACCTCCTGATGAAGGCTATATGAGTTGAAACATGTTGAGGTGTTTTTTACAGAAGGATACTGAAGTCATCTTTATTTGATGGAATGTACACATGCTATATAAACCCTTGATGTAATTCATTCCAATCTTTTTATACTTTTATATTTTTAAGCGTATTGATTAAAGCAATATAATTTTCCACTCTGTTATGGTATCTATATAATGTCCCACTCCTTGTTTTTAGACTATATCCAATCAGGGATGGGGTGCCATTTTGAAAGCAACAAGATTATAACAAAGCCGCTAAATACATTAAGTGTATCAAAACAAATGGTGTACAATGTCTTACAGTTCAGTTTGTGTAAAAAGCAGCCACAGCCCTGGGAAAAAATGCCTATGCAGAAATGCTGTAGAGAAGGCCACTTGGTCTGTGTGTGAAAGCAGTGGTCTCTGTGCAGAGGTCCAACATGCCTCCCTGATTCAGACATACACTATATTGTCAAAAGTATTGGGACACCACATTCAACTCTTCTAGGAAGGCTGTCCACAAGGTGTAGGAGTGTGTCTATGGGAATGTTTCACCATTCTTCTAGAAGCACATTTGTGAAGTCAGGCACTGATGTTGGATGAGAAGGCCTGGCTCAGTCTCTGCTCTAATCCATCCCAAAGGTGTTCTGTTGGGTTGAGGTCAAGATTCTGTGCAGGCCAGTTCCTCCACCTCAAACTCGCTCATCCATGTCTTTATGGACCTTGCTTTGTGCACTGGTCCAAATCATTTGGTGGAGGGGGATCATGGTGTGGGGTTGTTTTTCAGGGTTTGGGCTTGGCCCCTTAGTTCCATTGAATGAAACTTATAAGGCATCGGCATACCAAGACATTTTGGACAATTTCATGCTTCCAACTTTGTGGGAACAGTTTGGGGATGGCCCCTTCCTGTTCCAACATGACTGCACACCAGTTCACTAAGGAAGGTCCATAAAGACATGGATGAGTGAGTTTGGGGTAGAGGAACTTGACTGACCTACACAGAAGAGTTCTGATCTCAACCCGATAGAACCCCTTTGGGATGAAATTAAAGCGGAGAGTTCAAGCCAGGCCTTCTCGTCCACATCGGTGCCTAACCTCACAAATGCGCTTCTAGACGAATGGTCAAACGTTCCCATAGACACACTCCTAAACCTTGTGGACAGCCTTCCCAGAAGAGTTGAAGCTGTTATAGCTGCAAAGGGTGGGCCAACTCAATATTGAACCCTACGGACTAAGACTGGGATGCTATTAAAGTTCATGTGCGTGTAAAGGCAGGTGTTTCCAATACTTCTGACAATATAGTGTATATAGCTGTTTAATCAGCAGGGAGCTTTGTTGATTGCAGAGCTATAGATCTGACTCCGCAGGGGCTGTGTTGGACCATGCAGAGAGACCACTGCTCCCGCATAGAGAACAAGGGTCTTTCTGTATAACATGCTGGCAGGGGACAGGATTTTCTACTCCAGGCCTCGGCGGCTGCTTTCTGAATTTTGCACACATTCAGTTTTATGCACCTAAAAATGCATTTAGCTGATTTAATCTGAATGTTCAATTGGTCTTTAAAATGAAGTGCGACATTCTGGTGCAGTCACATTTATATGGTAGCCCCCGTTTTTATACTCATCTGTCCCAGATCTAGAGAGATGACGCTCACTAGATGGCTTGTCGAATTCTTCCAAGCAAGGACCCTCTGTACCTCCATTCATCCCAGTGGAGCTCATTGTCCAGACTACACCATAGGAATGAATGGGAGGAGAGGAAGAATGTGACAAGTGACTGTGCAATCTAGTGAGCGATTATGTTGCTGGATCAGGGACAGGTGACTGGAGGTTGGAGGCTGCAATTACAAAGGTGCAATTAATCTTTAGAGCGCACATTTCATAAGAGGTTTGTCGTCGGTTCTATCAGAAAATGAATGGAAAAAACATCTGCTGCATCACCCAGCTCTATGGCACTAGCTAATCACAGTGGATCATAAAATGGAAATCAATAGCATGTCAGCTGCTGTCACTCCCATGATTTCAAACAAACCACTAATTTTAATGACAGCTTGGTAGATTTATTTCCACTCCACAATCAAATTGATTATCCTTAATGCCGCATTTTACAGATTTGAGGATTTTTTTCATGGATGATGAAACCTCCTTTGTTAGATGTTAGAGAATATATTGTGTTCAAGATGTCGGTTATTTTACGGAGCTATGATATGGATCTTATGCAAAAAAGTATTTTTACTCTAGACTCCTCCAGGCAGAAAATAAGGAAGAAAACATTTAATTCACTTATGTATTCATTACAATCATGAAATGTTTTTGTAATGTACACTAATAGAGGAATATATCTTATCAGACTCTTGTAAACCGAGCACAGGAGCGTTCAGACTGGGAGGGACAGCATTACCCTAGCCGAGCAGTACTGCAATACACAATGCTATCCGCCTCCATACACAGCTCAACTTTTCTCTTATTCGGCTGCATGAGAAAAAAAATCAATTGATTCCCCTATCTACGCTAATAGTATAGATTGGGGTATTAAATTAAAATTTATGGAGGTCCTACTCAGTACATTATTTTTGCAGCAAAGGTCTGAATCATATGTTTTTGCAATGTCTCTGATCCGTCCCATCGCAGCCCCTTCATGTTATATCGCAATCCCGTTCTTAAATAAATGTCCTCAGTCCTCTGCACATCACAGCCCCCCACTTCACATCAGTCTCCTCTTCACATTAGTGTCCAGTGACCCTTCCCCTCCCACACTCACTCCCTCCCCTTTACACCCCTCCCAACATCACTCCCTCCCCTTTACACCCCCCCAACATCACTCCCTCCCCTTTACACCCCTCCCACATCAGCTCCCTCCCCTTTACAGACCCCCCACCCACAATCACTCTCCCTCCCGCGTTACACCCCCCCCTCCCACATCACTGCCCGTCCCCGTTACACCCCCTCCCACATCACTCCCTCCCCTTTTTACAACCCCTCCCACATCACTCCCTCCCCTTTACACACCCCCCCACATCACTCCCTCCCCTTTACACCCCCCCCCCACATCACGCCCTCCCACATCACTCCCTCCCCTTTACACACCCCCTCCCACATCACTCCCTCCCCTTTACACCCCCTCCCACATCACTCCCTCCCCTTTACACCCCCCTCTTACATCACTCCCTCCCCTTAACACCCCCCCACACACTCCCTCCCCTTTACACCCCCCCACATCACTCCCTCCCCTTTACACCCCTCCCACATCACTCCCCTCCCCTTACACCCCTCCCACATCACTCCCTCCCCTTACACCCCCCCCACATCACTCCCTCCCCTTTACACACCCCCTCCCACATCACTCCCTCCCCTTTACACCCCCTCCCACATCACTCCCTCCCCTTTACACCCCTCCCACATCACTCCCCTGCCCTTTACACCCCCTCCCACATCACTCCCTCCCCTTACACCCCTCCCACATCACTCCCTCCCCTTACATCCCCTCCCACATCACTCCCCCCCCTTTACACCCCCTCCCACATCACTCCCTCCCCCTTACACCCCCCCCTCCCACATCACTCCCCTCCCCTTACACCCCTCCCACATCACTCCCCCCCCTTACACCCCTCCCACATCACTCCCCCCCCTTACACCCCCCACAATCACTCCCTCCCCTTTACACACCCCCCTCCCCACATCACTCCCTCCCCTTTACACCCCTCCCACATCACTCCCACCCCTTACACCCCTCCCACATCACTCCCTCCCCTTACACCCCTCCCACATCACTCCCTCCCCTTTACACCCCCTCCCACATCACTCCCTCCCCTTTACACCCCTCCCACATCACTCCCTCCCCTTTACACACCCCCTCCCACATCACTCCCTCCCCTTTACACCCCCCCACATCACTCCCTCCTCTTTACACCCCCCCACATCACTCCCTCCCCTTTACACCCCCCCCCACATCACTCCCTCCTCTTTACACCCCCCCACATCACTCCCTCCCCTTTACACACCCCCTCCCACATCACTCCCTCCCCTTTACACCCCCCCACATCACTCCCTCCACTTTACACCCCCCCACATCACTCCCTCCTCTTTACACCCCCCCACATCACTCCCTCCTCTTTACACCCCCCACATCACTCCCTCCCCTTTACACACCCCCCCCACATCACACCCTCCCCTTTACACCCCCCCACATCACTCCCTCCCCTTTACACCCCCCCCACATCACTCCCTCCCCTTTACACCCCCCCACATCACTCTCTCCCCTTTACACACCCTCCCCACATCACTCCCTCCCCTTTATACCCCCCACATCACTCCCTCCCCTTTACACCCCCCCCACATCACTCCCTCCCCTTTACACCCCCCCCACATCACTCCCTCCCCTTTACACCCCCCCCACATCACTCCCTCCCCTTTACACCCCCCCCACATCACTCCCTCCCCTTTACACCCCCCCACATCACTCCCTCCCCTTTACACCCCCCCCACATCACTCCCTCCCCTTTACACCCCCCCCACATCACTCCCTCCCCTTTACACCCCCCCCACATCACTCCCTCCCCTTTACACCCCCCCCCCACATCACTCCCTCCCCTTTACACCCCCCCCACATCACTCCCTCCCCTTTACACCCCCCCCACATCACTCCCTCCCCTTTACACCCCCCCCACATCACTCCCTCCCCTTTACACCCCCCCCCCCACATCACTCCCTCCCCTTTACACCCCCCCCACATCACTCCCTCCCCTTTACACCCCCCCAACATCACTCCCTCCCCTTTACACCCACCACATCACTCCCTCTTTACACCCTTCCCCACATCACACCCTCCCCTTTACACCCCCCCCACATCACTCCCTCCCCTTTACACCCCCCCCCCACATCACTCCCTCCCCTTTACACCCCCCCCACATCACTCCCTCCCCTTTACACCCCCCCCACATCACTCCCTCCCCTTTACACCCCCCCCACATCACTCCCTCCCCTTTACACCCCCCCACATCACTCCCTCCCCTTTACACCCCCCCAACATCACTCCCTCCCCTTTACACCCACCACATCACTCCCTCTTTACACCCTTGCCCACATCACACCCTCCCCTTTACACCGCCCCCACATTACTCCCTCCCCTTTACACCCTCCACATCACTCCCTCCCCTTTACACCCACCACCACATCACACCCCTCCCACAGCACCTGCCCTTCTTTACATCACATATGCCCCACAGCACTACCCCCCTTTGCATCACCTCCCCTAGAGAATTGCCTCCTTTTACATCACTCCCCCCCCCACAACACTTGCCCCCCCTTTACATCACCCCCCCAAGTAATGTCTCCCTTCACATCACTCGACACAGCATTGCTCCCCTTTACATCTCCCCCCACAGCACTTGCCCCTCTTTACATCACATCTCCCCTCCCCCAAAGTACTTCCCCCTTCACATTACCTCCCCAACAGCACTGCCCCCCTTTACATCTTCCCCCACCCCCCACAAAGCCTCCCTTTACATCACTTGACACAGCATTGCCCCCTTTACATCTTCCCCCACAGCACTTGCCCCCCTTTACATCTCCCCCTACTCAGCACTGCCTCCCTTTTTATTTCTCCCCTCCCACTGCACATTCCCCCCTTTACATTACCCCCACCTCCTCCAGCAATGCCTCCCTTCACATCGCTTGACACAGTAATGCCCCCTTTACATCTCCCCCCCAGCACTGGCCCCCCTTTACATCTCCCCCTACTCAGCACTGCCTCCCTTTTTATTTCTCCCCTCCCACAGCACTTGCCCCCCTTTACATCACCCCCCCCAGCAATACCTCCCTTCACATCACCTGACACAGCATTGCTCCCCTTTACATCTCCCCCCACAGCACTTACCCCTCTTTACATCACATCCCCCCCCCCCCAAGCACTACCACCCTTCACATCACCCCCCCCCCCCCAAAGCAATGCATCCCTTCACATCACTCGACACAGCATTGCTCCCCTTTACATCTCCCCCCACAGCACTTACCCCTCTTTACATCACATCTACCCCCCCAAAGCACTACCCCCCTTCACATCACCTCCCCCACAGCACTGCCCCCCCTTTACATCCCCCCCCCACAGCACTTGCCATCCCCTTTACATTTCTCCTCTTCGAACAACACATGCCCCCCTTTACATCACCCCCCGCCCCCCAGCAATGCCTCCCTTCACATCACTTGACGCAGAATTGCCCCCCCCCTTTATATCTCCCCCTCCCCCCACACAGCACTGCCTCCCTTTTTTTATTTCTCCTCCCCCACAGCACTTGTCCCTCCCCCCCTTTTACATCACGCCCCCAAGCAATGCCTGCATTGCCCCCCATTACATATGCCCCCCCCTTTTTTCTTTCTTCCCACAGCATTTACTCCCGCTTTACATCACCCCCTTCCCCACGGCACTTGCCCCCCCCTTTACATCTCCCCCATAGCACTTGTCCCACATCACCCCCCCCCCCCCCCCCAAGCACTGCCCCCCTTAGATCACCCGACACAGCAATGTTCCCCTTTACCCCTCCCAGTAACAAATCTTGCTCCCCGTTCACATCACTCTCACCTCCCCTTTAAATACCCCCCCATACACTGCTATTTTCACATGCCCCCCCCCTTTTCCCATGCTATCTACATGAGTAATTTCTCACAAGATTTCCTAAAACCAAGCGGTAAAAAGATGACAGGGAAGGGATCTCTAGCACACAGCCTGTGATTGACAGCCTCAGCACTGTTCCTGTGTGCTGTGTAAAGGGGGATGTGTCCCTTTCCTCAATTCAGCTTTCACTCTGAGCTCTGTGGAATGTATATGCAGCTCCCCACCCCCTGTTTTCTGAAAACTCAGACAAGCTGTATAAATTCTGCACTTTGGCTGTAGAGGAGAGAGGGCTGCAGATAAAGGGGTACACCTTGGGTAGGAGGATTTGTTTAATTTCTGTGTGTCACCCGGTCTGCCCCCCTTTGACGCTACGGGAAAGCCATAGTTTTAAAAGAGCCCACAGTTTTAAAAGAGCTGTCACCTGCGTGGACGCGTCATATGGCGTGTGCTTACCATGAAGGCAGATCTTCTTTATTTTTTTTTATTTTTTTTCGGCCTGTCGGCGGAGGTGAATGGACTACGTGGGACAGTTTTATTTTTTTATTTTTTAATAAAGGACTTCTCACACGGCGTGTGTTGTTTTTTTTTTTTTTTACCATATTCACCCTTTTTTTGTAAAATGGTACGGGTACAATGTACCCTTTACCATTTCAAACAGGGGGGGATGGCGGGATCTGGGGGTCCGCTTATTAAGGGGGGCTTCCAGATTCCGATAAGCCCCCCACCCGCAGACCCCCACAACCACCGGGCAAGGGTTGTGGGAATGAGGCCCTGCTCCCCATCAACAGGGGGACAAGGTGCTTTGGGGGGGCTACCCCAAAGCACCCTCCCAATGTTGAGGGCATGTGGCCTGGTACGGTTGGGGGGGGGCACTCTCTCGTCCCCCCCCCCCCCCCCTTTTCCTGCGGCCTGCCAGGTTGCATGCTCGGATAAGGGTCTGGTATGGATTTTTGGGGGGAACCCACGCTTTTTTTTTTTTTTTTTTTAATTTTGGCGCGGGGTTTCCCTTAAAATCCATACCAGACCCTGGTATGGATTTTGAGAGGGACCCCCGCGCCTTTTTTTTTTTTTTTTTTTTTTTTTTATTTTGGTGCGGGGTTCCCCTTAATATCCATACCAGACCTGAAGGGCCTAGTATGGAATTTGGGGGGTCCCCCACGCATTCTTTTTTTTTTTTTTAATTTTGGTTCGGGGTTCCCCTGTGGGGGAATCCCATGCCGTTTTTACCAATGAACTTTTATGTGTATTGCCGGACCAACAATTCATTATAGCCGTGAGTAGTTTCAAGTTAACTTTTTTCCTTTACAAATGTCATTTTGCTGTCAGACTGTTCTAAACACGTGAAACTTTACAGGCATACTATAGACACCCCCCAGGTACAAAATTTTAAGGAATATTACACTTTTATTGTTTCACTTTATGCATTATTAAAATCACTTTAAATTAAACATTTTTTGCATTGATTACATGTCTCCTGGGGCAGGACCCGGGTCCTCAAACACTTTTTATGACAATAACTTGCATATTAACCTTTAAAATGAGCACTTTTGATTTCTCCCGTAGACTTTTAAAGGGTGTTCCGCGGCTTTTGAATTTTCCGCAAACACCCCAAATTGTTCGCTATTCGGCGAATGGGCGAACAGCCAATGTTCGAGTTGCACTCATGTTCGACCCGAACATAAAGACCCTATTTGAGAGTAACTTGGTTTGAGAGTGTTTTGCAAGATGAGCAAAATGTTTAAATTAAATTTTGACTTTATATACAAGCGATGTCTTGCTATAGTAGTGTCATGTCACAACTGAGTATAAAAGAGAAGAGAGGAGCCTCTAAGTGTAGCAATACAGTTACATTTAATGAAGGTACAACATTTAGCAACTCACATAGTTGATGATTAAAACAGGCACAGCTAAGTATGCAGGCATCCGGGGTAAAGCTGTCCACATAGACCATCCTCCTCACAGCCATCAACGTCGTCCCTTCCACACTGCGCTCCACGAGCGGTTCAAGCCTCCCTTTCAGATCTCTCTACTGCAGGGTAGTCTTCCCGGTCACGATTGCAGACTGACAGCGGTGAGAGGAGGCAGTGCGGAGGATGGTCTATGTGGACAGCTTTACCCTGGATGCCTACATACTTAGATGTGCCTATTTTAATCATCAATCATGTGAGTTGCTAAATGTTGCACCTTCATTAAATGTAACCATATTGCTACACTTAGAGGCGCTTCTCTTTTCTTTTATACTCTGTAGCTCCTGTTGGATTTTGCTTCTAATCCTCTTGTGGAGGCTTCCATTTGTGGATGGACATTTTATGGTTACACAATCACATTGCTATAATCTTTTTATATGGACATTAAACTGAAGTCCTTATGAATAAATGGTTGTGGAACGAATCATCTGAGTTTCCATTATTTCTTATGTGAAAATTCTCTTTGATATACGAGAGCTTTGGATTACAAGCATGTTTCTGGAACTAATTGTTCTCGCAATCCAAGGTTTTACTGTATTGCCTACTCCTTTTTCCCTATTTAGTTGCAGAGCAATACAAGAAATGGTGTGAGAAGCTTTCTATTGACATTGACAGCTCAGACATGGCGGGCTGTCCCTCTGAATTCTGCACCCTGCCTCCTGTACTCGTGTACAGCCATCCGGATGAACTTCGTGAGCTGACTAGCACTCATCTCCGAGTGCGGGAGCTGCAGCAGAAGATCTATTTACAAAAGGTAACATGAGACCATTACATGGTATGGAGAATCCTCTCTGTTGGATTATATCGCACAAGTCAGCGCTTATCGGTCTATACTTTTTTTTTTATTATTATTTTGCTTCTCCCTTGTGTCTCCTCCTCTGCTTCTCTCCATTTCTATCTGTCTTCTAATGTTATGTATTATTAAAGATGAGCTTCAGACATGTAAAAATAACACAAATGTATGCATTTGTTTCTTAATAAAAGCACACACTAGTTTTAAAGCGGAACTAAAGTCTACGGTACTTACCTCTTGCTTCAACGGTCCAATGTCCCTTGCTGGTGCTGGCATCTTCTACCTGGCTTCTTCCAGGTGCCAGGCTGCAGTTGTCTTCACTGGCTGGAGTGGAATGATGCCATTTTTGTGAATACGCAAGAGTTCAGTCATCCCGGCACACAGGAGCTGTGCTAGAAAGAAGTCTGGTAGGTTTCTTTCTCTGCAATAAGGAGCTCTTTTTTTTTTTTTTTTTTTATTCTTCTTAATGAGGCTTTAGTTCTGCTTTAAAGTGGAACTTCACTCTCTCTCAAGCAACATTTATTATTTTTAATCCCCATGCTGCTGGCATTAGTAAATAAAAAAGTTTTTTTTTTTTTTTTTTTTTTTGCATTTCTTAAGATACGTCCTGGTTTCTTGCCTAGGCAAATTGTCATTCATCCCAGGAGTAAGTAACCCAGGAGTCCTCAGGAGGAGAGGAGGAGGGTTTTTTCGTAGCTAAGAACACACTTCTGCATACATGCTTATGCTAAGGGCATATGGATTCCAGGAAGTAAATGCTACATAAATCATTTGCCCTTACTCAAGATGGCCACAGCCAGAAATGCTAGGGCGTTGTTTTTCAAAGTGATTCTCAACAAAATAAAGCAAAGTGACATGGAAGGATGGGGATTATTATTATTATACAGGATTTATATAGCGCCAACAGTTTACGCAGCGCTTTACAATATAATGTTAATCACGCCCCCTCATTTAAATATGACCCACCCCTTCCTCTCAAGGCCACACCCCTTCCTATTTAAGACACACCCTGTCATCTGTAAACCACACCCCTTCCTCTTTCAATTGATGGGCACAGTGGCTTTGTTTGATGGGCACAGTGGTGGCGTTTCTTGGGCACAGTGACTGCGTTTGATGGAAACAGTGACTACGTTTGATGGGCACAGTGGCTGCATTTGATAGCACAGTGGTGGCAATTGATGGGCGTGGTGGCAATTGATGGGCGTGGTGGCTGCGTTTGGGCACAGTGGCTGCGTTTGATGGGCCCGGTGGCTGCGTTTGATGGGCCCGGTGGCTGCGTTTGATGGGCCCGGTGGCTGCGTTTGATGGGCCCGGTGGCTGCGTTTGATGGGCCCGGTGGCTGCGTTTGATGGGCCCGGTGGCTGTGTTTGGGGGCTCAGTGGCTGCATTACTAAAGCTGCCTGGGTTACGGTATACAAGTTTTTAAACCAATTACCAGAGGGTTCCCGCCGTCGTCATCGTCCTCTCTCTCGCTCCTCCTCCTCTGGTAACCAGAGAGAGACACGTCCCGACTCCCCGAGCTGGACTGCAGAGGTGGGTAGGCGGAGCATTATGCTCCGCCTCCATCAGTTAAGCTGACAGAATCAGTCATGGTCCGTTTTATGGGGGCGGCCCCCGTGTCTTGGCCTAGGCTAAGACACAGCACTGCTCACCACTGTCATGAATACAGCCTCACCATTGCCATCAGTGCAGCCTGATTGATGCCCATCTCAGAGAGGACAGGGAGGGGGGCGGGACCAGCGCCAACAAATTACATACAGGAGAATCTTCTGTTTACTGGGTGGCCTCTTAATGCAAAGTCCGGCCTCCTATAATAGACAGAACAGTCGTCCAATGCCAGCCCAGGAGATGGGACTTCCTATTACGGAGACCGCCAAGTAAACAGGAGATTCTCCTGTATGTAATCTGATGGCACTCATCCCGCCCCCTCCCTGACCCCTCTGAGGCTGCCAGAATGATAAATACGGTGTATGTGTGTATATAATATATTTTACAGTTGTGCTCATAAGTTTACATACCCTGGTGATTTTGGCCTGATAACAAGGGATTTGAATGGCTATTAAAGGTAACCATCCTTACCTGTGATCTGTTTGCTTGTAATTAGTGTGTGTGTATAAAAATTCAATGAGTTTCTGGACTCCTGACAGACCCTTGCATCTTTCATCCAGTGCTGCACTGACGTTTCTGGATTCTGAGTCATGGGGAAAGCAAAAGAGTTGTCAAAGGATCTGCGGGAAAAGGGAGTTAAACTGTATAAAACAGGAAAGGGATATAAAAAGATATCCAAGGAATTGAGAATGCCAATCAGCGGTGTTCAAACTCTAATCAAGAAGTGGAAAATTAGGGGTTCTGTTGAAACCAAACCACGGTCAGGTAGACCAACTAAAATTTCAGCCACAACTGCCAGAAAAATTGTTCGGGATGCAAAGAAAAACCCACAAATAACTTCAGGTGAAATACAGGACTCTGAAAACATGTGGTGTGGCTGTTTTAAGATGCACAATAAGGAGGCACTTGAAGAAAGATGGGCTGCATGGTCGAGTCACCAGAAGAAATCAATTACTACGCAAATGCCACAAAGTATCCCGATTACAATGCGCCAAACAGCACAGAGACAAGCCTCAAACCTTCTGGCACAAAGTAATTTGGAGTGATGAGACCAAAATTGAGCTTTTTGGCCACAACCATAAACTGTTCATCTGGAAAGGAGTCAACAAGGCCTATGATGAAAGGTACACCATTCCTACTGTAAAACACGGAGGTGGATCGCTGATGTTTTGGGGATGTGTGTGCTACAAAGGCACGGGAAATTTGGTCAAAATTGGTGGCAAGATGAATGCAGTATGTTATCAAAAAATACTGGCGGAACATTTGCATTCATCAGCCAGGAAGCTGCACATGGGACATACTTGGACATTCCAATGTGACAATGATCCAAAACACAAGGCCAAATCGACCTGTCGTTGGCTACAGCAGAATAAAGTGAAGGTTTTGGAGTGGCCATCTCAGTCTTCTGACCTCAATATCATTGAGCCACTCTGGGGAGATCTCAAACGTGCATTTCATGCAAGACAGCCCAAGAATTTACAGGAACTGGAGGCTTTTTGCCAAGAAGAATAGGCAGCTTTACCATCTGAGAAGATAAAGAGCCTCATCCACAAATACCACAAAAGACTTCAAGCTGTCATTGATGTTAAAAAATACATGGTATTAAGAACTGGGGTATGTAAACTTTTGATCAGGGTCATTTGATTAGTTTCTGTTTTCATTATGATTTGAAAAGAGTAAACACAGTTGATTAATAATAAATGGCTTCAGCCAAATACTAACCATGAGTGAAAAAAGTTTTTGTGTTATCATTCGTATTCTCTGAAAAATGTATGTATATAAGATAGATGGATATATAGATATATATAGATAATATATATCCAAATTGCCAGGGGGCCGCATTTAACCTGGAACGCGGGCCGGACTTTGGACATGCCTGATGTAGACAGAAAAGGGCTGCAGGAGATAAGCAGCACTAAGATTACAACAAAGTGTAAAAAAAAAAAAGGTGAAGACTTAAAAAAACAAAAAAAAGGGTATTTGTTTCAAATACACAATTTTTTTAGAACAACAAAAATAAAAAGTTTTACGCTGTTCACCCACATCTGAGAGTGAAATCGCTTTCTTGGACCCAGGAATATGGGCAAGTCAATTTAATGGTCAATTATTTGCTATACCATGCATTTTGCTGGTCTTTGTATCCAATGAGCAGCTGTATGAGGTCATTTTAATTACAGTTTCTCTGTACTGCGACCACAGATCTGTATTCTTTTACTGATTCTCCAGGAGGCTTCTCTTATCTGTTCTCTCTATGGAATATACAGCTGTGCAGTCTAAATGTCTAAAGACAGGAAGTCCCTTAAGCAGCCCAGTACAAAATGTCTAGAACTGATGAGAATTCTGCACACATCTACCCACCGCCGGGCACCAGGTTACCGCAGGATCACACAGCTCCTTGTCCTGATAATGTGTGACATCCACCACAGGTCCCTATGGTGGGGGACCTGGATAAGCTGCAGCAAACAATGACTGCACAGATTTACTAACCACAAAGGCAAAATTGATTTTCGTGCAGTGACAAGTTTCTGCACCAGAGAAGATTAAATACATTACATAAACAATCTCCTGGTTAGATCCTCAAATCACCAGAAGAACAGGAATACAAATTTATGAAGAAATTCCAGTTTGAGGTCTGTTGCCGTAACTCATTCACTGCCAGATCAGTTTTGTGTTTTTGTTTTTTGTGTTTTTCACACGTTTTAAAAAATAATTTAGGTCTGAAGATTAGCTAAAACCCCTAAACCTATATTTTCTGAAAGCAGTCACCCTGGAGAATAATATAGTGGTGATTTGCAATTTTTTATGTCACATATTAGCGCAACCATGTAAAAAAACACAAAATTTCAGTAAAAAAAATACGCTAAAGGGCACACACACAATATATTAGCAAATATTTGGGTAAAATGTAAATGGCGAGGTTGTGCCAAGTGAATAGATACCCAACATTTCAAGGCCTTAAACAGCATGTGCCCTGGAAATGTCAATAATTCTATTTTCCATAGGCAACACTTTAAAAGCCCCTGCAGGTCTTCAGTGTAGAGTTAGCCATGAATAACAGCCCCAGAATTATTGCTCTCACTCCAGTATGCTGCAATATGTAATGTGTTTCACAATCAAGGTTTTCATGCATAGTCACCCCGACACAGATATTTACATTCATCCTTCTAGATTGTAAGCTCTAACGAGCAGGGCCCTCTGATTCCTCCTGTATTGAATTGTATTATAAATGTCCTGTCTGCCCACATGTTGTAAAGAGCTGCGCAAGCTGTTGGCGCTATGTAAATCCTGTATAATAATACATGCATGGGGGGGCCTCAAATATTTTTTTTGGGGGGGGGTTTACATGCGTTGGGTGTAACACATTTTTTACACTTTTTTGCCAAATATTTTAGTTTTCATTGTATAATCCCCTATATAATGATTTTTTTTTTTGGGGGGTGGGGTACTCTTAGCTTTGGGCAGTAACGGGCCTTTTTTATGCAGCCATCAGGGGTCTATTAGGCAGGCCATAAATTATGCAATTTTCTTTCCCAGAGGGGAATGTTTTTTTTTTTTTTGTCAACAAAACTTTTTACTTCCAGACCGCTTTTCTCGTTTTTCTGTTTGTTCCTCTGCTCTCCTTTTTTCTCTTTGCTTTCTAGACTCATATACTGTAGCTTGCAACTTTTGCTATCATTTATATGATTGTTGTCAAGCCTCCAGCACAGATGGATTCACTTTATTCATGTTAATGATATTTAATTGCTGCTTACCACCTTAGCCTGGAAAAAAGCCATTAGAGTAATGCTGTGATCTGTCGCAGGTGCTGAGCGAAGAGCTGCTGGCTGAGGCTGAATCGCAGTGTCAGAGCTCCTCGCCCTCCTATGTACTGCTTAGAGCGATCTACACCCAGCTGTGTGAAGGGGGAGACACCTTCCCGGTACTGGTCCATGATGACGGCTGACCAACACCAACCACATGGAACGGACCACACCAGAGGAGAACCAAGAACTGGCCTGGATACACATCTGCTTCCAAAGGCGGGATATGAAGCCATGTATATACACAAGGATTCCATATTTACTATGATCATGACCCGTCATCAGAGATTATGTATCAAGGATCATGAATATATATATTTTTGTATAAGTGTTTCCGGACAATAGTTTGACAGACAACACAGACCGATGTTAGGGTTGCCACCTCATCCCTTTAAAACTGAACACATATTAATTACACGGGTTCTCTGGCTGATTAAGGTGGTAATTAAACTCTCTTGATGCCTTATCTGCATTAAATTAGCCTCAGAACCTGTGTAATTCATATGTGCTTGGGTTTAAGGGTACATATACACTGAACGCGTGTTTGAAAGCGTGCAATTTCAGCTGAACTGCATTTCAGTGCGAGTTCGGGGGCGATCTGAAAGATATCTGTACAGGTTCATGCACAGATGTCTATTGAAATCGCCCCCGAAGTCGCCAAAAGTAGTGCAAAGTCGGCGTGGCACCGATTGGGACAGTGCCGTTGCCGGCAATAGGCTGCGATTTGGCCTTCCATTTGACATGTCAAATCGCGCTAAATGTGATTGTGGGCTAAAGGGATGAGGTGTCAACCCTAACTGATCATGGAAATGTTCACTTTAACCACTTCAATACTGGACACTTTTAGCCTCTTCCTGCCCAGACCAATTTTTTAGGTTTCAGCGCTGTCGCACTTTTAACGACAATTGTGCGGTTATGCAACACTGTACCCAAACTACATTTTTTTATCATTTTGTTAACACAAATAGAGCTTTCTTTTTGGTGGTATTTAATCACCTCTGGGGTTTTTATTCTTTGCTAAATAAACGAAAAAAGGCTGAAAATATTGAACAAAAACAAAAAGCACATTTTTCTTTTGTTTCTGTTATAAAATTTTGCAAATAAATAATCATTCTTTATAAATTTAGGCCAAAATATATTCTGCTACATTTCTTTGGTAAAAATAACCCAAATCGGTGTATATTATTTAGTCTGTAGGAAAGTTATACAGTCTACAAACTATGGTATATATCTTAAAACTGATTAGTCCTGATGTACTGACAGCCTATCATTTCTTGAGGCCCAAAAATCTCAGGACAGTACAAATATCCCCCAAATGACCCCCTTTTTGGAATGTAGACAGTCCAAGGTATTTAGTAAGAGGCATGGCAAGTTTTTGAAGTTCTAATTTTTTTTTTGGAAAGTGAAGTATTAGTATGAAATGTGTTTTTTTTCCTTTTTTTTTTTTTTTTACATACTGTCACAAGTGCAGTACAGCGACGTCATATGGCGGTGATCAGGACACTGGTGACAGAAAAAAAGTGTGTGTATGTGTGTGTGTATATAGATAGATATAATATATATATATATATATATATATATATATATATATATATATATATATATTTTTTTTTTTTTAACACTTTGCTATGTTACCAACATTGTACTACTCTGGGGAAGATTATAAATATCTCCTTTTTATTTTTATTTTTTATTTTTTTTACATTTTATGTTTTCAGGCATTTTTTTTTTGTTTTGTTGTGATTTGCTGTCACAGTTGATCACATGGCACAGATGGGTCTTCTTGATGATTATCAATAATTTGAAGGGGTATGGCTCTTACAAGTGGCCCACTTGCTTCAGTACAATCAGAGATATTACCGATCCCCAAAAAGTACATCTGGAAGAAAAACAAAGATCAGGAAGTCAAATTTACTTTAAAGGCAATGTGTAGTGTTTTTCATATATTTGACTTATTTATGAATAATTTTTAAGAGTAAAAGTAAATGGTTTTTGAAAGTGTTTTTTAAGCAAAGAAATATGCAGTATAAACGTTTGAACTGTATACTTTTACAGCTTACGGTGGTAGATGCAAGTCTATTGGCTGTGATGTGCGACACAGCCGCTTGACAAGTCGAAACACATTCATTCAATGGGTGCCATTTTAATTGCTGCGATGCAGCAAAAAAAAAAAAAAAAAAAAGTTCCTGCGCTACTTTTCTATGTCTTCCTTGTGACATGAGTGCCATAGACTGCAATGTTAAAAACACAAGTCGCAAGGAAGTTGTTTCGTTGCCTTATCTTTGCGACTTCACAGTTATTTTGTTTTTAACCCTATACTCCATTCTCATTCCATTTTCTGCTGTGTACCTGTGGCTCAGCCCATCCCTGCAGCTCAAAGTCTCTTCCAAGCATTGTCCCCTCCCAAATCACCTCCTAGCAGGCACATTGTACAGCTGTGTTCACAGTGCAGGAAAGACGGCTTCCAAGAGACTGAGGGATGCTCTCAACAATGAACAACGCATCCAACTTGTATGTGAGCGCCCTGCAATTTCTGATGTGAGGGATCTGATCTCCAAAGACCAAGGCAAGCAAGTCCGAGCATGGTTAAAGGTAGCAAGACTCTACCATGAGGATTGGGAGAACTTTTCGGCCACAGAACAGTCTAAAAAATGTAAGTTCAATAATGTGTCACACTCTGTACTATGATGATTGGCTGAACGCAAAATGATCGCAAAACATGAACGTCACGTTGAAGTCGCAATGCAAAGTCACATGGCTCTTGGGGTCCCAGCAGTATGAACTGAGCCTCGGTGTTCTGGTGTGAATACATACCAGAATATCGCAATCACAGATTTTACACATACACAGCAAAATGACCCAGAAAAGGAACACTCAAGCCAGTGTTAATTTCAGTCTTAGGACTAAAATGGCATTTTAGTTTTAGTCCCATTTTAGTCCTCTGCAATTGTTTTTAGTTCTCCAGTACATTTCAGTAATTGCAATTTAGTTTTAGTCATAGTCTTTTGACTAAAATGTCTTTTAGTTTTCGTCGTATTTTAGTCATCTCAGTTGTTTTAGTTTTAGTCAAATTTTAGTCGACTAAAATGTTTTAGTCGTTTTATTCGACTAAATTAACACTGACACTCACCCCTCCTCACCTATGGAGATTGTGTGGTGTTCATCTTCAGTCAATGAGCAGAGCTAGTACTGGGCTTTATTAGAAAGCCCAGCAAAAGCATAAAAGCACATTGTAGTAAATGTTTATTAATAAAATTAAGGATTTCATGTAAATCAAAACATTTATGGAAAATATCAGTTTGTAAACTTAAAAGTAAAAAAAAAAAAATGCCCAAGCACGCTAATGCCCTGTACACACGGTCGGATTTTCCGATGGAAAACGTGTGATAAGACCTTGTTGTCGGAAATTCCGACTGTGTGTGGGCTCCATCACACATTTTCCATCGGATTTTCCGACACACAAAGTTTGAGAGCAGGATATAAAATTTTCCGACAACAAAATCAGTTGTCGGAAATTCCGATCGTGTGTACACAAATCCGACGCACAAAGTGCCACGCATGCTCAGAATAAATAAAGAGATGAAAGCTATTGGCTACTGCCCCGTTTATAGTCCCGATGTACGTGTTTTACGTCACCGCGTTCAGAACGATCGGATTTTCTGACAACTTTGTGTGACCGTGTGTATGCAAGACAAGTTTGAGCCAACATCCGTCGGAAAAAATCCTAGGATTTTGTTGTCGGAATGTCCGAACAAAGTCCGACCGTGTGTACGAGGCATAAGGCTTTCCTTTAGGCTGGGTTCACACTATGTGCGGCCGAAGGGCACAGCAGGGGTCCGGTGTGTCCCCGTTCACCGTATCCGGTTTTTGCTGAATTCGGACCTGAAACGGAGCCAAAGATGCACAGGACCCTTCTGTTGTGCGCTCCGTGGCTACCCTGGAAATGTGTGAGCCACCTCCATTGAGAGCCGGTCACACTCTCCTGTCATGCGATTTGGCTGTGGAGAAATCCGCATCCATTTCGGAATAGCGTGAAGCCAGACTAACAGCTGAACTCTGTTTTTAACATCGGCTCCGGCTGTCATACTCATTCTTTCTCTGATGCTGTCCCCTGCAGACCCACCACTCTGCAATTCAGTGGCGGTCCTATTCCAAGTTCAGTGACCACCAACTTCATTTAACCCACTTCTTGACCAGACTGTCATGGACATGCTCCCGGGGAGGGGGGGGGGGGGGGGGGGCACGTTGTCATGCTGGTCTTGGATGCACAGATGGGTTCTTTCTGATATGCGCTGTTCTGTGCATCAGTAAAGCGTTTGTTACACTTCATATTCCTGATATACCATGCACTTGTATGAGTCTCCTGTTCTCTTTGTATTACTTCCTTCCTTTCTGTGAAATCCCTGGTGTTCCTGCCAGTCCCTCTGCTTTCCTAATCAAAAAAACTGACCACACTAAGCAGGAGAGTACACAGTGTTCAGTTCTCTAGCTATCCTGGGAACTCAGTGTGCACTTTTCAAATGATCAGACTTCTGACACGCCTTCCCTGCACAGCCATTCACTGGGAAGCTCTGTGTGATGCTGTTTCTTCTCCCCCCAGCTCTTATGCAGCTGAGAATAGAGGGAATGTGATCACTTATAAAAAAAAAAAAGGTATTTATATTGTATTTTTATATCTATCTGTTTTGCCTTTTATTTCTATTTTAAACCTAATGGGTTGTTTTACAAGGTGAGTGTTTACAATCACTTTAAGCTACTTTCACACTCAGACCGCCCAAGCATTACCGGTAAAGTGCCGCTAGCTTTACAGGCGCTGTGCGGGCAGGAGCGGGGCACTTTTAACCCCAAATAAGGGGTTAACAAGGGGCGAAAAGCGCCGCTGCCGAAGCACTTTGCAGGCGCATCAGCAGCGCTGCCCATTGATTTCAATGGCAGGGGCAGTTTAGGAGCGGTGTATACACCGCCCCAAAGATGCCACTTGCAGGACTTTTTTTTTTTTTTTTTTCCATCCTGCAGGCGCTCCGGCCCGGTGTGAAGGCCGTCAGGCTTTCACACTGGGGAGGCATGGAAGGCGCTGTTTTTAGCGCTAAAACGCCTGAAAAGCGCCTTCAGTGTGAAAGGGGTCTAAGGATTGCCCACCTCTGATGTGGCTGGCAAGTAAGTTCTATATTATGAATAAATGTGCTGAGGTGGAGGCAGGGTTGCCAACCGCCAGTAAATTTACTGACAGTTTGTAAAAATCTGATTTTTTTCATTTTTTTTTTTATACAACTGCCAGTAAAGGAGTCACGAAACTTAGAATTCTACTTTAAACACAGCTGCATGTCTCACTCAGTTCTCAGTGAGTGATTTCACTTGCATAGATGGAATTGCACTTTGTGTTGTATGATAGAGCCATATAATCTCACAATGATGGGAACTGCAGAGATCTGGAGCTGATGCTGGTCATTGTCATTCCTCCAGTCCGGTGTACCCGGGCGGGCAGCTGTGAGCTCTCTGTCTCTCTCCCTGTCTCCTGAGAGATCACCTCCTGTATTTGGCAGGCAGACACTCAATTTAATGGTACACTGCTCTGACATCTGCAGCAGTAAGTAGGTTAGCGGATCAATATTATAGAGGTCTGTAGAGACAAGTAAATCTGGCTTGAATGTAGCAGAACAGAAACACAAGGATCTGAATGTGGGAACAGGAGGGGTTTGTGTGGAGAGCACTTATGGTAGGCTCGAAATAAAGAATTGCTTGTAAATTTGTAAATTTTTTTTCTTTTTTTTTTTTCTTAAAAACAGGCATTGATTTTTTTTTTTTTTTTTTTTTTATAAAGCTGCTTTGTTGCAGGAAAGGGCGAGGAAAAAAAAAAAAAAAACGCCCTGCGCATGAGCACTACTTCTTACCAGACCCACTGCTAGTGATTTGACACTGTTCTCTTGTAGATCCAGAACATCCTGTAGTATAGCTGCACGATTCTGGATAAAATGAGAATCGCCATTTTTTTTTTTTTGCTTGGAATAAAGATCACGATTCTCGTGGCATAACATCATCTTTCACATTATACAAAAAAATTGGGCTAACTTTACTGTTTCGTTTTTTTTTTTTTTTTTTAATTCACTGAAGTACATTTTTTCCTAAAAAAAAAAAAAAAAAATAGCTTTTGAAAGACCGCTGCGCAAATACAGTGTGACATAAAATATTGAAACAATCTCCATTTTATTCTCTAGGTTCTCTACTAAAAAAAAAAATAAACATAATGTTTGGGGGTTCTAAGTAATTTTCTAGCAAAAAATACAGATTTTAACTTGGAAGCAACAAGTGTCAGAAAAAAAAAGGTTTAAAAAAAAAAAAAAAGGTCTTTAAGTCCCGACTAACATTGCAGCGATTTGGCATGTGATTTGACATGTCAAATCGGCAGCTATTCTCATCGCATGCCAAATGCGGCGTCGCACCAATTCCCAATAGTTTCTGTACTACTTTTGGTGACTTTGGGTGCAATTTCAATAGACATCTGTGCAGAAACCCACACAGATGTCTCAGATGTCTCTGAAATCGCCCCTGAAGTCAGGACTGACATGCGGGAATGCAGTCATGCGAGTTTAGCTGAACTCGCACTATTTCATTCCTGCTGTCAGTGTGAACCTAGGCTAAGGCTTCATGTACACTGCTGTTGGTAAACGGACGTTTAGGAGCAGTTGGGCGTTTTTCTTTAGCTGCCCCTGAAATCTCCTCTGTTATCTTATCAGTACATGTACACAGGGTTGTTTATAGAAATTTCTAGGCAGTTGAGTTTAGAAGCATATTTTTGTAAAGCAAAAAATGCATTCAGGACAGATGTTCAGAGGCATTTGAAACGCCAAATGCCTGTAACAGCTTGTAAACGCAGTAACTCGCGTTTAGCTGCGTTTCGTTTTTAATGGAGATACATTTTTGACTACAGTGGAACCTTGGATTACGAGCGAGTTTCCCCATAGAAGTCAATGGAAACGAAGATAATTTGTCTGCATTGACTTCTATTACAGGCAATACCCCATGTGGCCAGAGATGGGGGGGGGGGCCGGAGAGCCTCAGAAATACTCAGGGACAGCTCGGGAATGGAGTATTTCCGAGTCATTCAGAGTATTTCCGAACGGCTCCGAACCGTTCCAAATGTCCCCGGCGCCCCCGGGGCCCTCCCAAATCCACCTATCAACTATTTGCGGGCAGTGGGGGCTTACGGGGCAGTTGCTTTGGGCCTCACAACAATGCCTGGGGCAGCTGCCCCTTTTGCCCTGCATTATAGACAGCCCTGTGTATATTGTATGTACCCTGTAGCTGAGCCCCGCTGGGAGGAATTTTATCCAATACAACAATTCCACTTTTTTTATTTCGCACTTCCTGTAGCAAAAAAACTGACAGAATCTGGTTATACAATGACATGTAAAACGATTCTACAACGTTCCTATTAGTCAATTTCTGTTCATGGAAATAGCATTGCTGGCTTTGACTTGAGGCTTGTAAGGTGTTAAGTAACTGATGTCACATTTATCACCAAGGATGGCACTTTATCACATTCATGAGCGTAACCCCCACACACTCCGCTGCAGGCTCTCCAAGCAGATTGAACAGATCCATTATTTCTGGGATGAGTCAGTCGGGTTACATGGAACTGGCGGCAGGTGGTGGGTGTAAGTGAGTTACCAACTTTTAATGATGAATAGATTCTTAATGCCGGGAATGGATCTGTTTCCTCCGCCTGGGCCATGACAGTAATGGACGTTCACATGCCTGCATATGTCATGGTATGGTATACAGAAAATGCTCAGTATTTTAAAAGCCTGCCCTCCTACCTAAACATTAATCAAGGCTGTTCTTTACATTATCTTTATTATAAATGAAAATACCTACCTATGTATAAATAAATTATTAACCACTTGACCTCCGGAAGATTATACTCCCTTCATGACCAGGGCATTTTTTTGCTACTCAGCACTGTGCTACTTTAACTGGCAATTGTTCGGTCATGCAACACTACGCAAATTAAATTTATATAATTTTTTTTGGTGGTATTTGATTACCACTGTGTTTTTTTTTTTTTGTTTATAACATAAATGAGAAAAGACTGAAAATTTGGGGGAAAAAAACAATATTTTTTACTTTTCTGTTATTAAACATATCCAATAAAATCAAATTGTCATAAAATTTAGATGTACTGACTGGTATCTCATGTCAGGACAGGAAAAAATACCCCCTAAATAACCCCTTTTTGGAAAGTAAACAGTCCAAGGTGTTGGTGAGGCATGGCAAGATTCTGAAGTTGTAATTTTTTTGTCACAATTGGGAAAATGAGGAAATTAAATAAAAATTGGTGTTTTGTCTTAATTTTTTTTTAATTATTTTTTACATACTGTCACCAGTGCAGTACAAGGTCATCATATTACTGGTGTGACGGGGATCAGGGATACTAACTGGTGAACGTATGTATCAATTCTTTTTTTTTTGCATACTCTAATCAGACTAGTTCAGTGTCACCGAAGTATCACTGTGCTACTTCGATTTTTTTTTTTTCTTACACTCTGATTGCTTTGATAACAGTGATGATCACTGTAATGCCCCGTACACACGGTCGGACTTTGTTCGGACATTCCGACAACAAAATCCTAGGATTTTTTCTGACGGATGTTGGCTCAAACTTGTCTTGCATACACATGGTCACACAAAGTTGTCGGAAAATCCGATCGTTCTAAACGCGGTGACGTAAAACACGTACGTCGGGACTATAAACGGGGCAGTGGCCAATAGCTTTCATCTCTTTATTTATTCTGAGCATGCGTGGCACTTTGTCCGTCGGATTTGTGTACACACGATCGGAATTTCCGACAACGGATTTTGTTGTCGGAAAATTTTATATCCTGCTCTCAAACTTTGTGTGTCGGAAAATCTGATGGAAAATGTGTGATGGAGCCTACACACGGTCGGAATTTCCGACAACAAGGTCCTATCACACATTTTCCATCGGAAAATCCGACCGTGTGTATGGGGCATTACAGCAATTGTTTGAACTGTCATAAATGGCTTTTATTCATGACTCAGTGTTTAAAATTGTGATAATGTGACTGCCCCATAGCTATCCCATGGTACAGGGTGCTGTGATTGGCCCAGATACCATGTGATCACTGGTGACCAATCACAGGTCACACACAGTAGTAAACAATGATATCATGAATGGATTCCATTCGTGACTCATGTTTACTATGTCACATGTGATCATGTGGTATCTGGACAGCTCATAGCAGCCTCATACCAAGCACCGTAATCTGCTGTGTCCGGTGGATGCACAGGTGCCTGGGGGAGCTGCCCACCAGCAGTAAATGTACTATTGGCGGTGGCAGGTGTTACAATACTTACAAAATGCTATCTTTCCATTAGTTTCTGCAAAAGGGAACATATGTAATTTTCTATCTCAAAGGAACGCCAACCAAATGCTTCACGGGTATATAAACCCTAACAATGAACTTCTCTTATTTGTTCACTTTTGGTCTGTTAAATATACTAGAACAAATACAAAAAACTGAGCTTAGAGACTAGCAAGCTGCCAACACTCCACTAGACACATAGTGCAAAAATATATAAACAATAATTAGTGTAGTGCTCAAAATGGTGAAACAAGTAAAGTAAATTAAAAATGAAATGAAAACAGATGTATAAACACCTGGATGACCCAAGGAGTATACAATGGTGGATGAATGATCCCACAAAATTGTGTATAGGTGAATAAAATACTGAATACTAAAATACTGAAAAAAATTCATAAAATATGAGTGAATGAATAACGGTGAAAATTATTATTCAAAATTTGTGAGTAAATATCTAAGCATAGAGGAGACTCCTGTACTGTTGAAAAGGATGGAACTTGATATTATGGTGCAATCAACAAATGATAAGGTTGGCACGCTTACCAGAGATGGTGGACTCATACTATACAGCATAAGAGTCAAATGGGCAGTAGTGAGAAATCGCCTCAATGGAATCCGACACAGCAAGGCTGATGTTTGGAGAATAAGCCCCATCCAATGTTGAAGGAGAGATTCCAACTTCAGAAAACATGCTCCAGGATGTGTGGAAGGACCACATCAGATGTTAAGTGATCCAACCTTATTATTTGTTGATTGCACCGTAATATCAAGTTCCATCCTTTTGAACAGTACAGGAGTCTCCTCTACGTTTATAGGATCAATTGTTTAAAAAGGACTACCACATGATATTTACTCACAAACTTTGTGTTCAAATTAATGTAGACCTTCACAGATGCAGGGAAAGAAAGGAAAATACTGTGTATGCTGAGTCCTTGGAGTCATAGCTTACAGAGGACTATGTACTCTCTGTGTGGCAGTTTTCATTGGCTTAGTGCTGTCAAATAAGTCACATGCCCCTCCATACCTGGAAGTATGGACACAACAGTAGAGTTGCCAATGCTGACTTGTTTTTTTACGGCTACAGGGATATCACCCACTCTTCTCTATTTAGTGAGTTATTGACCTGGAATAAGTATATACACCGATTAGCCACAATGTTATGGACTCCACCAGACCTCGGAAGATATGATGTGGTATGTGGCACTAAGCCACCAGTAGCAGATCCTTTTAGTCCTGTAGGTTTCAAGGTGGGGTCTCCATGGATCGGACTTGTTTTTACCAGCACATGCCACAGATGCTCGATTGGATTGAGATGTGGATAATTTGGAGGCCAAGTAAACATCTCAAACTCATTGTTGTGTTCCTCAAACAATTCTTGATTTGTTTAGACCAGGCCACCTTCTTCCATTGCTCTGTGGCGCAGTTCTTATGCTCACATGCTCATTGTAGGCGTTTTTTGGCTGTGGGCACAGGTACATGGGCACCCTGACTGGTCTGCAGCTACACAGCCCCATACACAACAGACAGCAATGCACTGTGTGTTCTGACACCTTTCTATCAGAACCAGCATTAACATTTTCAGCATTTTGAGCTACAGTAGCTTCTTATGCTTGCCCATTTTTGCTGCTTTCAACACATCAACTTCAGGGACATCATGTTCACTTGCTGCCTAATATATCCCACCCACTTTCAGAATTCATTGTAATGAGAAAGTCAGTGTTATTCACTTTGCCTGTCAGTGGTCATATTGTTATGACTGATCGATGTATGTATCCTGTATCCCAACACCTAATGTGCACATTCTTATTCCAGGCCAGAGGCGTAACTACAGGGGTCACAATTGTGACCTGGCCCATGCTCCAGGGGGCCCATGCAGCTCCCCCTGTATACTGGGGATATATATGGCTGATATACTAGGCTGAAAGGCTTCTTCTCTTTCTCTCCCACCCGCAGGCATTCAGCGGCTGCAGGAGGAAAATGGAAAGGATCATTTCCTCCTATATCAGTGGTTCTCAACCCTGTCCTCAAGTACCCCCAACAGAACAGGCCATGTTTTGGGAATTTCTGTTAGATAGAATAGCTGTCCAAACTACCAAGCCAATTACTCTGATTTAAAATACCTATGAAAGATAAAGGAAAACCTTCAAACATGGCCTGTTGGGGGTACTCGAGGACAGGGTTGAGAACCACTGCTCTATAGGACACCCCTCCTATCCAGGTCCTGCTGCCCCTGGGCCCCTGTGTGTTCCCCTGCCCCCCCCCCCCCCCCCCACACACAGTTCTGCCGGCATTTCCCCTGGGGGGGTGCTTTTCGGATGGAAAGCAGGTAAGGGGCCGGTGAATAGGTCTCCTGTTTGAATTGTATTGTAACTGTACTGTCTACCCTCATGTTGTAAAGCACTGTGCAAACTGTTAGTGCTATATAAGTCCTGTATACTAATAATAACTTACCTGCCATAATAATAATTTACTTGCCATTGGTCCCTGGCATTCCACCATCGTGTGGGGGCTCAAGGATGGCAGGAAGGGGGCCCGCTGCGGAACACGTGAAAGAGTCTTACTATAGGACCATAATAAAGAGTCGCTGCAATGGGAGTAAAGGGCCCCTGGATCAGTGGGAAGGGCCCTAGGCTCAGAGGGAAGGACCTTGGCCAGGGGTCAGGGGGGCAAGTTTTCTTGCACTGGGGTCCTGAAGGTTCTAGTTACGCCTCTGTTCCAGGCCAGTGGCTCGCCAAATAGTAAAGGAAGGATGAAGATGACAGCCATGACACTTGCATCCTAAAAAACCAAGTCAGCAGTGGAAGCTCCATTATTTCATTCCTTACTGTTTTATTTTTAAAGATTTTATGTTCAGCATATAGAATTTTGGTTGGATGAGATGTAGAATGCAAAGGCACACATCAGACTATCATCAATCAATCTGGTCTCTCTCTATTCTATACACAATCCGTATTATGCTTCTGCTGTTTTCTATTTAGTACATGACTAATAGGGGATATACATGGAGAAATCTCCATGAATTAGAAAGAATGGCAGCTTCTAAAAGGGCTACACAGGACCTGCCCCCCGAATGGATATTTATGGAGGTGACACAAGTAAGCAAATGTTTAGTGTGCAGTTAATGTGCTCTCTTAATCACACTACAATTAATGATTCAGTCTTTTAACAGAAGGGTTTTCCTTCTGCTGAGAGCTATGATGATATGTTATTTGTGACGCTAAACAGAGGAGTTTCCACTTTAATCCATAAGGAGCCATGTGAGACCCCTTTCAAGTACTAGAGTCTCACAATTTAATGTTCTTGAGAACATAAGCAAAGCAATGTGAAGGTGGAAAACTCTCTATTTTAGTACCTGAAAAGAACTGCTAATAGTACATATTTTACTAAAAGTTTATGTATCTTGATCTACTTTTTTTAGTTTATTTTCTGTAGCTTATAATCATAGTTCTGCTAGCACTGAAAAAAGGAAAAAATAATGAATGAGCACAGAAGAGGCAGTGAATCTTACACCTATCAACCATAACTTTATGGCTACTAATAGGTTAAGTGAATAACATTGATTATCACAGTGGCAAAGTGGTGAGCTCTTCTATCTAGCAGCACTAGGGTCATCAGTTCAAATCCCAACCACAGCACTACGCTGGTTTCCTCCCATACTCCAAAGACATGCTGGTAGGTTAATTGGCTCCTGTCTAAATTGGTCCTAGTATGTATAAATGTGAGTTAGGGGCCTTAGGTTGTAAGCTCCTTGAGGGCAGGGACTGATGTGAATGTATTAACTATATAAATATATATATATATAGATATATATCTATATATAGATATATATATGGCCTGTGTAAATTGATGGTGCTATATAGGTATCTGTAATAAATACAATTGTTTTACAGTGGCATCTGACAATTGTTGGGATTTCTTAGGTAGCAAGTAAACATGTTGTCCATGAAGTTAATGTGTTTAAAGCAGAAAAAATGGGCATGGCAGTTTGTTGTATATGGGGCTACATAGCCACAGACTGGTCAGAGTGCCCAGGATGACCTGTGTCCACAGCCAAAAGGGCCTACATGGGTACATGAGCATCAGAACTGTTCCACAGACCAGTGGAAGAAGATGGCCTGGTCTGATGAATCACGCTTTATTTTACATCTTTTTCGGATGGCCTAGTGTGTATGCCGGTTACCTAGGGAAGAGATGGCACCAGGATGGCAAGAAAGCAAGCCAGCGGAGGCAATGTAATGCTCTGGGCAATGTTCTGTTGGGAAACCTTGGTCCTTCCATTTATGTGGATGTTACTTTGACATACCCTACCTACCCACATCTCAATGACTCCTCTTGGTTCTCATCTCGCCCCTTTCTCTCTATCCCATCCTCTTTCAATGAATCCTCTTTTTCCCTCTCTCCTCTCTATCCCACTCTTTCTTGATGACCCCTGTGTTCTGTCTATCCAGTCCTCTCTCAATCACTCTTCTTTTCTCTCTAGTCTACTCTCTCTCAATGACTCCACTCTTCTCTCTATCCCATCCTCCCTCAATCACACTTTTTTTTTTTTCTCTCTAGACAAATCTATCTCAATGACTCTTCTTATCTTTCTATCCCACCCTCTCTCTCAACGACTCCTCACTTAATTCTATCCAATCCTTTCTCTATGGCTCCTCTCTTCTCTCTATCCCATCCTCTTTCAATTACTCCTCTCTTAATTCTATCCCATCCTCTATCAATGACTCCTCTCTTCTCTTTATCCCACTCTCTCTCAATGACTCCTCTCTTCTCTCCCCTCTGTCTATTTCCCATTCTCTTCTCTATCTCATTTACTTCTATCAGCTCGCATCCAATCCCATTCCCCCGCTAAATGCTCTCTTCTCTCCACTCTTTCTCATTCTCTTTCGCTTTCTCTATCTCACTCTCTTCTACCAACTCACATCCAATCCCATTCTCTCTTAATGACCCCTCTCTTGTCCCCCTTATCTTTCTTTCCCATCCTCTCTGCCTCGCTCTCCCTTTCCCTCTCATGCCCCATCCCATTCTCTCCCTTTATAATGCCCATTATCTTCCCATCCTCTCACTCTTTTCCATAACTTCCCAATATTTGTCTCCTTTCTCTCTGTCCCCTGCACCTGCTCCTTTTTTCTGTCCCCTTCTTTCATTCTTTTTTGTCCAACATCTGTCTATATAATTTATCCTTTTCACTCTTTCCATTCTATGTCTATCTCTGTCTCTCCTTCCTCAGGTTCGAGTCCGTGTAGCACTTGGGTCCCCAGTTTGAGTCCTGGTCAGGTCACCATCTATATGAAGTTTGTGTGTTCTGTGCTTGGGTGGGTTTGTTCAGGGTACTTCGGTTTTCTTACATACTCAAAAGTTAATTGGCTCCTGTCTAAAATTGGCTCTAGTATGAGTGCACCCAAGATGGGCACAAGATCTGACCCAACAGCAGATAAAGCACTTTGAGTCCTCAGAAAGAAAGGTGCTATAGAAATATAAATTAATAAAAAAATAATTCTCTTGATGACACCACAGCTGTCGAAAAATGGGGTATACCCCAA